>NC_133651.1:225816937-226416937 GCF_009905375.1 Apium graveolens | reverse complement strand
GTGTGTGATAAGTGTGGGGTCGTGAAGCGTGAGTATTTACATATTGTAGTATGAGTTGTGTGAGTTTAGATGGCGTGGCTTCCCAGACTCCTGACCCCGGGTTTTGGGGCGCCACAAATTGTTACTTATTTCTCGTGCCCATTAACTCATGCTTTAACTTTTTACTGACTGTTATTATTACACATTGGTCTAGGGAGACGAGGCATCATTAACTCTACACTTAATCATTAATCAGTCCTCTAGTCCCTTAATATTCCATTGGTTATTTAACCGGCATTTCATCTCAGACAAATCATCTTCTATTATCACACAAAATCATTCTCTCTCTTTTGATTCTCACCATTTTCTTCCTTCATAAAAATGGTTCTTGTAAACATGTTTATGAACTATGAAAACTTCAACGTTGAGTTCAGTTGTGGTGACTGGGAATATGAATGGTATGTCACTGCCATTCCTGATGAAATATGGAACTTGGTTCCACAAGAGGTTCAGACAAACCTCTTGTTCTTTCAGATGGACTATTAACTCCATCTTGATCGCTTGGAAGAAGAACAGAGAGAGGCTCTTCTTCAGCAAGAACGGATCATCCGTCTTATAGTGCTGTTTGTCAGCAGCAGGAGGAACTAATTGATAGCTTTCCTTCTCAGACCAAGGCTATTGATGTTTACCATCTTAGACTAGGATTATCTTGTAATCTTTTGCATGTAATCTACAAATTTCATATGATGTACTCTTTGTATATTTTAATGAAATTTCTTTTGATTGCAAGATTTCATCTTTGTTTATCTCGTATTATGTGAATGTAAATGTTCTTATTGCAACCTGTTAATCTTTACTTCATCTACTGAACTGTATTTCTTGATGAATGTTTTGATTAAAATTGTGGTTACTAAAAATTTGTGCTGATTTGACAAACAAATGTTGAATTTGAATTGACATATTCTGACCTACACTTGAGAAAGTAGAAGCAATTGAGAAAACTCAAGAGAAGCTACATGCCCAAATCTCTGAGGTTCTGGCTAATCAAGCTTCTCAACAGGCTCAATTGAATGATATTCAATCTTCAGTGGAACTTCTTCTCTCACTCCTACTATCAGATGATGCCAAAAAGAGGGAGAAGATAGTTAAGTCCAAATGCTCAAATTATAAATTACTGAAGAAGAAAGATGATGAAGCTGATGACCAGGGAAACCCTAGCAAGGGTAGAGGTCAAGTTCAAGGAAAAGAGCAGAGCAGCAAGGTTTCTTCAAGGAAACTAATTACCGATGCAAGCAAATCTTCTACTCAAAGGAAGACAAGTTCTGAAGCTGCTCAAACTCAAAATCTGATAGCAAGTACTAAAACTCAAAATCTGATGTCAAGTACTGAAACTCAAAATCTGATATCAAGTTCTGATGAGCAAAGTCTGACAAAGCCTGATGTTCTGATATAAGGTGGAAGTCAAGATTCTCAAAAGTTCATGCAAACTCTAAAGCTCAAGGGAAAGCAGACTACTGTCTACTACAAGGATCCCAAGATTCAGACACTTGATGAGGAAATTGCTAGAAGATTATTTCTGAAGCATAATCCAGGAATGGATTTAGAAAATCTCAAGGAGGAAGAAGCTAGATTTAAAGCTGAAAAGAAAAATCTAAAGCCAAAAGCTTCTGTTGCAAAGAAACCTCCAAGGCCTAAGGAAAAAGGCATTGTGATCAAGGAGAAGTCATAAACTGAGGCATCAAAGCCCAAAACAAGATCACATATTGAGATTGATCTCAAAGACAAAGGAAAGGGAAAAGTTGATGAACCAATCAAGCCACATGAGATGAAAATTCCTCAAATTCTGATAAAACCTGTGTGCAAAATGGTTCAAGTTATTGATGATATTCTTGTTGACGATGCAAATGTTCAAACTCTAAAAAGAAAGAAGATTTTTGAAGAATCAAAGACAACCTCTGAAAAAGCTCAAGTTGTTCAGAGTGAAGAACTGCAAGCTACAACAAAAATAACAAGTTCTGATAAAGTCATCAAGTCAACCTCTGACAGTGCTCAAGTTGATTTAGATAAAATGGAAGTAGCTGATAAAAAGAAATATCTACGGAAAAATGTCAAACCATCAGATCCAAAGAAAAGCAAATTACTGTCTATCTTCATGACTATTGGGTTAAATGCTAGAGAACCAAGAGACAAGGCTGGACTAGGTTCTGATGAAGCTAAGATCATGACAGGACATGGAGTTGCTACTAGAGATCCAATTCTATTGACTGACAGACCTCTTGAAGATGTTACACAAAAACATCTTGATAAAGTTATATCTGTTCAAGTGGTACTGGGTGCTCATAACAAGCACAATGTTAAGGAAAATTTGATTCTATTTCTTGAAGATGGAAGGACATATCAAATGTAAGAATCCGATGTACTGAACAAATCATTGAAAGAACTTCAATTCTTTTATTACCTTTTAGAGGTAAAGTCTGATATTACCAGGAGATGGTCAAATTTCATATTGAAGACAATTAGAGATAAAGCAAGAATTTCTGGTTCAAGAGTTACAGAATTCATTCCTAGTATTGTTGAAAATGATGGAAGTGAAATTCCAATGAAGAAGAATTCTGCTAAGCTTGAAGAGATACTGAAAGAGAAATGTATGTGCTACAATGAAGATTCTTCTCATTCTAGGGTAATAAGACTGAATGATGGTTTAGAAAGATACCATATCTCTGCTTTAAGGACTGCAATCTACCAGATTGGAAGTCAGAATGAAGAGATGAAGCAAGTCAAGACTACAATAACTCAAGTCCTAAGGATTAAAGAAGAAAAGCTGATATTAAGCTTTGTCAAGAATCATCATGGATTCAGATTGACTCAGTGAGAGTGGTAAAAGCTACAAGGACTGTAAGTTGTAGTTAGTTATCTAGTTAAACTCTTATTTGCATTTGTAATTAAATGTTTTTGACATCGTCAAATCTATTAACTTGTATATTTTGCTTAATTTACAAGTTGGGGGAGATTGTTAGATATATTTGAGATGTCATGTCCAATATGATTTATATTTAGTTTTCAGAACTTAACAACAGGACAAATCAGGATTTACTGGAATCAGGACTTACTGGAAGTCAGAACTTAGTATCAGAACTTAAGGTCATATCAGAACTTAAGTGCGGGAGGACTTACAGTTAAGGAAGGAAGCTGATTTACAGTAGAAGTTTGAGACTAAAATAAATGAAGATATGCATGGAAAGAGTTAGAAGAATGGAAGACTTGTAGAAGATATCTGATTGATACATTTTAGGAGACGGGATTGTATTCCATATCAATTAGAAGTTATCTTGTAACTGTGTACTATATAAACACAGACTTAGGTTTATATTATATGTATTATCATTATCGAGAAGATTATAGATTGTAAGCTAGCAGCTCTTAGTGATATATGTTCATCACTGAGAGAGAACAATTCCATTGTAACAGAGTTTATTATATTGAATATATCTGTTTACTGTTACTTGTGTTCAAAATCGATTTAATTGTATTAAACACTGTATTCAACCCCCTTCTACAGTGTTGTGTGACCTAACAGTTGAACAACCTCCGGGATTTGAAGATTCAAAATTTCCAAATCATGTCTACAGATTAGACAAAGAACTTTATGGGCTTGAGCAAACTCCAAGAGCATGGTATGAGACTTTATCTCAATTCCTTCTGGAAAGTGAATTTCACAGAGGCACAATTGATAAAACATTGTTCTACCTCAACCATGGAAAGGACTTACTTTTGGTACAGATATATGTCGATGATATCATATTTGGTTCTACTAATGCCAAACTCTGTGAAAGGTTTGCAAAGCTAATGCAGTCAAGATATCAAATGAGTATGATGGGAGAACTTAGCTATTTTATGGGACTTCAAGTCAAGCAAAATGAAGAAGGTACTTTTATCTGTCAATCTAAGTACACCAGAAATTTACTGAAGAAATTTGGAATGCAAGATAGTTCAACTGCATCCACTCCCATGGCCACTGCAACCAAGTTAGATAAAGATACTGGTTCATCAGTAGATATTACAAAGTACAGAGGTATGATTGGCACTTTACTTTATTTAACTGCAAGTAGACCTGATATCATGTATGCTACCTGTCTTTGTGCAAGATTTCAGGCTGATCCAAGAGAACCTCATCTAATAGTTATGAAAAGAATTTTCAAGTACCTCAAGGGTATAGCTGATCTAGGATTGTGGTATCCTAGAGAATCAGATTTTAGACTGATAGGTTACTCAGATGCAGATTTTGCAGGATGCAAAATAGACAGGAAAAGCACTAGTGGAAGCTGCCAATTTCTTGGAGGCAGATTGGTTTCTTGGTTTAGCAAGAAATAGAAATCAATTTCCACATCAACTGCAAAAGCAGAATATATTGATGCAGGAAGCTATTGTGCACAGATTCTTTGGATGAAGAATCATTTACTGGACTATGGGTTAGAATTTTCTAAAATACCTATTTACTGTGATAATCAAAGTGTTATTGCTATGACAGGTAATCCAGTTCAACACTCAATGACAAAGCACATCAGCATTAGGTACCATTTCATAAGGGAACATGTGATGGAAGGTACAGTGGAATTGCATTTTGTTCCAACAGATCAACAACTAGCAGATATTTTCACAAAACCACTATGTGAAGCTACTTTTACAAGAACGGTAAATGAACTTGGAATGGTTTCAGGTTCTTTCTCTAAATCTGCTTAGTTTTTATTCTCATGCATCAGACTTTATGATCAGTGTTTACAGATTGTCTTATCTTCATGTAATCTGTGCTTAAATTGTAATACATTAATTACTTTTTATTATCTGATGTTGATCTATATACTCTGATAGTGATTTGAATGTTTTGTGACTATTCAATCCAATGAGGATACATGTTCTAGATGCTGACCTAGTAGTCTTTAACATACTAGAAATCCCATGTTTGAATTAGTTGTTTATGTGGAAACTCATTAATACAAGCAAATTCTGATGTTGAGCTTACTCAAATTTACTTTGTGTATCTTATTACTAAGTCACAAACTAGCTTCTTGCTTCTTATCTGTCAAATTCTGATGTAAGTAAATCTTAAGGATGAACCACATGCTTGATAAGCCTCACTTATCTGAAGAAAAGAAAAGAACATAAAATTGAAATCAGGTACTCCTTTGAGATCTAGGGTAAATGTGTGGAAGGGAAGACCCAAGTGCATTGCTAGTATTAAGTAATATGCATTAGAAAAGCAAATAAATTTTTCTTGGTGACTTTTCACATTCTCTGATTACTGGAGAAATACTCTGATAATAGCATAAATTCTGATAACAGTTGTGACTCACTTACACTGAGAAGCCACTGTGAAAAAGAATGTTAAAAGATGTATAAAATGAGCACAAACATTTGAGGTGGATTCTTGCATAAATTTATTCTATAGTAGACTTCATTATTAATGACAGATTTTAAGCACCTTTCTTAGTTATGCCTTATTTCTAAGATATACTGAAGTTTATTAGACTTTAATCTTTATCTGATATTTTGCTAAATGCACACACTTTCACTCCATATGAATGATGAAAATTACTGTGGTGATTAAGTTGTTTTTGACAAACAGTTAAGTGTCATTTGTATAAATTCCGAGGATAAGTTTTGATGGAAGTTCTGATGATTAAACTCTGAAGAAACAAGTCAGTATTTGTATGAAGAATCACAGTAACAAACATTCACTTTTTGAGTCCGAGTCCAAAAGCCATGTTCTGATGACCGTTAAATTCTGATAATAGTCAAGTTCTGATATTAAAACCTGATGGAAACTCTGATGTTTACGTGGCATTATTTATTTACTTGACTTATTTATGGTAAATTCTGTAATGGTCATATTTAATCAGAAGATAATTAGGTGAGATAAAAACAGTCATAATCATTTGGGTTAGTGGTAAACATGTTTGTCTTGAATAACTGCATGTGCACAGTAATTATTACTTATTTCCCGTGCCTACTAACTCCTGCTTTAACTATTGCCTGTTCACATGTTGCCAGGTGTAAACTGTCTGCCATATTTCACGTGGGTTGTATAAATAAGAAAATTAAAAAATTTTACAATCTTTTACCTACATCTCTCATTCTCTTATCTTTCTTATTTTCTCTCACCCACTAATATTCTCTGAAGCTGTTTTTCATACAGGCATTTTATCAAACACCTTGCAAACACTCTTTTTCTCATTTGATTTTTCACAGAAATGGCACCAAAAGATATTGTTTTCAATGGAGCTAAGTTTGTTCCCAACAATTACTTGGCTATTCTTAGCAATGGTGAAGCTCCATCAGAACTTCACTTTATTTAGGATTTCCTTGCTAACTCTGAGATTGGGTATGTTTTGACCCAACCAGAAGCCATCTCTGGAACTCAAGTGCTGGAGTTTTGGAGAAGTGGCATGTATGATGATGGTGGTGCTCATGGGTCCACAAGTATCATCTTTTCAAGAGGGGATGATATGCATGTAGTGACTCTGGCTACAGTTCGATAGGCTTTACATTTGCTAGAAAACTGTGTCTACAGTTCAACTGTTGAGGAGCCAGTCCTTCAGCAGATGATGGCTAGTTTGGGGTATGAAAAGATATTGGCAAAGCTGGGTCAATTGAAGAGATCTCACATAAGAAGGGAATGGAGTTTCTTCTTTGACTACATGACAAAGGCCTTCACCAACAAATGTTCTAATTTTGATGCAATCCTTATTCTCAATCAACAAATCGGGTATGCTCTCATTAATCAAACTCATTTTGATTATGCAAGTGCTATTTTAGGATTTATTGGGGATATGATGACAGAAGATAGAAATACAGTTTACTTTGCTAGATTCTGTCAGCATATTTATAGTTTTTGTTGTTCTGATGCACCCCAATTAGCAAGCGAGTTTGTTGGATATATTTGAGATGTCATATCTAATATGTTTCATGTTTAGTTTTCAATCTTAACAAACAGGAAATATCAGTTCTTACTGGAATCGGTACTTACTGGAAGTCAGGACTTATTGTCATATCAGGATTTAAGGTCATATCAGAACTTAAGTACGGGAGGACTTACAGTTAAGGAAGGAAGCTGATTAATAGTAGAAGATTAAGACTAATACAGAAGAAGATATGCAAGGAAAGAGTTAGAGGACTAGAAGAATTATATAAGATATCTGATTGATATATTTTAGGAGACAGAATTATATTTCATATCAATTAGTTTTTATCTTATAACTGTGTACTATATAAACACAGACATAGGTTTACACTATAGGTGTTATCATTATCGAGAAGATCATACATTGTAACTTAGCAGCTCTCGTGATATTTGTTCATCACTGAGAGAGAACAGTTCCATTGTAACAGAGTTTATTATATCAAATACATCTACTTTCTGTTACTTGTGTTCTAAATTGATTTGATTTTATTAAACACTGTATTCAACCCCCTTCTACAGTGTTGTGTGACCTAACAAGTGGTATCAGAGCCTATCTGTTAATACACATATAGTAAAGATCCAAAACAATCATGTCTGAAGAAGCAGAAAATCCAACCAAGCCCGCCAAAAGTGAAGGAACTCTAAAGACTCAAACCCACAGTCGATATGAGACTATTAGGGTTCCCATGTTGAGACCTTCTGAGTATCCCATATGGAAAGTGAAGATGGCTATGTTTCTGGAAGCTACAGATCCAGAATACCTTGACAGAATTAATGAAGGACCACATAAGCCAACCAAGCTCTCTGTTGTAGTTGCAGATCAGCCAGCAAAGACCGTACTAAAGGAGAAAAGTGAATATACAGCTGAAGATATCTCATCTATTGCCAATGATGCAAAGGTAAGGCATTTGATGCATAGTGCCATGGATAATGTCATGTCAAACAGGGTAATTCACTGCAAGACTGCAAAGGAGATATGGGATGCCTTGGAGACAAGATGCCAGGGAACTGATACAATCAAGAAGAACAGGAGGACTATACTCACTCAAGAGTATGAGCACTTTGACTCAAAACCTGATGAGTCATTAACTGGTCTATATGACAGATTTGTCAAACTCTTGAATGATCTGTCATTGGTGGACAAGGAACATGATCTTGAAGATTCAAATCTAAAATTCCTTTTAGCCTAACCTAAAAGTTGGGATTTGAAGTCGACTACTATAAGAGACAACTATGCTCTTGAAGAAACTACTCTTGATGAAATCTATGGTATGCTCAAGACTCATGAACTTGAGATGGAGCAAAGGAGTAAGAGACATGGGAGAAAGTCAAGGACAATTGCTCTTAAGTCTGAGGAGGAATCCCCCAAAGTGGCTATCTCAAAGAAAGGCAAAGGAAAGGCTCTCATCATAAAGTCTGATTCAGAATCATCAAGTACTGATGATGATGATTCAGAAACTGAAAGTCTACCTGAAGTAGATGCTGATGAAGAGATGATGAAATTGTGTGCTCTTATGGTGAAGGGTATCACAAAGATAGCCTACAGGAAATTTAGAAGGGGAAAGAAGTTTTCCAGGAAAAGTGAAAGTTCTGATAAGAAGGGATTCAGAAAATCTGAAGGCAGAGTAGGAAAGTCTGACAGAGGAGATTATTCGAATGTCAAATGCTACAACTGTGGTGAGAAAGGCTACATATCTCCTGACTACAAGAAAGGAAAGAGTGACAAAGGCAAGGCTCTTGTCACAAAGAAGAAAAGCTGGACAGACACTTCAGATTCTGAAGATGAGGAGAACTATGCCTTGATGGAAAATGCTGATGGCAGCCCTGAAACTGCTGAATTAAAGGTACCTCAAACAACTTATGCTTTTCATACTGATGATATTACTGAGTTGAGATTATATCATAAAACCATGTTCATTAGCTATAGAGATCAAACCTTAAATTTGAAAGATTAACTTCTGAAAATCTTGCTTTTAAGAAAATAAATGATTATTTAGAAAAAGAGTTAGTCATGTTCCATCAAACTCAGAAAGAAAGAGATGATGCCTTTTATGTTAGAGATGAAGTCCTAAAAATGAATAAATCTCTAAAAACTGAGTTATAAAAGGAAAGAGAGATTATCAGGTGTTATGGATTAAAACTAATATATATAATTGTTGTATCTAATAATAAGGAACGTGAGCTTTAAGGCTCGATTTTGACTGCTCTTGTATTTCGTGACTCAATCTGCTTTAACAAGATGCCTACGTACCTTGCTGATTGCTAAGGATCAAGTCAAAAAACGTAGTTCTGATCTATGGGGTGAGACCCCTTATATAGATGTGGGAGTCCTTGAATTGGACTTGGTATAGGAGACTTGGTGGTCAAGTCTCTGAATTAGGATAGACTTAGGAGTCCTAGGGAGTAGGAAGCTGATTCCTTATCCCATGAGGTTCCTTGGAGGCCAATCTACAAGGATTTATATCCTCACTAGGATTTATCTTAATAGCTGTTTTTCTCCCTTATTTATTAATTACGAAATTAATAAATAATCAGGGTTTTTGGGCCTTCTTTGTTCCATCAGGCCTGATCTGTTCCATCAGGCCTGATCGACATGTTAACCTTTCTGGTCTGAATGTCATACATCTTCTTATTGGGCCTAGGAGCCCATACCTTGTACAATTAATGCAATTTATACAATAAGGATTTATTTATCCCTATCATTTGCCCCCCAACTTTTGGGAAACATTGATTAGGTTTCGCAGAAGTTAAGTCTATTCATTCTCTTACAGGGTTTCGTTTTTGCGTAAAGTGTGGAGCGACCTACACGTTTACAACGATTGTTCCTTTTATTCAGGAATTATCTTAATTTCCAGGAATTTTTCCCTTAATTCCGGGATTTTCCCTTAATTTCTGAATTTTTTCCTAATTTTCTGGGATTTATCCTTAATTTCTGGATTTTTGCCTAATTTTCTGGGATTTATCCTTAATTTTCTGGATTCTTCCCTAATTTTCTGGGATTTATCCTTAATTTTCTGGATTTTCCCTAATTTTCTGGGATTTATCCTTAATTTTCTGGATTTTTCCCTAATTTTTTGGGATTTATCCTTAATTTTCTGGATTTATTCCTTATTTCTGAAAATATTAGCATTTTTCAGAAAATATTTTAAGGAATTTCCTTATTTTCCTGTAATTTTCCAAGAATTTTTCTTTCTTTTTCCTTTTTTTTTTAATACAGATTTCGACCAGGAATCCATTCGACCAGGATCCTGGTCGAATTAACCTTCAGTATGCCTTGGTCGACTGGATTTCGAGCAGGGTACATTCGATCAGGAATCCTGGTCAAATTTCGGCCAGGTTTTCCTCCCCCAACTTTTTTTTAACTAGGATTTTCTTCCCTTTCGGTCATGATTCTTGTTTTTTGACCGAATTAACCATCTTTGGTTGTTCAGGTCGACAGGATTTCGATCTTGATGTTTTCGATCAGGAATTCTTTGTGTTTCTTGGTCGAATGGATCTAAATCCTGATCGAATTAAGTCTGTTTTTGAGCCTTGATCGAATTTTATTCGACCTCAAGCATTTCGATCAGGAATTCTTATGATTTCTGGTCGAGCTGGGTCAAGAAGCAGGGTTAAAAACTATTCCGGTATTTTCGACCAAGAATTTTGGTCATAATTCTTTTCTTGACCGAATTAGCCCCTTTTTCAGCCTTGGTCGAAGGAAATTCGACCTCAATGCATTCGGCTAGGATCTTGGTGCAAGTCCTGATCGAATGTGGTCAAGAGTTCAGAATATTTATTTTGACCTGGGCCCTTAATTTGGGCTGAATTTTCTGGGACCAACCCTTCAATGGGTTTTTAGCTAATCGGGCCCCTCCCTTATTGAGCTAACTTTTATTTTTAACTGGGCTTTTTAAACACTTGGGCCCTTAACTGGGCTTGATTTTTTCAAGGTTTTTCTAGAATTGGGCCTCATTTCTGAGCCCAAATTCCAAACTCTTCTAATATCTTTCTGGATTCTTCCAGAATCTTGAAAAAATCAAGTTTTTCTTTTGATTTTTACTAGAATTTCCTGGATAATTCCAGAACCTTCTTATTTTTGGGCCCAAATGGGCTTTTTAACGCCCATTACCCCCTTCCTTGGCTATATAAAGGTGGGATGAGAGTGTGATTTCCTCACACCTCTCATTTCACCTCTCTACTACTTCCTCAAACTTTCTAACCTTCTCCTCTCTCAAATCCCCTCCTTTAGCTTTCCAACCTCTCCTTCAGGCTTTTTCCAGCTTGCTAATGGCTGATAAGAATTCCGAGAGGGCGGCCAAAATAGCCTCGGCTTCAAAACGAGGTAAGGATATCGAGATCCGTTCTTCGTATATGTCTTTAATCGATATGATTAACACTAGGGGGGATGAATATCCCTCCACTGCACATCTCGATTCTTTTAATCATTGTAATACCTGGCACAACATAGATTTCGATAAACTAAATGCACGTTATAACTTCCTTCCTCCTCTTAGATTAGTTCCAGTCTCTGGTGGTGACCGTACTTGCCACTGGAGACCCGACACTCTCTTTATTTACACTGATGCCCTTAATGCTGGGCTTAGGTTTCCTTTCCACCCTTTTATTCCTCATCTTTTAGCTGATTTACAAATCAACCTGTGTCAGCTTCCTCCAAACGCTTGGAGGAACATTTTATGTTTTATGTTCTGCTGCCTTAGGGAGGGCTTTCCTCTTTCTGTAGCTGTTTTAGGAAGGTCTTTCAGTGTTATAATAGCTCTTCCAGCATTTGTGGTTGGGTCTATGTTAAGCAAAGGCCCAAAAGTAAACATATCTTTAACAGCGCCTCCATTCCTGATAACAATCAAAATTGGAGGAATAGTTTCGTTGGGTTACGTTGGGAGAATGGCGACTGGGGCACACTCTTCCGATCTTCCTTCGGGAAGGTTAGCGATGGTAGCCTCAAATCCATTCACTTAACTCCCGAGGAAACTATTATTTATAATGGGCTTACTCAGGACGATGGCACTACTACCAGCTGGACTCTCTTAGAGGAGTTCTCCCTCATTCACGTGGGACTATCCTCTGTTTCTCAACAGGGTATTTTTCTTCCCTTCTCAACTTTATTTCATTTCATGCATTATTAATACCACTTATTTTGTTTTTTGCTTTGTTTTGCAGCTGCTAAGGAGATCAACGAGGACAATGTACCTCTCGTTGAAGAGACTGCTAGGATGAAAAAAGTTCGCCTTGCAGGCCTGGACACCCGAGGGAAGGCCACGGAGCCTAGCTTCTTGAGAAAATACAAGGAGCCTATGGGGGAGGCTTCAACTGAAGTATCTGAGGGCCACAACGCTCCCATCACTGCTGCTGTTCCTGCTGCTGCTGCTGCTACAGGCGCCTTCCAGCCTCTCTGGGGATTTCGCCGAGGGGATACCGTGGTTGGATCCATGAAGCATGCTTGGGATTGGTCCTACCATAGCGTGACTCCCAAGGACTTTACTGATGTGGTGGCCACCCCTGACCTTGAGAGGATTAAGCTCATGGGAGCTCAGTCTCTGGCTTCAGTATGCCTTCTCTCTTTTGAACTTATCTTTCGTTCTTGTAGCATTTTCTTGCCTTATACTTTGTTGATTGATTTGTTTCAGTCTAACGCTTATTTTCAAGGCGCTGTGAGGCAAGCCGAGTCATGGAAGCGGGCTTCTGATAAGGCCGATAATGCCCTTAGGAGGCAACAGAAGAAGTATTATACCCTGGAGAAGAAGCTCAAGCGCAAGGAGGGGGAACTCGGAGAGTCTAACGCCGAGCTGGTGGTACTTCGGGCGGAAAAGGATAAAGCTATAGACAACTATCTGGACTCAGAGGAGTTTGCCCAATCCATGAGGATTAGGGATGATTCAGTCTTTCCCAGGTTTTTTAAGACTGGTTGGGACACGACCCTTGGGACCGTGAACGAGGCTTGTCCTGATATTAACCCGGCGGACTATGTCTGCCCTGATGACGAGGCTTTGCTACAGAGGTTTCGTACCCGAGTAGTTGTCTCGGATCATGTTCCTCAGGATCCACTCCTTCCTCTTCCCGAGTCTTCTTCCAGACCTGCTGAGGACGATAGCTCTTCCTCCTCCTCCGAGATGACAGAGACATCCAGCGAGAGCGGAGAGGACGATGATATGGATGCCGAGGGTACCTCAGCTCCTTAGAGCTTTTTCAGCCCTGCGTGGCTTGTCTTATTTTCGAGACTTTATTTATCGAACTTCTTGTAATATTTATCCGATCTATTTTGTTTATCACCTTTTATGCTTGCATCCATGCATTTGGTTTTTATTTGTTAGGCCACAAACATACTTTGAAGAACTCATGAATTTCATAAAATTATCTGGGATTCGTCCCTTACACAAGTCTTAATAAACTTCGTAATAAAACTAAAACATATAAATCCTAAGCAAGCAAAGCTTCAAGGTGCTTTTCAACCTACTCGCCATCCTGACGAGTGAGAATCGTATCCAGCTGCCCTACACATAGTAAACCTTCAGGTTTTGTGCATGCCAAGTTCTCGGGACTTCAAAACCATCCATAGTCTCTAGCTTTTAGGTTCCTCTACCTTGAACACTCTTGACTTTGTACGGCCCTTCCCAATTTGGGGCAAGCTTCCCTTTTTGTCCTACACCAGATGCTTCTATCTTCCTCAAGACTAGATCACCTTGTTTGAAAAACCTTTCTTTAACCCTTAGGTTGTAGTAGAATGAAGCCTTTTTCTGATATTCTACTATCTTTGCATGTGCCTTATCTCGCACTTCATCAATTAGATCCAGGGCTAACCTCTGCCCTTCTTCATTTTCTTCTGTATTGAAAGCCTGAATCCTTGGAGAGGAATGTGATATCTCCACTGAAACTACTGCTTCTGCCCCATATGCCAACATGAAGGGAGTCGCTCCTGTCGTGACTCTACAGGTAGTCCTATAGGCCCATAATATGGGAAGTATCTCATCCACCCAATTATTTCTTGACTTCTCGATCCTCTTCTTTAGTCCATCCAGGATTATTCGATTTGCTACTTCCGCTTGCCCATTGGCTTGTGGGTGAGACACAGAGGTGAACCGTAACTCAATTTCATTTTCTTCACAATACTTCTTGAATTCCTCGTTGTTGAATTGTGTTCCATTGTCAGTGACTAGGATACGGGGAATTCCATATCGGCACATAATGTTTTTCCACAGGAATTATGCAACCTGCTTAGTTGTGATTTTAGCCAAGGGTTTGGCTTCAATCCACTTGGTGAAATAATCAATGGCTACAATCAGAAACTTCCTTTGTGCCGTGGCCATAGGGAAAGGCCCCAGGATATCCATCCCCCACATAGCAAAGGGAATGGGCGAGTTGATAGATGTCAGCATCTCGGGAGGTTGTCTAACAACAGGTGCATGCTTCTGACAGCAGTCACACTTCTTCATATATTCTTTGGCATCAGCCATCATTTCTGGCCAATAAAAGCCTAGACGAGTTATCTTATGAGCCAAGGCCCTGTCCCCCAAGTGTTGTCCACAAATACCTTCATGCACTTCTTCAAGAGCCAAGCGTGCCTCATCGGGCCTGAGACACCTCAAGTAAGGAACCACGAAAGATCTTTTATAAAGAATCCCATCTATCAAAGAGTACCTTAGTGCTCGAACAGTTAACTTCTGTGCTTCAATTGCATCGCTTGGCAGCCAACCGGTTTGAATGTGAGCCTTGATGGGATCAATCCATGACGTCCCCAGGCCTATGGGAGCCACAAGCTTAACATCTATGCTTCGTGTCTTCAAAACACGGAAGTACACACTTCCTGAACTTTCTTCTATCTCAGATGAAGCAAACTTTGATAGCGCATCTGCCTTAGCATTTTCTTCCCTTGGAATGTGTTCAACATGGCATTCATTAAATTGGGTCATCACAGCCCTTACTAGGCGGACATACTTAGCCATCGTATCATCCCTTGCCTCAAATTCTCCCTTTACTTGGGATATGATCAGCTTCGAGTCTCCACGAACCTTTAAGTTTTTGACTCTAAGTGTCCCAGCTAGACCAAGGCCAGCTATCAGGGCTTCATATTCTGCCTCATTATTTGTGGTTGGGAAGTCTAGCTTCATAGCATACTCAATTAAGAACCCATCAGGGCTTTGCAAAACCAACCCTGCTCCACTGGAATTTGTTTTTGATGCTCCATCAAAATAGAGAACCCAGTATTCTTTCTCCTTATCATCCTTCTCTTTGTCCCTATTATCGACTCCCTTGTCTTGAGGTACGGTATCTTCCTGCCCCCCCGACTTCTTGGTTGGGTATGGTACATTCCACCACGAAGTCAGCTAGTGCCTAGGCTTTAATAGCCGTACGTGGCTTATACTTGAGATCGAACTCTCCCAACTTTATTGCCCACTTAATCAATCTCCCACTTGCTTTGGGACTGTGAATGATATTTCTCAGTGGCTGATTCGTTAGCACCTCAATCTGATGAGCCTGAAAGTAAGGACGCAGGTTTCTCGAAGCCATTACCAAGGCTAGAGCAAATTTTTCAATAGTTGAATAATTCAATTCAGCACCATGCAGAATTTTGCTGACATAATACACGAGTTTCTGGACTTTTAGCTCCTTCTTAACCAACACCGCGCTCAAGGCGCTCTCTGAAATAGCCAAGTACAAGAATAAAACTTCATTCAAAGATGGTTTGGCCAACAACGGGGCCTGAGCCATATACTTCTTTAACTCTTCGAATGCCTTCTGGTTTTCCTCATTCCATACAAAGTCTTTGATGTTCTTTAGTGACTTGAAGAATGACAAGCACTTATCTCCTGACTTGGAGATGAATCGTCCTAGCGCAGCGACCCTTCCTGTGAGCTTCTGAACATCCTTGACAGTTTTGGTGGTTCCATGTCCAGGATTGCCTTTATTTTATCGGGGTTAGCCTCAATTCCTCTCTTTGAGACCATCAATCCCAAGAATTTTCCAGATCCTACTCCGAAAGCACACTTCGTAGGATTCAACATCATCTTGTGGTACCTCAGGACCTCAAAAACTTCCCTCAAATGGGTTATATGATCAGTCTTTACTAGACTTTTGACTAACATGTCATCAACATAGACTTCCATAGTCTTTCCAATAAGGTCCTTAAAAATTTTATTTACCAACCTTTGATAGGTGGCTCCTGCATTCTTAAGACCAAATGCCATAACAAGATAACAATAAACACCAAAGTCAGTGATAAATGATACCTTTGGAATGTCATTCTTGTGCATCTTAATCTGATTATATCCGCTAAATCCATCCATGAAACTCAGCATCTCATGCCCAGCAGTGGTATCAATCAAAGTATCAATCTTTGGCAATGGAAACAGTCTTTAGGGCATGCATCATTCAGATCAGTGAAGTCTATACACATCTTCCACTTTCCATTAACCTTCTTCACCATTACAGGGTTTGCTAACCACTCCGGAAATTGAATCTCCTCAATGAAACCAGCCTCTAAGAGTTTTTCTACTTCTTGTTTTATAGCCTCTTGTCTTTCCGGGGCAAAATTTCTTTTCTTTTGTTTCACTGTCTTCCGGCTTGGATCCACGTTTAGCTTGTGAGTAATCAGCTCCGGGTCTATGCCTGGCATATCAGCTGCTGACCATGCAAATACATCACTATTTTCTTACAAAAATTTCACCAACTTCCCTCTAAGGGGCTCCTCTAATGTGGCTCCAATGAAAGTCATCCTCTCAGGATTCTCGGGGTCTAAAGGAACCGAAATCAATTCTTCTGTTGGCTTTCCTCTCTTCTCATCATTTTCTCGGACATCCATATCCTCAATAGGAAGAACCTGCCCTCCGACTCCATCTGCCCTCAAAGAGGCCACATAACAGCTTCTAGCCATTTTTTGATCTCCTCTCTCTTCTCCAATCCCGTTTCGGGTGGGAAACTTCATAACTGAATGGTAGGAAGAGGGGACTGCCTTAAAGGCATGTATCCCTGTTCTCCCCATGATAGCATTATAAGTTGAACTAGCCTTTACTACCACGAAATCCAACATCTGCGTTGCTTGCCTTGATTCCGTACCTATGGTGGTTGGCAATTTAATTATTCCTTCCACAGGACATTCTACTCCAGCAAATTCATATATCGGCATGTCGGTTGGTGTCAAATGGGAGTCGTTATACCCCATCCTTAGAAAGGCATCGTGGAACAATATATCCATAGAAGCACCATTATCCACAAGGACCCTCTTAACCGGGCTATTTCCTATTATTGGTGTTATGACCAGCGGCTCGTCATGAGGAAACTTTACACCCTCTAGGTCAGAATCATCAAAAGCCAATGTTACTTCTGTCTTGGCCCTCTTCAGGGCTTCTCCAACAATATGTATAACCTCTCTAGTATATGCCTTTCTGGAATTCTTGGACAATCCAGCAGCAGTTGGACCTCCAAAGATCGTGTTTATCACAGGCCCTCGAGGTCGCGGCCCTCCAAAAATTGCATTTATAACCGGCCCTCTAGGTTGGGGATTCCGCCCCTGATCGTCTTGGTCCCTCCTACGATCTTCAAAGTTCTTCCTTCCATTATTATTCCTGTCCCCTCCTTCTCCAGTATACTTGTTCAATCTTCCTTTTCGAATCAAAAACTCAATTGCGTCTTTTAATTGCCTACACTCATCGGTGTCATGGCCAACATCTTTGTGGAATCTGCAATACTTGCTCTTATCTAGCTTGGCAGGATCAGCCTTCAAGGGCTTAGGCCAACGAATATCTCGATCCTTCTCGATTTCTATCAAGATTTAGCTTCTAGGAGCATTCAGCTTAGCGTATTCGGTGAACTTTTGTCCAGGTCCTCCCTTCTTGGGGGTTGAATCAGGGTTTTGTTCGGTTCTAGGATACTTGTCCTTAGCGATATACTCCAGATCAGTTTTTCGCTTCTTGCCTCCAGTGGGCTCATTACTTACTACGGTCTTCCTCATGTTTTCTTCAACCTTGATATACTTCTCTGCCCTCTCTTGGAGCTGCAACATGCTTTCAGGGGGACGTTTGGCCAAGGACATCTTGAAAAACTCATCCCTAGTTCCTTGTTGCAATGCTATCATGGTTACCTTATCATCAAGGTCTGAGACTTTTAAAGCCTCCTTTGTAAAACGATTCAGGTAATCTCTCAAAGATTCCTTAGCTCCCTGCACAATACTCATAAGAGATGCTGAACTTTTCTCATGGACTCTCCCACTGATGAACTGCTTAATAAAAGCCTGATTTAACTCTCTGAACGATCCAATAGAGTTTGGGGGCAAGCGACTGTACCATCTTTGAGCCATACCCGACAGGGTTTGAGGGAAGGCCCGACACTTTATAGCATCATTCACGGGTTGCAGCAGCAGTGCATTAGAGAATGTCCTAACATGATTAGCGGGGTCTCCCGTGCCATCATAGGCTTTGATAGTGGGCATCTTGAATTTCCTTGAGATATGGGCATTCATTATCTCTTCTGTGAAAGGTGGAGTTGGATCATCAGGATCTCCAAGGGGAAGGAGATTGCTTGGATCAGTTCTTGGGACGACAGCCCTTCTTCGTACCGGACCATCCAGGTCTATGATAGGAGGAGGATTTCTCCCCCTAGGAGGTATCTGGGGTCTGGTGAGCCTCCAAGTCACGCCTCAGCCTTTGGATCTCAGCCTCATGAACCCTGATCATTTCCTGCACTTCTTGGGGATTCGCCCCTCGGGTGCTTTGAGGGCGTTGTCTTCCATCGGCCATTGGCTCTTTGCCACGACGCCTCCTTCTTGGGGCCACTTCATCATCCAAAGATTCAGAGTCTCTCTCAGTGTAAGGACCAGAAAATTCCAGATCCTCGGGGATAGGAGCCAAACCTCTTATATAGGGGGGCGATTGCCCTCGTGCTTCACTTCGTCCAACATATCCACTTCCTCCAACCTCGGGGGGAAGGGGCATCCCATAAAGGGGGTTAGTAGTAACAACAGTTGAATATTCATATCCGACGGGTCGAGAATTCACAGGTATATGTACTTGTTAAACTTGAGGATTCGTACCTTGAATAGTCGGGGGAGTCGTCCCTTGTGGCTGAGGTTAAGTTGCCCCTATCTGGGTTTCCACCTGAGTAGATGCATAAGTCGAATGGGGGACGTATCTCCACGGTGGACGAAATCATCTGGGTTGTTCCCGATGGTGTTCCTTCCTCCAGAGCACTAGTTGTTCTCCGTGTTCTCGCCATGGTTGTTATTGTGCTTTCCCACAGACGGCGCCAAATGTTATGGATTAAAACTAATATATATAATTGTTGTATCTAATAATAAGGAACGTGAGCTTTAAGGCTCGATTTTGACTGCTCTTGTATTTCGTGACTCAATCTGCTTTAACAAGATGCCTACGTACCTTGCTGATTGCTAAGGATCAAGTCAAAAAACGTAGTTCTGATCTATGGGGTGAGACCCCTTATATAGATGTGGGAGTCCTTGAATTGGACTTGGTATAGGAGACTTGGTGGTCAAGTCTCTGAATTAGGATAGACTTAGGAGTCCTAGGGAGTAGGAAGCTGATTCCTTATCCCATGAGGTTCCTTGGAGGCCAATCTACAAGGGTTTATATCCTCACTAGGATTTATCTTAATAGCTGTTTTTCTCCCTTATTTATTAATTACGAAATTAATAAATAATCAGGGTTTTTGGGCCTTCTTTGTTCCATCAGGCCTGATCTGTTCCATCAGGCCTGATCGACATGTTAACCTTTCTGGTCTGAATGTCATACATCTTCTTATTGGGCCTAGGAGCCCATACCTTGTACAATTAATGCAATTTATACAATAAGGATTTATTTATCCCTATCATCAGGACTTGGACTAACTCTGGCAGAGCAACTCAAAATTTGCTAAGTAGTGGAAACTGGAAAGAGGGCTTAGGTTATGGAGATGACAAAAGTTAAACAGGAACTGAACAAATTGAGCCAATTGTTGTTAAACAAACTGTTAAGCCAAAGGTAAATCCTGTTAAATTTGTAGCTAAAATTGTAAAGTCTGATTCTGAAAAGATGAAAGATATTGAGACAGAGGTTGAGACAGAGTCAACTTCTGACGAATTAAAACATGATAAACCAGCTGAAGTTAACATAGGCTTAATGACAAAGAAGCAGCTTAAACATAAGCTGAAAGAGATTAGCAGTGTGAACAAGGTAAAAGAAGTTAGGAAAAATAGGAATGGAAAGGAAGGTGTGAATAAAAGTAATAATTATATGCCTGTTCCTAATGCTCCTAGAAAGAAATGTTATAAGTGTGGAAACTCTAACCATCTTGCTTCTTTTTGCAGGAAGAATAAGAATATAAACTCTTTACCTCCTAAGTCAAGAGTTAAGAGTCAGTCTGTTAGGTTTAAGACACAAAATCCTTGTTTTCATTGTGGTAGTATATGGCAGTCCATTTATACTTGTAAGGAATATCATAGTTTGTACTATGATTATTATCAGATAAAACCTTCTTTGAAGAAAGTTACTTTAATTCCTTCTAGTGTAAAGTATGATTCAAAGTCTGATACTGTAAAATCTGATAAGAAAAATGTTAGCATAAACTCTGATGTTAAATACGCTGCAAATGCTAACAAACTTAATAAGGACAAAGGATCCAAGTAAGTCTGGGTCCTTAAAACTAACCATTAGTGGTCTTTGTGATTGCAGGGCAACAGGAAGAACATCCTAGTTCTGGATAATGGATGTTCAGGACATATGACTGGAAATAAAGCCCTGCTATCAGACTTTGTGGAGAAAGCTGGTCCATGAGTTTTTTACGAAGATGGAAATATGGGAAAAACTCTAGGATATGGCAAGATCAATCTTGGGAATGTCATCATTGACACAGTAGCTCTTATCTCAGGACTTAAACACAATCTGTTGAGTATAAGTGAAATCTGTGATAGAGGTTATCATGTGGATTTCTTTGAAGAACACTGTAAGTTATAAGCAATTCTACAGGCAAAGTAGTTCTGGAAGGTTACAGGCATGGTAATATTTATGAAGCCAATCTTTCAACAAGTACTGATGGTTCTGCAATCTGTCTGTTGAGTAGAGCATCAATTGAAGAAAGCTGGAATTGGCACAAGAAACTCTCTCATTTAAATTTCAACAATATAAATGAGCTTGTAAAGAAAGATCTTGTGAGAGGACTGCCAAAGTCAGTTTTGCTCCTGATGGCCTTTGTGATTCATGTCAAAAGGAAAAATAAAGAAAATCTTCTTTTAAGAGCAAAACTGAGTCATCAATTCTTGAGCCTTATTACCTACTGCATGTTGATCTATTTGGTCCACTCAATGTCATGTCTATTGCAAAGAATAAATATGCTATGGTTATAGTGGATGAGTTCATAAGGTACACTTGGGTGTACTTCTCGCACAAGAAGAATGAAACTGCATGTACTCTAACTGATCATGTCAGACATCTGGATAAATTGATCAAAGATTTTGTTAAAATTATAAGGAGTGATAATGGCACTGAGTTCAAGAATTCGATAATGGAAGAGTTCTGAAAAGAGCATGGAATCAAACATGAATTTTCTGCACCTGGAACTCCATAGCAAAATGGAGTTGTAGAAAGAAAGAACGGGACTCTCATTGAAGCTGCATGAACAATGCTTAATGAAGCAAAGCTGCCAACCTTTTTTTAGGCTGAAGCTGTGCAGACTGCTTGTTTTACACAGAATGCTACACTCATAAACGAGCATGGAAAAACACCTATGAGATGGTGAAGAAAAAGAAGCCAAATCTGAAATACTTTCATGTATTTGGTTGTAAGTGTTTTATTCTTAAGACTCATCCTAAGCAGCTGTCAAAATTTGATCTAAAAGCCGATGAAGGAATTTTTGTTGAATATCCACTTTCCACAAAAGCCTTCAGATTCTACAATTTAAGAACAAGGATTGTCATGGAATCTATCAATGTCTCTTTTGATGATAAGAAAATTACTAGACTTGAAGATTTCAATGATCATGATCAGCTGAGATTTGAGAATGAAGATTTAAATTCCGATTCTATAAATTCTGATGACTTAAATCCTGATCCTATAAGTTCTGACAGTTTAAGTTCTAATGTCCTTGAAACTGTGGTAAAAACTCCAAAGGAAAATGCACCTGTCCAGGGGGAGCAAGCTGAAGATCCTACCACATCTCAAGACTCTCGAGAAGCATCAGAACCTGTCATTGGCTCTTCAAGTTCAGATTCATCTAGTTCTGATGAGCCAAGTTCTGATAATTTTGGAAGCTCTGATTCTTCAACTCCTGAAAAATCAAACTCAAATTCTGAAGTCTCAGAGAGCATAACTACAGGGGGAGCATCAGAAAATGCTGATGGAGACAACATGAATCATGGGGGAGGATCCAGTTCTAGAGATCAACTTCCATCTGCAAGGAAGTGGACTAAAGCACACACACCTGATTTAATCATTGGAGATCCTGAAGCAGGTGTTAGAACTAGAACTGCAACTTCAAATGAATGTCTCTATCATTCCTTTCTATCTCAGATTGAACCAAAGAAAGTGGAAGAAGTTCTTCAAGATGCTGATTGGGTACAAGCAATGCAGGAAGAGTTAAATGAATTTGAAAGAAATAAAGTCTGGACCCTAGTGCCAAGACCGAAGAACAGATCTGTTGTGGGCACAAAATGGGTGTTCAGAAACAAAATTGACAGTGATGGAAAAATTACAAGGAATAAAGTAAGGCTGGTTGTAAAAGGCTACTCTCAACAGGAGGGTATTGATTATGATGAAAAATTTGCACCAGTTGCAAGATTAGAAGCCATAAGGATCTTTTTGGCTTATGCTGCTCATAAAAAGTTCAAAGTCTTTCAAATGGATGTGAAAAGTGCTTTTCTCAATGGAGAATTGGAAGAAGAGGTATATATTGAACAATCTCCAGGCTTTGTAGATCCTAAATTTCCCAATCATGTCTACGGGCTTGACAAAGCACTTTATGGCCTTAAGCAAGCTCCAAGAGCATGGTATGAGACTTTAGCTCAATTCCTTCTGGAAAGTGAATTTCTCTGAGGCACAATTGACAAGACTTTATTCTACCTCAACCATGAAAATGACTTACTTTTGGAACAGATATATGTTGATGATATCATATTTGGTTCTACAAATGCCAAACTCTGTGAGAAGTTTGCAAAGCTAATGCAGTCAAGATATCAAATGAGTATGATGGGAGAACTCAGCTATTTTCTGGGCCTTCAAGTCAAGCAAAATGAAGAAGGCACATTTATCTGTCAATCCAAGTACACTAGAAATTTACTGAAGAAATTTGGAATGCAAGATTGTTCAACTGCATCCACTCCCATGGCCACTGCAACCATGTTAGATAAGGATACTGGTAAATCAGTAGATATTACTAACTACAGAGGTATGATTGGCTCTTTACTCTATTTAATTGTAAGTAGACCTGATGTCATGTATGCTACCTGTCTTTGTGCAAGATTTCAGGCTGATCCAAGAGAACCTCACTTAATAGCTGTGAAAAGAATTTTCAAGTACCTCAAGGGTACAGCTGATTTAGGATTGTGGTATCCTAGGGAATCAGATTTTAAGCTAATAGGTTACTCAGATGCAGATTTTGCAGGATGCAAAATAGACAGGAAAAGCACTAGTGGAAGCTGCCAATTTCTTGGAGGCAGTTTGGTTTCTTGGTTTAGCAAGAAATAGAAGTCAATTTCCACATCAACTGCAGAAGCAGAATATATTATTGTAGGAAGCTGTTGTGCACAAATTCTTTAGATGAAGAATCAGTTACTGGATTATGGGTTATAATTTCCTAAAATCCCTATTTACTGTGATAATCAAAGTGCTATTGCTATGACAGGTAATCCAGTTCAACACTCAATGACAAATCACATCAGCATAAGGTACCACTTCATAAGGGAACATGTGGATGAAGGTACAGTAGAATTGCGTTTTGTTTCAACAGAATAACAGCTAGCAGATATCTTCACAAAACCATTATGTGAAACTACTTTTATAAGATTGGTAATTGAACTTGGAATGGTTTCAGGTTCTTTCTCTAAATCTACTTATTTTTTGTTCTCATGGATCATACTTTATGATCAGTATTTACATATTATATTATCTCTATGTTATCTGTGCTTAATTTAAAAATTTATTAAATGCTGATTATTATCTGATGAGGATTTATAAACTCTGATGAGTGTTTTGAATGTTCTGTGACTATTCAATCCAATGAGGATAATTGTGCTAGATGCTGACCTAGTAGTCTTTAACATACTAGAAATCCCATGTTTGAATTAATTGTTCATGTGGAAACTCATTAACACAAGCAAATTCTGATATTGAGCTTAGTCAAGTTTACTTTGTGTATCTTATTACTAAGTCACAAACTAAATTCTTGTTTCTTATCTGTCAAATTCTGATGTCAGTAAATCTTAAGGATGAACTACATGCTGATAAGCCTCACTTATCAAAAGAAAAGAAAAGAAAAGAATAAAAGTCAGGTACTCCTTTGAGATCTAGAGTAAATATGTGGAAGGGAAGACCCAAGCTGGTATTAAGTAATATGCATTAGAAAAGAAAATAAATTTTCTTGGTGACCTTTCACATTCTATGATTACTGGAGAAATACTCTGACAACAGCATAAGTTCTGATAAGCAGTCGTGACTCACTTACACTGAGAAGCCACTATAAAAAGGAATTTTAAAAGATGCATAAAATGAGCACAAACAGTTGAGGTGGACTCATGCATAAATTTGTTCTATAGTAGACTTCATGATTGATGAAAGATTTTAAGTACTTTTCTGAGTTATTCCTTATTTCTAAGATGTACTGAAGTTTATCAGACTTTAATCTTTATCTGATATTCTGCTGAATGCACACACTTTTACTCCATATGAATGATGAAAATTACTGTGGTGATTAAGTTTTTTTTGACAAACAGTTAAGTGTCATGTGCATAAATTTTGAGGACAAGTTCTGATGGAAGTTCTGATGATTAAACTCTGAAGAAAACAAGTCAGTCTTTGTACGAAGAATTACAGGAACAAACATTCACTTATTGAATATAGAAGCCAAATTATGATGACTGGTAAAATCTGATATAAGTGAAGTTCTGATATTAAATCCTGATGAAATCCTTGATGCTTACGTGGCATTTTTCTTTACTTGACTTATTTGTGCTAAAATCTGAAACAATCATATTAAAATCAGAATATATTTGGGTAAAATAAAAATAATCATAATCATTATGGGTTAGTGGTTAACGTGTTGGTCCTGAAAAACTGCATGTGCACGATAATTATTGCTTATTTGACGTGCCTATTAACTCATGTTCTAACCATTTTCTGACTGTTCACATGTTTCAAGGTGTAAAGTGTATCCCATGCTTCAAAACGATAACTGTTGAGTGGAGAGAGTATATATATGAGAGTTAAAAGATTTTCTAATATTTTATTTACTTTTCAATTTTTAATCTCTCTTATTCTCTCTCTCTCTCTAATATTCTCTGAAGCATTTTCTTACAGGACTTTTATCAAATACCTTACAAACACTCTCTCTTTCTCACTTAATTTCTTACAGAGTTGGCACCAAAAGACGTGATTTTTAACGGAGCTAAGTTTTTCCCAACAACTACTCATCTATTCTTAGCAAGGCTGAAGCTCCATAGGAACTTCACTTCATTCAGGACCTTCTTGCTAATTCTGATATTGGGTACGCTCTGACCCAACCTGACGCAGTCTCTGGAATCCAAGTACTGGAGTTTTGGAGAAGTGGAATCTATGATGATGGAGTTGCTCAAGGGTCCCCAAGTATTATCTTTACAACAGGGGATGATGAACATGTAGTGACATTGGCCACGGTTCGACAAGCACTGCGGCTGCCTGAGAACTATGTTTATTCAACTGTTGAGGAGCCAGTTCTTCAAAATCTAATGGCCAATCTGGGGTATGAAAAGACATTGGCAAAGATGGGACAGTTGAAGAGATCCAACATTAGGAGGGAATGGAGTTTCTTCTTTGACTGCATTACAAAGGTTTTTGCAAACAAATGTTCCAATTTCGATGCAATCCCATACTCAGTCAACAAATCGGGTATGCTCTCATTAATCAAACTGATTTTGATTATGCTAGTGCTATTTTAGGTTTTATTGGGGATAGGATGACAAAAGATAGGAATATTATCTATTTTTCTAGATTCTGTCAGCTTATTTATAGTTTTTGTTATAATGATAAACCCCAATCTGCTAGTGAATTAATTCCATTTTTTAGACTAGCCAAAAGAGCTTTTAATGACTTATTATCTACTGATAATAAGAAGGCTGTGTTAAGACCCCTCCGAGTTCCCTTATCTGTCAAACAGGCCTTAATAACCTATGATCCAGTTACTTATACTGCATTATATCCTGATGTTCAACCATCCGATCCTCAACCATCAGCACCTACCACCACCACACAAACACCTCAAACTTCTGAACCACAACCAAAATCTACCATCAGACCTTCATCTTCCAAACCTTCTAAGAGGACAAAGTCTGTTCCTCAATCTTCACAAAAGAGAAGGAAGATGATCCTCAGAGATGAATCTGATAGTGAGGATAAAATAGTTAAAGCACAGGTTCCTGCATCAGAACCTGTGATAAATGAAGCTGAGAATGTTACTTCTCAGAAAGAAACAGCAGCTCAAAGTTCTGATACTTTGAAAAGGAAATCTGTAAATTCTGCTGCTGCAACAGCAACTCCTTCTTTGGCAAAGAGATTGAAGAAAATGAAGGCTAGGAGGTATTTGGCTAAATCTTCATCAGAAGATAATGAAGAAGCAGAGGAAGGGGATCAGGAATCTCTGATCTCACAAGAACCAATCATTATTGAAGCTCTGATTTCTCCAGCTCAAGCCAAAGACACTGCTACTGATACAGTGGTTAACCCTCCTGACTCTCCAATAAAAGCTACAGATGATGTTAAAGAACAAACTGACAACTCTGAGATAGATATTCACAATTTAAATATACCTCAAGTTCTTTATCTGGAAGCTCCAACTACTGAAGCTCAGCCATCTACAGTCAAATCTCCAATCTTAGATGTTGAGATACCATCTACATCAAAGAGACCAGCTCTGGAGATAAATTCTGATGATCAGAATTTAGATGATGTTATTCTTGAATCTCCAGTTACATCACACACTCTTGTACTGTCATAAAATGATGAAACTTTCTCAAGTTCTGGAGACAGTATTTTTGTTGAAACTCCAGTTCCTATTCTGGGAAAGGAAGCTTTGGTGAAGAAATTTGTTAGACAGGATACTCCTGTACCTTGGGAAAAAACTCACAGGGGAGTTGAGTGGACCAAGAAGTGGAATAAATCAGATTTTATTCCATGCACCAAAATTCTGAAAGAGCATGTATCAAAAGCTGATGAGTTATTATCAAATTCTAATTTCAAGACTAAACTCAAGGTTACAGCTATGAGTACAAGAAGTCTTCATGGTCTACATTCTATTACTCATGCTAAGGTTGATACACTCAAGGAACAAGCTGACAAGCTAGATCTACAGCTCAAGCTTGACAAGAATAGGTATGTCAGACCTACTATTGAGAAAATTGAAGCCATTGAGAAGGTTCAAGAGGTGAAACAAGCCCAAATTGTTGAGGTTCTGGTTAATCAAGCTTCTCAGAAAGCACAATTGGATGAAATCCAATCTTCAGTTGAACTTCTTCTCTCTCTCTCTCTTACTTCCTGATGATGCCAAAAAGGGGGAGAAGGTAGTTAAGTCCAAATGCTCACCTACTCAAGTACTGAAGAAGGAGGATGATAAAGGTGATGACCAGGGAAACTCTGAAAAGAGCAGAGGTCAAAGAAAAGTTCAAGGAAAATCTTCTATACAGAACAAGTCAAGTTCTGATACTGTGAATGCTCAAAGTCTGACGTCAAGTGCTGATAAACAAAGTCTGATGTCAAGTTCTGATATTCTAATTCAGTCAGGATCAAAAGACTCTCAGAAGTTTATGCAAACTCTGAAGCTAAAAGGGAAGCAGACTACTGTTTATTACAAAGATCCTAAAATCCAGACACTTGATGAGGAGATAGCAAGAAGATTATTTCTGAAACACAATCCAGGGATGGATTTAGAAGTTCTCAAGGAGGAAGAAGCTAGATTTGCAACTGAAAAGACAAATCTTAAGTCTAAAGCTTCTGATGCAAAGAAACCTCCAAGGCCTAAGGAAAAAGGCATTGTGATCAAGGAAAAGTCAAGTTCTGAAATTTCAAAGTTCAAGACTAGATCACATACTAAGAGTAATCCCAAAGACAAAGGGAAAGGAAAAGTTAATGAACCAACCAAGTCACCGAAAATGAAAATTTCTCAAGTTCTGATGAAACCAGTGTGCAAAATGGTTCAAGTAACTGATGATAATCTTGTTGAAGATGAAACTGTTCAAATTCTGAAAAGAAGAAAGATAATTGAAGAATCTAAAACAACCTCTGACACTGCTCAAGTTGTTCAGGATGAAGGACAACAAGTTATAGAAGAAATAGCAAATTCTGATCAAGCTACCAAGACATCAACTACTGACAATGTTCAAGTTGATTTGAATAAAATGACAATTGCTGATAAGAAGAAGTTGTTATGGAAGAAAGCTACTTCAGTTGAACCAAAATCCAATCTCATGATTAATCAACTCGCTACATTTGGGTTGAGAGCCAAGCAACCTAGAGATAGAGCTGGATTAGGTTCTGACGAAGAGAAGATTCAAACAGGAGTAGAGGTTAATCTAAGAGATCCTTTCATGTTGACAGACAAACCATATGAACAAATCAAACAAAAGCACATTGACAAGGTGTTGTTTGCTCAAATCATGATAGATGCTCATGATAAGGAAAATCTAAAGGAGAAATTAATTTTATTTCTCTATGATGGATTAACTTACAGACTAGCTGATACTGATGTACTAAAGAAGTCTGTCAGAGAACTTCAATATATTCACTATCTTTTGGAAGTAAAATCTAATGTTACAAGAAGATGGTCAGAATACATTTTGAAGGCTATAAGAGATCTACTCAGAATCTCTGGTACAAAGACTTTTCATTACAGTCCAATGATTACTGAAGATGATGGAAGAGAAATTCATATGCTGAAGAATTCTGCTAAGGTGGAAGTTATTCTGAAAGGAAGATGCTTATGTTATAATGAAAACTCTTCACATCCTAAAGTTATCAGACTTGGTGATGGACTTGAAAGAACATCCATTCAAGCTCTCATAACAGCCATTTATCAGATTGGTGATAGTAAAAAAGAAGAACTGATGTAAGTCAAAGCACAGTTAGTTGAAGTTCTGAGGAAAGTTGAAGATAAGCTGGTGAAAGATTTTGTTAAGATTCATTATGGATTCAGATTGATCCAGTGAAGTTGGTAAAGCTGGAAATTCTGTAAGTTGTAATTGATAGTCTTATTAAACTCTTATTGTATTTGAACTTAAATGTTTTTGAAATCATCAAATCTATTAACTTGTATATTCTTGCATATTTACAAGTTCGGGGAGATTGTTGGATATATTTGAGATGTCATGTCTAATATGTTTCATGTTTAGTTTTCTATTTAAAAAAACAGGAAATATCAGTTCTTACTGGAATCGGTACTTACTGGAAGTCAGGACTTATTGTCATATCAGGACTTAAGGTCATATTAGAACTTAAGTACGGGAGGACGTACAGTTAAGGAAGGAAGCTGATTAACAGTAGAAGATCGAGACTAATACAGAAGAAGATATGCAAGGAAAGAGTTAGAGGACTAGAAGAATTATATAAGATATCTGATTGATATATTTTAGGAGACAGAATTATATTCCATATCAATTAGAAGTTATCTTGTAACTATTTACTATATAAACACAGACATAGGTTTACACTATAGGTGTTATCATTATCGAGAAGATCATACATTGTAACCTAGCAGCTCTCGTGATATTTGTTCATCACTGAGAGAGAACAGTTCCATTGTAACATAGTTTATTATATCGAATACATCTATTTTCTGTTACTTGTGTTCTAAATCGATTTGATTGTATGAAACACTATATTCAACCCCCTTCTATAGTATTGTGTGACCTAACATAGTTAATTGAACCATTTAAGCTTGCTAAGAGAGCCTTTACTGACTTATTATCTACTGATAATAAGAAGACTATTTTGAGACCCCTCCAGATTCCTACTTCTGTCAAACGGTTTTTGGTAAACTCTGATCCAGCCACATATTCTACCATATATCCTGATGTCTAACCATCCCAACCTCCATCAGCATCTACACAACCAACCACCACTCAACCTCAACCAACTCAACCAACAATCAGAACTTACTTCCAACCACCAGCTCAATCTTCACAACACCAACCATCAGCACATATAATCAGACCTTCATCTTCCAAGCCTAAGAGGGCAAAGTTTGTTCCTCAACCTCCACAAAACAGAAGAAAAATGATTCTCAGGGATGAGTCTGATAGTGAAGAAGAACAAGTACAGGCTCATGCATCGAAACCTATGACTGTTAAAGCTGAAACTCTGGTTTTTCAGAAAGAAACAAAAGCTACAGGGTCAACCCCATAGATAAATGTTGAAGCTCAAAGTTCTGATACTTTGAAGAGAAGGAGAACTGCTAGTTCTGATGTTCAAGCAACTCCTTCACTAGAAAGGAGATTAAAGAAAATGAGGGCTAAGAGGCATTTGGCTAAGCCTCCATCAGAAGATATTGAAGAAGCTGAGGAAGGGGATCAGGAATCTCTGATCTCAAAAGAGCCAATTATCATTGAAGCCCTTCCAGAACCAAAAGACACTGTTCAGGATACAGTGCTTACACCTCCTGTCTCTCCTCTTCATGAAAATGTTACAGTTGAAGATTCAGGCTTAAGTCCTGAAATTGACATCAATAGGCTGCGCATTCCTACTATTCATTATTTGGAAGCTCCTACAGCAACTCAGCCATCTACTGATAATTCTCCAATTTTAAATGCTGATTCTGAGAAAGTTGAAAAAACTCTATTCTACCTCAATCATGGAAATGACTTACTTTTGGTACAGATATATGTTGATGATATCATCTTTGGTTCTACAAATGCCAAACTCTGTGAAAGGTTTGCAAAACTAATGCAGTCATGATATCAAATGAGTATGATGGGAGAACTTAGCTATTTTCTGGGACTTCAAGTCAAGCAAAATGAAGAAAGCACTTTCATAAATCAATCCAAGTACACCAGAAATTTACTGAAGAAATTTGGAATGCAAGACTGTTCAACTGCATCCACTCCCATGGCCACTGCAACCAAGTTAGATAAAGATACTGGAGCATCGGTAGATATTACTAACTATAGAGGTATGATTGGCTCTTTACTCTATTTAACTGCAAGTAGACCTGATATAATGTATGCTACCTGTCTTTGTGCAAGATTTCAGGATGATACAAGAGAACCTCATCTAATAGATGTGAAAAGAATTTTCAAGTACCTCAAGGGTACAGCTGATCTAGGATTGTGGTATCCTAGGAAATCAGATTTTAAGCTAATAGGTTAGTCAGATACAGATTTTGCAGGATGCAAAATAGACAGGAAAAGCACTAGTGGAAGCTGCCAATTTCTTGGAGGCAAATCGGTTTCTTGGTTTAGCAAGAAACAGAAATCAATTTCCACATCAACTGCAGAAGTAGAATATATTGCTGCAGGAAGCTGTTGTGCACAGATTCTTTGGATGAAGAATCAGTTACTGGACTATGGGTTAGAATTTTCTAAAATACCCATTTACTGTGATAATCAAAGTGTTATTGCTATGAAAATTCCTCAAATCCAGTTCAACATTCAATGACAAAGCACATTAGCATTAGGTACCATTTCATAAGGGAACATGTGATGGAAGGTACAGTGGAATTGCATTTTGTCCCAACAGATCAACAACTAGCAGATATCTTTACAAAACCACTATGTGAAGCTACTTTTATAAGACTGGTAAATGAACTTGGAATGGTTTCAGGTTCTTTCTCAAAATCTGTTTAGTTTTTGTTCTCATGCATCAGACTTTATGATCAGTGTTTACAGATTGTCTTATCTCCATGTAATCTGTGCTTAAATTGTAATATATTAAATACTGATTGTTATCTACTGTAATTCTATATACTCTAATAGTTTTTTGAATGTTCTATGACTATTCAATCCAATGAGGATTATTTGTTAGATGCTGACTTAGTAGTCTTTAACAAACTATGTATCCCATGTTTGAATTAGTTGTTTATGTGGAAATCCATAACACAAGCAAACACTGATTTTGATCTTAGTCAAATTTACTTCTTGTATCTTATTACTAAGTCACAAACTAGATTATTATTTCTTATCTGTCAATTTCTAATGTCAGTAAATCTTAAGGATGAACTACATGCTTGATAAGCCTTACTTATCTGAAGAAAACAAAAGAAAAGAAAAATTGAAATCAGGTACTCCTTTGAGATCTAGAGTAAATATGTGACAGGGAAGACCCAAGTGCATTGTTGGTATTAAGTAATATGCATTAGAAAAACAAATTTTTCTTGGTGACTTTTCACATTCTCTGATTACTGGAGAAATATTCTGATAATAGCATAAATTCTGATAGCAGTTGTGACTCATTTACACTGAGAAGCCACTGTAAAAAGTATGTCAAAAGATGCATAAAATGAGCACAAACAGTTGAGGTGGACTCTTGTATAAATTTATTCTATAGTAGACTTCAAAATTAAAGACAGATTTTAAGAATTTTTCTTAGTTATGCCTTATTTCTAAGATATACTGAAGTTTGTCAGACTTTAATCTTTATCTAATCATTTACACATACACACACTCTCACTACATATGAATCATGAAAATTACTATGGTGATTAAGTTGTTTCAGATAAATAGTTAAGTATTATTTGCATAAATTCTGAGGACAAGTTCTGATGAAAGTTCTGATGATTAAACTCTGAAGAAACCAGTCAGTATTTGTGTGAAGAATCACATAAATAGTCATTCACTTTTTGAGTATAGAAGCCATGTTCTGATGACCGTTAAATTATGATAATAGTCAAGTTCTGATGCAAATCCTGATGGAAACTCTAATGCTTACGTGACATTATTTAATTACTTGGCTTATTTTTTGTATTCATTGTAACGGTTATATTTTGTCAGAAAATAATTAAGTGAGATAAAAAAAGTGATAATCATTTGGTTAATGGGTTGCATGTTTGTTTTGTTAATAGCATGTGAGCAATAATTACTGCACGTTTACCGTGCCCACTCATTACTTTTTTGACTGTTTTCATGCTGCCAGGTGTAAAAAGTCTGTTCTGCTTCAAAAAAATGACTGTTGTCACGTGGAATGTATAAATAAGAGAGTTAAAATATTTTACAATCTTTTACCTACTATTCTTATTTTCTAATCTCTCTTATTCTCTCTCACTCTCTAATATTCTCTGAAGCTATTTCTTACAGGCATTTTAACAAACACTTTTCGTACACACAACTTTCACTTAATTTCTTACAGAAATGGCACCCAAGGACATCATATTTAATGGAGCCAAGTTCGTCCCCAACAACTACATGGCTATTCTTAGCAAAGTTGATGCTCCATCAGATCATCATTTTATTCAAGACTTTCTGGCTCAAAGTGAGATTGGGTATGCTTTAACCCAACCACAATTACTCTCAGGAACTCAAATATTGGAGTTTTGGAGGAGTGGTGTTTATGATGATCGTGGTGAAGCTGGGTCCCCAAGTATCATTTTCACAACAGGGGAAGATAAGCATCTGGTTACTTTGTCAACAGTTCGATAGGCTTTGCACTTACTAGAAAATTGTACTTTTAATGCTCAGATTGAATGTAATAACCCCAAAAATTTTGGACTTTTTGTAACCCTTATGAATAGTGATTTTACTGATTATGCTGATTAAGAAAACTTTTCATGCCACACTATGTAGCAGTTCTTTTATTGATATTCTGAGATCTTATTAGTACTCTATATGGTATATAAGTGTATGTAAAGATCGCCAGAATCTAAATTCGAACACTTTGATTTTTCCCGAAAATCCACCAGATACCGAAAGAATTGAGTATAAGGTAACATCATTAAAAGGATTTAAATTCAAGGATTATAAAAGAGGATCATAAAAGGAATATAAAATATTGAGAAAGGTTTAGGGGAACCCAAGTAATAAGATCCCGGATGTGATCCCTCAAACGATTAGCAAGAATGAACGATAAATGAGTCGTACAACAATTAAACGACAAGTAATGCAAGAGAGATTACTGCAAGGATTAAGGATGATAATAAAGCAATTAAGCAAGGATTAGCATAAAAAGATGCTTCCACCACCAAGTGATGACAAGTGGCAAATGATGAAGTCACCAAGGTGATGTCATGCTTAGTCACACTCCACTCACTTTAATCAACCAATTAATCACCCAAATATCCCATTCACTTTCATTTTCCACCACAAACACATTTAGCAAAGTAAAACCCCTCCCAAGAAGAAGAAGCTCTCGGCCTTCTTCATTTTTCAAGAAGAAAATTTCCAAAAATCAAGATCCAAGCTTTGTTAAATTACAAGGTAATTATCCAAGGTCCCTTATGATTAGTTATGGCTATCCTAGAAGTTTAAGCCTCCAATTCTTCATGAATCTCTTCCAATAAATTAAGGAAGAAGATGATGAATAGTGTTTTCAAGTTACTAACTTTGTTTTCTTTGTTTTTCCTTTAAGATCCAAGCATTCCTAAGCTATCTCAAGGCTTCTTAAGGCTTCCTAGCTACTCTAATCACTCCAAAGAAGGTATAACACCTCCAAACCCTAACTTTACTTTGAGTATTACGTTTGGTTTTGATTGTTATAGTAAATGAGAAGCATGATGCTTGTGTGTTTAGAATTTGGATTGGATTCGTAGTGATTTGGATGTTGGAATCTTGTTTATAGTTAATAAAACTTAAGTATAGTTAGTAGTTCATGTTTGGGGTTGAATGATTTGGAAAATCGTGAGATTTGGGGACTGATGTAGTAAGGTTTGGATGAGGGTTGATTGTATTGTTTGTTGTGAGTGGAATTGTGGTTGTTTGGAGTGGTTTAAAACTTGGTAATCGCGTAAACATAGCCGTCGTAATGCCCAATTTCATACAACTGGTTGTTCTTAGTGTTCGGGACAGAGAGCTAACTGTTGAATCTGTGACTTTGCCATGTTTAGCTAGATTATGTCGTAAGCTTCGTTTTGATATGTGGTTCTCTTGAATCCGATGTACGGTTTAGGAGAACCGACCGTTTTAAGTAACGGCGTTTCGCGAACGAACCATTTCCCCTCGCCTTACTTTGAAACCTTGGTTAAGGTCCTTAAATGACTACTTGGAGTATGAAACAATTATGTAAGGTTAATAGGTCAGTTGGTAGAGTATTCGTGAAAGAGTCGCCGTAAAATTCGTAACGGTTAATTTATTAAAAATGGTGGAGCCGAGGGTACTCGAGCGACTTATGTGAATCGTTAAACGCAAAAGCGAACGTTAGGGTCTAATTGGTTAAAGACTAGTTTCTTAAGCGACCGTGGTTTAATTCCAACTTATATGTTGTTTATAGGTTACCAGACTCGCCCCAGGCCTTTTACCACCCCCAGTCGCTCAGGCAAGTTTTCTACCCGTTATACTGTTGTTGTGATGTAATTTATTGATGCATTATCTTGAAATAAGTGCATGGCTGTTATTAGAAAATCTTGCGATATATTGGAGCATGTTGATATGATATTTATATGCATACCTGTTTCATAATCTTGAAATTCTATTATCAATTCAATGCTTATAAGTTGCATAATACCTATGATAGAGTTAAGCAGTAGTTGCGTATACCCTTAGTATGGGGGACCCGAAGGTGAACATTTTTCTAAACCGGGAGTCGATGTTCCCGTGTATAATATATGTATATATATATAGTTTTCTATAACTATTAATTGGATAAGGTATATCCGATAGTTTTGAATAATAATCAAACTTATTTTCGATTATTCAAATAAAGATCGTACTTTCGTATAAGTATATCTTTTGTTATCTATTATTCATTTCAAATATGAGTTTTAAAACTTGTACTTCAATTATTTTTATAAAGATTATCCTTAGGGGAATATTATTTAAATAATAATATTCAGATATTTTCTAATATATCGGGACTGATTTATTTTATTAAATTATCATTACTCTAAACATTCTTTAAAATGTTTTCGAGTCTTCGAAATGGTTTCAAAAGTTAGAGCGGATCCCAAAACTCGTTTTCAAAGTTTAAGCTCTTCCTTTCGAAGGGGACTTGAATACTCGCTCAGAAATCTGAGGGATCCGGCTCTGTGGTGTATTTTATATTCGTAACGAGGTTGCTGTTTTCAGAAAACAATTTGATTACTTGCCTGACGTTCGGGAAGTAAGTCCATCTAATTGAGTCGACATAAGCGACAGGCCGGGTACGGTCTATAAAGGTGTAAGAGGATGGGTGACAGTCCATCCACGCGTGAGTGGCCGGGTAACGGTCTAGTGCGAGGTCCTAATGTGGCCAGGGTGATGACCGGCGAGGAATTCATCCATCTACAGTAGAAAAGGTTACTTATTGGTATCTTTGCCTGATTAGCAAGATATCAAGTTTATGCCAAAATTCTTCCCTTTCCAAATCCATTGGATATGACAACTCTGTTTATACTTTTCATGGCAGATGTTTTCGGGGAATGTATGAGCGATGTATATAGGTATATATATATCGGGACATATTGAAGTATCTCGTAACTTTATTTCTTTTTAATCAACAATTCAAGGATTGAATCTATTCAGGTCTTAGTTGAGGTCCCATCTATGTGATAAACCTTTGAAAACTTATTATACTTTGAGCAGTAATAGTATAAGTAGTTTTCTAAAATGATATAAGTATAGTGAAGTAATTGGTAACTTCATCTCCCTTTAAGCTTATATCCAGTAAGTAATTATCTTACATTTGATAAAGATTTCAGTAAGTTATCTAGTTAGATACTTGCATTATTGATTACACTAGATATTATCTTGCGAGCTATAATGCTCACTCTTGCTTCATTTCTTCATCACACAACAACAGTTAGGAAAGATGGCCAGACTCAAGCAGACCCAGCGCAAGAGCGTGGGAAGCGTTCCGCGTCTTCCCGTTGATATCATAGCTGCTATAGCTGCAGAGGTAGATCTATCTGTGGATCAGGCATTCTACTTTTGGGAATCAATTATGTATAATTATAACTTGTGGCAGATAATGTCAATTAACTATAAGCTTATTAAGTAATCATTTTGGGTTGTAATAACTTTTAATTTGTAGATTCAAGGACTTGTACATATTTTAATTTCATCTCTGAGACTATAACGTGTTGTGGTGTATGTTAGTGTGGGGTCACAGTATGAGGTTATTTATTTTAATTAAGTTAAGTGATTTTAATTAAGGACTCTTGCCAAGTTCATGGCCGGACTATTTAAATTAGCACTGACAGTTAAAACCCTTACGGGAATTCTTATAAGTATCATGATAGTAACTTAGCTCGTTTAATGTGTAGGCGCATGAGATAGAGGACCGAGAGATGTTCGAGCGTGAGCATGATAAGGCACTGCTAGATGCCGAGGATCAGGAGGACCCCTCAGAGGAGTCAGAGAGAGAGGTTATTGCGATTTCAGATGAGGAGGACCCGGATGAGGTCCCAGTGGCTGAGGAGCATGTCGGAGCTATAATGGAGTATCCAGGTACCCCTCTACCCTCACTCCCCATGGTTAGAGCTCCTACCCCTTTACCACTATCTTGGAGCCCCTATGATGTCAGCTCTGAGACCCATACCCCCGAGCCTAGGCAGACCGAGGAGGCACCCCCAGCGGCTCCGGATTCACCACCTCTCGACCCTGCCCAAAGGCAGTCTTTGTTAGCTCACGGCTATGTTCAGGATGTTCTAAGGACTCGAGTGGCTGTTGCTGAGGCCCGGCTGGATGAGGTCAGAAGAGAGCTAGATGCAGAGAGAGATGGTAGGTGTGCATGAGCTCATGAGGCTAGAGCTACCATACCCCGATCTCTGAGGAGAGAGCTGACTGTGATAGAGCTTGTGGCCCGTACGAGACTCTGATCACTTCAAGGAGACAGACATGGCAGGATATCCAGGAGGCAGGCTGATTACATTTTCCATCGTGCGATGGAGAGAGTGTGGGAGTTGACCCGCTCTGGTGATTAATTTAGGACCAGTAATGTGGTAATCTAGTTGTCTAGTTAGTCGAGGCTGTAGTAAGAGCCAATTTTCCGGGATAGTTGACTTGTATATAGTATCCCTTTCTCTGACTAGATAGATAGACTCATATATTTCACTTTTGGGCAGATGACTGTAGCACTGTTGTACTTTTGACCATATCGAACTATATATTTCTCGCATTATGTATATATTTGTTTCCTTTCAGTTCAGTTCCTTAGTGACGAGATCACTGTTTTTATCGTTATTGTTACTGCACTTCTTATAAGAACTATCATAATATAATAGAATTCTGAGATAAGTTCTCCCCATTATAGAAACTGTGCAAGGCACAATCTTATGTATGATTGTGACCTAACGTTGAATTGTCCAAAATTTATCAGTATCATGCCGCCAAGAAGGATTAGAACTAGGGAGAACCCTAGATTTGAGGACCAGGGAAGCCATAACCAGGATGGTAGGAACCAAGAACACAGTGAAGAGGAAGATGAGGATTATGTCGAACAGGATGACTCCCAGTATGAAGAGGAGGAGGAAATATTTGATGTGGAAGGATTTGAGATAGAGGCTGAAGAAGGAGAAACTGAGTTTGAGCAAAAAGTACCAAACCCAGGCATGGATCCCATGGGACAGTTCATGCAACTACTAAGGCAGAACTTGGAACGTCAACCCAACCCAACCCCTCAAGGAAATAACAATGTTGTGGCAAACTCTTTCAGGGCTTTCAAGTCCCTTAAGCCCCCTGAGTTCCACGGATCAGCCGACCCAGTTGAGGCAAATGCATGGCTAAAGGAAATGGAGAAATCCTTTGAGATTCTGAGTACCGATGAGGCACAGAAGACTATATTTGCTACCTACCTTCTGAAAGGAGAGGCCAATTACTGGTGGGAGGCCAAGAAAAACATGGAGACAGATGTTGTCATAACCTGGGAGAGGTTCAGTTAGTTGTTCTTGGGGAAATATCTCCCGAGGTTTATGGAGAACCAGATGGAGCTCAATTTCTTGGAGCTAAAGCAGAATAACTTATATGTGGCAGAGTACGAAGCAAAATTTACTGAGTTATCAAGGTTTGTGTCAGAGTTTGTGAGCACCGAGGAAAAGAAAGCTAGGAGGTTTCAGCAGGGACTGAAATCGTGGACTCAGAATAGGGTGGCAATCCTTGAGTTTACAGATTATGCCACTCTGGTGCAAAAGGAAACAATTACATAAGCCGGAAGTAAGCAGATACAGAAGGAAAGAGAGAAGAAAGGAATAAAGAGGAAAAGTATGAGCATGGGCGGAGGTTCCGCAAGAGGGAGCTTCCTAACTAGATTTAATCGAGGAGCAGTGTCCCTACCGGGAAGGAGTATTGGGTTTAAGCGGTCCGTGAGTGTGAATGTGAGCCAGAGCGGCCAGAAGTCGGGAATGTCCTATTCCAACCAGTCTCGACCCCCATTACCAGCCTGTAACACTTGTGGAAGGATGCATTCTGGGGAGTGTAAAGGAAAGCCAGTAACCTGCTATAAGTGTGGTCAAGAGGGTCAATATTTTAACAAGTGTACTTCACAATCCCCTAGTGTCAGCCCGACCACCATCTGTTATCAGTGTGGAAGACCAGGCCACATCAGGAGGGAGTGCCCAGGGAACAAACCAGCAGCTTCAGGAGCAAGCAGGGCTGCCTCCAATAAGCCACCTACTGCGAGGACTTTCAACATGACAGTTCAAGATGCTATGAAAGACTCAGATGTGATAGCAGGTACCCTTTCTCTAAATTCAGTCAGTGCAAATGTTTTATTTGATTCGAGAGCAACTAAATCTTTTCTATTGAAGGACTTTGCGCTTAAATTAAGACTTAAGGCTCAACCCTTGTTAGAACCCTTACAAGTGGAAATAGCCAACCATGAAATTATCCCTGTTAACCAGATTCACCCCGCCTATGAGTTAGGCATAGGGGAGCAATCTTTTAGTGTTGATCTAATTCCTTTTAAATTAGGGGAATTCGATGTAATTTTGGGAATGGACTGGCTATCTAGCAATGATGCTCAGATAGACTGTAAGGGGAAGAAAGTTAAGTTGAATATCCCAGGAAGAAAGGAGTCATATTTAGAGGGAAGAGGCAGACTGTTAGGTCCCAATTTGTTTGTAAAAGAGGGGGTTGAATGCAAACAATACCGTTTAATCGAATAAAATGCGGAATAAAATTGTGAAACAAAATTCAAGTTAAATAAAACTTTTATTAAACTTGAAAGGTGTTACAACTACGGTATCGGTTACAAGGGATTAATCTCAAATCAATTATTACAAATCTAGAATAAATTCGACATGAACTTTTTCTATTTTTGTAATTAAAAGATCAAATGCTAAATGCGATTTGAGATTAAGTTCTAGGGATTTTAATCCGCTAGATTGATACACAAGAACAAGATAAGTATTTCTAGTTGATTGGATTTAACTTTACAATCTAGAAATTGATCTTGAAGTTGCAGATGAGATGAAATATTTTTCTGCTCCTTTTTCTTTTGTTCTTGATTTTGTGTTCTGTTTGATTATTTTTGAAATAATAGACTTCTGCTCCTTTTTATCAAACAGCCGAATGTAAAAATGTACTGGCATGACAATCTTCTTTGGCCAGCAAGACTTTCGGTATGACAAAATTTACAACTAGCAAGACAATTAAAATGAGCTAGCAAGACTTTCGGTATGACTATTGATTGTCATACCGATTGTCATATTAGTTCAAATAAATTGTCTTGCTGAATTAATAACAGATTTTAATCTAAACAGAAATTCTAATAAGACAATTAAATGTATTGGCATGACTTTCGGTATGACTATCAATTGTCATACCGATTGTCATACTAGTTCAAATGAATTGTCTTGCTGAATTTAAGCAGATTTTAAACCAATTAAAATCTTGTAAATCCTTAATATTAATTCTAAATTAATTAATCAATTTAATTCAATTAATCAATAAATTAATCTTTGCAGATATAATTTATTTTCTTGATTAAATTATATGACTTAATTAATTAATAGAGAATTAATACTAACGCTGAGCAGCATCCATTCTTCTGACAATCTTCTGAAAGTCACTGAGACTTATGAATCAATTCCGCCACTTCAATGCTGACACTCGATGTACTGTCTGGTTCATGAGTGACTAACTTCCGTGACGTTTCTTCATATCTTGACTTTGATATTCTGATTGAATCTTTGTAATAAATGATACCTTGACGAGATCTCTGTCACTTGATTAAATCCACGATCTTGATTTATATCACTGAGGCATGATCAAATTCTTGAACTTCTTCCAGTGAATCTTCAAGTCTGCAGATGAACAATGTTTCTTTATTCTTTGACAGATGTTACATTGTGAGATCTCTCTGATGATTGATCCACTATTTACTTATTACATTCTTATTTGAGTTGAGTTAAATACTCGAATAAACGAGTAGGCTATGACATATGCCTTTCAATCTCCCCCTATTTGCTTGTTAGACAATAACAACAAATACCTAGACGATAACTCAACTAACAAATAAGAAAAAGATATAAACAGTAATGTAAATTAAATAGCAGAAAAGTTCTGGATTATATTTAACATTTTCCAGATTCCAAATGAAATTTACAAGTGAATACAAGATAGATGTTCCTCTAGCCTGAACATATAACTATATTAGACTATCTTGATTCATAAAGCTCTAATCATATTACATTGAGTTTTGAGCTAATTGACTTCAGTTGTCTTCTCTTCTGACTTCACCTTCTTCTAAATCTTGAAGCAATTCCTTGTCAAAGACATGATCCTTTTCTGAAGTGAAGCTTGCTGGTCTGACTAGTTGAACTCCAACTGACTTCAGCTTATTCTTGAGTTGATTGTATCTTTTAACATTCTTTTCACAATAAGCTTGAATCAAGTCAGCAACTTGAGTCTTCAACATGGATGAATATCCAGCAGTTCTCAAATGATGTTCCATCCAGACCAGATGCTTAGCTGAGTAGTCTTTAAGAGATTGTACATCTAGCTGACAGATTTGAAGACAATCAGACTTAAAGAATCTCACCTGATGAGGATTGTTGACCACTTGAGGACTAGCCCTGCTGGCAAACTCTTTAAGCCTTTCTCGAAGAACTTCATTCAATTCTGAGCTTCTTTTGACTTTGTTTAAAAGAACCCAAATATCTGACAAAGAACGATTCTCAAATAGATGAAGTGACACCTTGAATGATCCTTCACTCTGACAATATACAAAAATGCTCATCTCATTTAGGGATCTATCAAAAGCAGCTGTGATCCTTGAGACTTCAGTCTTGATAGCATTCATGTACATGTCATTGTTAGGATTTGAGATTTCCAGCTTGTCAAGAAGATGTAAGAACTGCCTATCATTGTTAGTGCTCAGCTGAGGCATATCAAGTACTCTCCTAGCTTCATCCCATTTTTCACCAATCTTTAGTCTGACATCTCTTCTCCTTTCTTGAGCCTTAATGTCATGAAGACGTTGCTTTTGAAGAGTTTCTGTTCTTTGAATGTCTTTTCTCATGTCAATGATCTGAGAGACCTTCTTGAGTTCAGCTTCTTTTCTTTTCATCTCTGACTGCTCCTTCTGAAATTCTTTCTCAAACATAGGATCCACTTGAGCTTCTTCTTCCCATTCTTCAAAATCACTTTCCTCTTCAGCTTCAAATAACCCATCTTTATCTTCCTGAACTGGTTCAGTGGGAATGTCAAAAATATCAAAGTCATCCTGTTCTCCACTGTAGTAGACATCATCAGCCTTTCCTTTGTTTCCAGCAGAGGTATCTTTTTCTTTCCCTTTGGCACTACTTCCTTTCTTCTCCCCCTTAGTTGAGGGATCCTCTACTGACTTTCCTTTGGAACCTCCATCACCTCCAGAGCCTGATCCTCCACCAGACGGTCCTTCAAAATAAGTTCTTTGTTCTTCATTTGGGCAATGAGAATTCTTGATCATGAAATATAGGTGCTTCATCCCTTCATTGAGATGTTCCATGCCCGTCTCTATCTTTAGAAATCTTGAGGAGTCCAGTGAATGATTCATCTCAACGAGGTCTTCAAGAGAAGTCATTCTTGTGTGTAGAGAGCAGAAGTTGGATATGTCATCAGCTGATAAAGTTGGAGTGTCCTGAATAGAATTGAGCTTTGGTATTATAGTGGTCTTTAGATCTGAGATGTCATTCCTTATTATTGCAAGCTGATTGTTGACAGAGGTGGAAGAAGAAGACCGTTCAACCACTTGTGCTTTGAATGCTTGAGCTTCAGCTTGGCTTTTAGCAAGTTCTTCTTTTAGGGCAGCAATCTGAGCTAACAGGTTTACAGTATCAGTGTCTGTGTGTGCTCTCACCTGAATTTCACTCGTGTTTGGTTCACTCACCTCACGTGCATGTGTTTCTCTCAATATAATTGCTCGTGAGGAGTCTTCCTGTTGCTGTTCTTCTGTACCTGCATTAAAAATCACCCTAGCCTCTTCAAGAGAGGTCAGTGGTGGTGCAATGGGAATTCGCGAGTCCCGATCCTCAGTCAATACTATCAAATCTTTTGGAATAGATGTCTGAATTGCTTCAGGGATAGATTGACCGAGTTGCCCTCCACTTTCTCCAGATAAATCTGCGAGTGGAGAATCCCATAAGGGAGCCAGAGGTGTTGGATCTGGGAGGGGAGAAAATGACTCTATTAAAGATGGCGGAGAGTCAGATTTTCCCTCTGAAGCATGTGACTGCTCTTCTGCCGTAACTATGGCAGGCACTGTAACCGACTCTACGTGCACTCCTCGCTGTGTGTCCTGAGTATGATCTGGGGAAGTGTATGGTTCCATTGTGAGTAATGGAATTGTGCTTGACTCAGTACAAGATGCCATGGCCCTATGGCGAATTTCAATAGATGCGTCCTGTTGAGAGAATGCCTCTAGTAACTGTTCATTGGCCATTTCAAAGTCCATGTCCTGTTGGGAGGACAAGGATGGGCTTTCAGATGCCTCAGAATATGTTCTTCTTTTCTTAGGAGGAGGCAGAGCTGAGGGTTCACTCATATTTAACAATGTACTACTTCCTAGTAATCTCCTGGGTAACATTTTAGACAGTGGGGGAGAGGTTGAGATAGAATGAGACTCTGTGTTTGGCTCTATGACCTGGGATTGAAGCTGTGGTTCTACAACTTCATGGTCAGCCCTATCAACCACTGGGGGACTTTCAACAGAAGTAGGAAGAGAGTGAGAGTGAGGAATTACTACCTGTAATGGAAGACCCTGGGTGGCTTGAACCACTGGAGGTTGAGGTTGCTGTTCATGGCCGGGAAGATTGAAAATAGGTAAAGAAATATAAGTGGCCATGAAAGCAGATACAAGTACTGGAACTTGCATGAATTTGAAGGTTGTGTCTTGGCGAGTGTAAATCTTTTTGCTAACTGGAGGGGGTTCGGTTACTGCAGAGTTAGCAAAAAGGGCTTTGTGTTTAGGTGAGAGAAGATGATCTGCTATAAGCATGAGAAAACGAGCATAGTAACATGATACCCTACGATTTGTAGAATGATCACGTAAAGCAGAAGTTAGATGTCTCAAGAGAATGGGAAAAAGTAGTTTGCCAAAATTGATCCTTTGATTGAAAACAACCGCAAGACCAATATACTGCAGAGTGGAAGTGATGTTATGAAAATTGGATTTTGTGCAGTTGGCAAACACTTTGGAAAGTGTATCGAAGAAAATATCCCATTCAGACACCAAATTTGATTTAGAAAGTTTGGTTAAATTGATCACCCCCTGATAGTGAATAGCATTGAAAAAATTTGTGATATCATTTTCAGAGAGTAAATTACAGAAATTGTCTAGTGGAAAATTTAACGCACGATTGACGACTGTTTCATCAACTACATACTGTGTGTTTGCGACGGTGAATGAAAAAGATTTTGAATCATCGGCCACAGTAGAGGTTGTGCAAATCAGTCTAAGTAGATCGACGTTTAAAATCACATTTGATTTAATAGCAGAGTTAACAATCGAATGGTCATTTAAAAATCTAATCCATGGCTTAAATTTTTCAACATCACATTTTTCCGGATTAAAATAACCAACCTGATTATGCGCGACAATTTGGAAATTGAGAGCCATTTAAAATAATAATAAGACACACGCTTTTCAGAATTTTAAGAATAATATTAAGAAAATTCGAATTAATTAAATTAATTTAATAATTCGAATTAAATTAATTATAATCAAAAAATTTAGACAGAAATGTATCTCGTTAAAATTCTTAACTCACAAACGCAGTTTTGAAAAGCCAAAAGACACAAATCAGAAATTAAAATTAAAAAAAAGTTCAAAATCAACAAACACAAATTGAATTTGAAGGGGCAAACTGATTTTTATTTGTTTTTGTGTTTTTTTTTTTTAATAAAAATCCAACAGCACCTCTGTATATATATACTTGAATGTATATATCACAAAGTGATGAATTTGTGTGCTGAGTAAAAACTCGAGCAAGGAAGGAAGCAGTTCGAAGAGAGAGAAGAGAGAAAATGAAGAGAAAAACTGTTCGAATTTTTTTTGAAAAGAAATGAACTGATCAAACTGGTTTAAAACGAAACAAACAAACTGCTTTATATGACAGCTGGTATGACAATCCTGGATTGTCATACCGATTGTCATACCAGGCAAAAGAAGAAAAAGAAAAAAACAGAAATAAATACTAAAATTATAACTGGTATGACAATCTGATAGTCATACCGATTGTCATACCAGTATAATAATAAACGGAAAATAATTATATATATGGTTTATAACTGGCAAGACAATTGATAGTCATACCGATTGTCTTGCCAGTATAAAACTGAACTGAATAATATAATAAACAAAATTTAAACTGAAATGACTTTCAGCAAGACAATTTCAATTGTCTTGCCGATTGTCATATCAGCTTTAAACACAGAAACACATACATATATAAATTTATAAAGACTTATATAACTTAGTAAAAATATCAGAAAATATTTACAAAATAGTAAAACTGAAATACAGACCTATAATATTTATAGAAACAAAGACAATATATCAGAATTTATTATTTTTATTCCAAAAATAGATTTCTATTGAATTTTAGCAAATAAAATTCATAGTAAAATATTTTTAGAGGAAATAAAATATTCTGAGATATTTTAAATTAACAAGTAGGGAAAATGAAAATAGATAAGATAATATATATTACATAGAAATAAGCAAGAAATATGATAAAATGATAAAATAAATTTGCAAATGAATTTTTCATTTATGAAAAATTCATTTGTAAATTCATTCAAGAACAGATCCCAGATATTAACTAAATTAATCACTAAAACTATTCAACATGCCCAATTTACCAACTAATCTGGTAAATGTGGATTCGTCAAGTGGTTTAGTGAAAATATCTGCTATTTGTTCTTCTGTTGGAACAAAAAATAGTTCAACAGTACCATTCATGACGTGCTCTCTAATAAAATGATACCTGATGTCAATGTGCTTTGTCCTCGAGTGCTGCACAGGGTTGTTGGTGATGGCTATTGCACTTGTGTTGTCACATAAAATAGGAATCTTGTTCAATACAGAGCCATAGTCTCGTAGTTGGTTCCTAATCCACAAGATCTGAGCACAGCAGCTTCCAGCAGCAATATATTCAGCCTCGGCCGTTGAGTTGGAAACTGTTTGCTGTTTCTTGCTGTACCATGAGACTAGCCTGCTTCCTAGGAATTGACAACTTCCTGAGGTGCTTTTCCTATCAACAACACTTCCTGCATAATCTGAATCTGTATATCCGACAAGGTTAAAACCAGATTCTTTAGGGTACCAAATACCTAGATTTGGTGTTCCCTTAAGATATCTTTAGATTCGTTTAACAGCAACGAGATGAATATCTCTAGGATCCGCTTGGAACCTTGCACATAAACATGTAGCATACAAAATATCTGGTCTACTTGCAGTAAGATAGAGTAACGAGCCAATCATACCTCTGTAGCTTGTGACATCTACCTTAATGGAGTTTTCACATGGTCCAAGCTTGACAGCTGTAGTTGATGGAGTCCTTGCTGATGCAGAATCCTCTAGATTGTACTTTTTGAGGAGTTCCTTGAGATACTTGGATTGACAAATAAATGTTCCATCTAACCTTTGATTTACTTGTAATCCAAGAAAGAACTTCAGCTCTCCCATCATGCTCATTTCAAACTTGCTGTGCATTAACTTAGCAAATCTCTTACAGAGATTATCATTAGTAGACCCAAATATTATATCATCCACATAGACTTGGACTAATATAGTATCCTTCTTATGTGTTTTAGAAAAGAGAGTTTTGTCTATGACACCTCTAATAAAGCTATTTTCAATAAGAAATTCAGAGAGAGTGTCATACCATTTTCTTGGAGACTGTTTTAGCCCATAGATAGCCTTGAAAAGAAAGAAGACAAAATCCAAATGATCTGGATCTTCAAAACTAGGAGGTTGCTCTACATATACCTCTTCATCCAGCTTTCCATTCAGAAAGGCGCTCTTGACATCCATTTGATAAACTTTAAAGTTTGAAAATGCTGCGAATGCCAGAAATATCCTGATGGCCTCAAGTCTAGCCACTGGAGCATAGGTTTCATCATAATCAATGCCTTCAGCTTGAGAATACCCTTTAGATACCAGTCTTGTCTTGTTTCTTGTAACCACACCATCTTCATCTAGTTTATTCCTGAATACCCATCTAGTACCAACAACTTTCTTGTGTACAGGCCTAGGTACCAGTTTCCAGACTTGTTGACTTTCAAACTGATTGAGTTCATCTTGCATAGCAATCACCCAATCTGGATCAGTCAGTGCTTCTTCAATTTTCTTAGGTTCCATCTCAGAAAGAAATCCTGAGAACAGACACTCATTTTGAGTAGCACGTCTAGTTCTGACTCCAACATCTGGATCACCAATAATCAACTCAAAAGGGTGAGCTTTATTCCAGACAATCTGTCTTGGAAGATTTGATCTTGATGATTCGCCTTGAAATTCATTGTGATGTTGTGTCCTACTAGATGATCCTTCAGCATCTCCCCCTGAGTTGTTGCCATGTTGACTTGAAGATTCTCCGTCAGTAGCAGTGGTATCTCTATTGTTGCCAAAGTTTCCATCACTATTACCTTGAGTATCATCAGGATTAACAGGTTCTTCACCAGCAACAACCTCAGGTTCTTGACCATGTTCTGATTCTGAATCTGACGTATCATCAAACTTCAGTTTCTCAAAAGGATCTTCAGTTTGGATACTAGGGAGTTTAGTGTCATCAAATGTAACATTGACACTTTCAGTTACTTTGTGTTGATCAATGATATACACTCTATATGATCTTCTTCCATATCCAACAAAAATACCCTCATATGCCTTTGCCTCGAACTTACCACGACGATCATCTCCATCCTTGAGCACGAAGCATCTGGCACCAAATACATGAAAGTATTTGATAGAAGGTTTCTGTTCATTCAAAATCTCATAAGGAGTTTTAATGAAGTCTTTGTTGATTAGAGTTCGATTCTGAGTATAACATGCAGTATTGACAGCTTCAGCCCAAAAGTACATTGGAAGACCTGATTCACTTAACATCGTTCTTGCAGCTTCAATCAATGTACGATTCTTCCTTTCTACCACTCCATTTTGCTGAGGGGTTCTAGGAGCTGAAAATTGTCTGGTAATCCCTTTGTCTGTACAGAATCCATTGAGAAGTGCATTCTTGAATTCTGTCCCATTATCTGACCTTATTGCTCTAACAGGGACCTTAGAATCTAACTCAATCATCTTGATATGATCAATCACAACTTGTGGTGTTTCATCCTTAGAGTGAAGAAATAAAACCCACGTATACTTGGAATAGTCATCAACTATCACAAGACAGTAACACTTCTTTGACATAGAAAGGATATTAACTGGACCAAATAAATCCATGTGCAATAATTGCAGAACACCAGTTATGGAAGATGTGTCAGTGCCTTTGTGACTTGCTTTCTTTGACTTTCCTTTCTGGCAAGCCTCACATAGTCCTTCTGGAGAGAATTCCAGCTGAGGCAGACCTCTTACCAATTCTCTTTTGACAAGAGAATTCATTGTTTTGAAATTGAGATGAGAAAGTCTCTTGTGCCATAGCCAACTCTCATCTGACGATGCCTTTGCATAGAAACAATTGACTTCAAGATTGCTTCCAGAGTTCATGTCAGCTACGAACAGATTTCCTTTCCGGATTCCCATTAAGGAGGGTTTTTCACTTTTCTTGTGCAGAATCTGACACTTCAGCTTGTCGAATAAAACATTGTAGCCGTTGTCACAGAACTGACTAATGCTAAGCAGATTGTGTTCAAGTCCTTGCACAACATATACATTTTCAATGATAACATTTCCAGCTAGCAAACAGCCATATCCCTCCGTTAAACCTTTGCTGTTATCTCCAAAGGTAACCACTGGGCCAGCTTTCTCAACCACATTTGATAGCAGGGCTCTATCTCCGGTCATATGTCTTGACGATCCGCTGTCAAGAATCCACACTACCGGTTGTACCTGTTTAATGCCCTGCAATACAAATGGATTAGACCTTCTTCGGAACCCAAGCTTGGCTGGGTCCGGCATACTTGTAAAATTGGCCTTTATCAGGCAAAACAACATTCTTAATTTCAATATTCTCAACGTTCTCAATGACTGAACATTTGACCTTGTGAACAGCCTTGACAAATTTCTGTTTAGGCTTAGGCACAAATGTCTCCTTTCTAGCTTTAGGAGGACTAGCAGTCTTAGACCTATCATGCTTTCTATTATTCACATGCTGACGAGGAGTAGTCTTATCATTAGAAACATGCTTACCATTAAAATAAGCAAACAACAGATTAAAAGCACAAGACATACAATCAGGAACACCACATGCTTTATGAGAAGGATTAACAATAGGCAACTATTGCATGGTAGACATGGCATTTGTGTTATCCAACTCATGTGTGTCTGAGTTAGTCTCAGTTGCTTTCACAACCTTGTCTGGAACTTTTGACACACTTGACTTGGAGACAGCTTTCCCATTAGCATTATCTTCAGCACGGATTTCTTCTTGAATAATAAAAGAGGTCTCATCAAATGGTTCAGCAATTGATTCTTTATAGAGGGGTTCATCAACACCCTTAAGCACATGTGGTACTTCCCTGCCTTTAGCACATACATGAGGAGGGGAGTTTATGCCTAATTTTCCAATAGCAGCATTGTAATCATAACCTATTCCATGTGTTTGATTAACAGATTGCTTATTGTAAAACTCTTTGGACTTCGAACAAGAATTAAAGTAAGCTTTAACCTTAGCCTCAAGACCGGTGATCTTGTCTTTGAGAATAGTTTCGAGTTGTCTATAACAGTCAACTCTATTCTCTAGAAAAGATACTTGTTCTTTTAGTTTATCTTGATTAATATGCACAAGTCTTAATTCATTGACCTCTTCCTCAAGGTCTTTGATTTGTTGATTTAACAATTCATTATCACGACGAGCACAATCTAAGGAACCTCCTAAATGATAAACTAATTCAGCATCAGTAAATTTTACCTCTTTTCTTGACGATGAGGTGCTTGCATTACTAGCCATGAGAGCAAGATTCCCAACTTCTTCATCTTCACTGTCAGTATCATCCCAGCTTCTTCCCTTTGCCAGGTACGCCCTTTCAGATTTACTCTTTTGATTAGAATCGTAAGAGTTCTTCCTAGCTTGTTTTGGCTTCCTGCATTCTGTGGCAAAGTGTCCCAACTCATTACAGTTGAAGCATCGAATGGTGCTTCGATCAACCATCCCTGTTTTATACCCACCACTGCTGGTGTTAGAGGATGAAGATCCACCTTTCAGGAATCTGTTGTAGTTGGACTTGTACTTGAACTTGGGATTCCTTTTGAATCTGACATTTGACAATCTCTTGACAATCAGGGCCATTGACTCATCCTCCAATTGCTCCAGTTCTTCCAAGGAATAATAATCATCTCCTGATTGATTTGTAGTAGGAGAATCAAATTCTGCTACTATCACATTATCTTCAACCTTGGAAGACTGTACCATTCTTTCTGACTGTTGAGATTGTTGTTGATATTGGGGTTGTTGTTGTTGTTCATCAGCTACTAGAGCAGTAGACGTGCTGACCACTCTTCCTTTCCCGTAAACTTCCTTCTGCTGAATCTGCTCCAACTCATAAGTCTTTAACACACCATAGAGCCTTTCCAAAGAAATCTCACTCAGATCTCTTGCTTCTCTTATGGCAGTGATTCTATGTTCGAGATGAGTTGGCAGTGTTAAAAGGAACTTTTTGTTGACCTCCCTGATGGAATAATATTTACCATTAATGTTCAGGTTGTTGATCAATGCATTGTACCTCTCAAACACTTCAGTGATTCCTTCTCCTGGATTGGATTTAAAGTATTCATACTCAGAGGTTAGGATTTCTAGTTTGTTCTCCCTAACTTCCTCTGTGCCTTCATTAATAATCTCAATAGTTTCCCAGATATGTTTGGAATCTTTACAATTCATCACATGTCTATTCATCAGGGGATTAAGGGAATCTACTAAGATTAATTGAAGGCTAGCATCCAGGGAAGCTTCTTCTATTTCAGCAGGAGAGAAGTCCTCAGGATCCTTCACATAAGTTCTCGCTTTGGTGATCACCACATCATTTTCTATTACCTCTGGTTCCATAACCATAGGAATTTTTGGACCCTTCTTCAACACTTGCAAATATTTGGGATTAGCAACCTGTAAAAACAGTAGCATCTTCTTTTTTCCACATAACATAATTTTCTTTATCGAAAAGTGGAATTTTAACGGTTCCAACTTTTTGTGTAGTCATTATGAATTTTTTGAGTGAATAAAAAATTCAAGAAGTGAAAGAAACACAAAAGTCTAGGATCTAGATTTGTACGTTAATCAGAAGGCTCTGATACCAATTGTTAGGTCCCAATTTGTTTGTAGAAGGGGGGGTTGAATGCAAACAATACCGTTTAATCGAATAAAATGCGGAATAAAATTGTGAAACAAAATTCAAGTTAAATAAAACTTTTATTAAACTTGAAAGGTGTTACAACTACGGTATCGGTTACAAGGGATTAATCTCAAATCAATTATTACAAATCTAGAATAAATTCGACATGAACTTTTTCTATTTTTGTAATTAAAAGATCAAATGCTAAATGCGATTTGAGATTAAGTTCTAGGGATTTTAATCCGCTAGATTGATACACAAGAACAAGATAAGTATTTCTAGTTGATTGGATTTAACTTTACAATCTAGAAATTGATCTTGAAGTTGCAGATGAGATGAAATATTTTTCTGCTCCTTTTTCTTTTGTTCTTGAGTTTGTGTTCTGTTTGATTATTTTTGAAATAACAGACTTCTGCTCCTTTTTATCAAACAGCCGAATGTAAAAATGTACTGGCATGACAATCTTCTTTGGCTAGCAAGACTTTCGGTATGACTATTGATTGTCATACCGATTGTCATATTAGTTCAAATAAATTGTCTTGCTGAATTAATAACAGATTTTAATCTAAACAGAAATTCTAATAAGACAATTAAATGTATTGGCATGACTTTCGGTATGACTATCAATTGTCATACCGATTGTCATACTAGTTCAAATGAATTGTCTTGCTGAATTTAAGCAGATTTTAAACCAATTAAAATCTTGTAAATCCTTAATATTAATTCTAAATTAATTAATCAATTTAATTCAATTAATCAATAAATTAATCTTTGCAGATATAATTTATTTTCTTAATTAAATTATATGACTTAATTAATTAATAGAGAATTAATACTAACGCTGAGCAGCATCCATTCTTCTGACAATCTTCTGAAAGTCACTGAGACTTATGAATCAATTCCGCCACTTCAATGCTGACACTCGATGTACTGTCTGGTTCATGAGTGACTAACTTCCGTGACGTTTCTTCATGTCTTGACTTTGATATTCTGATTGAATCCTTGTAATAAATGATACCTTGACGAGATCTCTGTCACTTGATTAAATCCACGATCTTGATTTATATCACTGAGGCATGATCAAATTCTTGAACTTCTTCCAGTGAATCTTCAAGTCTGCAGATGAACAATGTTTCTTTATTCTTTGACAGATGTTACATTGTGAGATCTCTCTGATGATTGATCCACTATATACTTATTACATTCTTATTTGAGTTGAGTTAAATACTCGAATAAACGAGTAGGCTATGACATATGCCTTTCACAGACGCAGAAATTTTTGACCATGGCCCAGGCCAATAAGATGCTACAGAAAGGAAATGAGGCTTTCCTAGCCTATGTGGTGGACACGCAGAAGGAGGTGCCCAACTTGCAAGACATTCCGGTATTCAATGAATTTGAAGATGTATTCCCACAAGACCTTCCAGGACTACCACCCGATAGAGTGATTGAATTTGCTATTGAGTTGGCCCCAGGGACGACGCCAGTTTCAAAGGCACCATACCGGTTAGCCCCATTAGAAATGAAGGAACTGGCTACCCAATTACAAGAACTTTTGGATAAGGATATGATAAGACCCAGTGTGTCTCCATGGGGAGCACCAGTATTATTTGTTAAGAAGAAAGATGGGAGCATGAGGTTGTGCATTGACTACCGAGAGTTGAACAAGCTAGCCATAAAGAACAGGTACCCGTTACCCAGAATAGACGATCTGTTCGACCAACTAAAGGATGTTGTCTACTTTTCCAAGATTGACCTGAGAACTGGATATCACCAACTAAAGATTAAACCCGAAGATATTCCAAAGACTGCGTTCCGAACCAGGTATGGGCACTATGAGTTCTTGGTAATGTCCTTTGGATTAACCAACGCCCCAGCGGCTTTCATGGATTTAATGAACAGAGTATTCAAAAAGTACTTGGACAAGTGTGTGATAGTTCTTATCGATGATATTTTAATCTACTCAAGGACCAAGGCAGATCATGCAGAGCAATTGAGGATAGCTCTAGGAATACTCAGAGAAGAACAGTTATTTGCCAAATTCTCGAAGTGTGAAATCTGGCGGAATGAAGTACAGTTTTTAGGACATGTGATCAATAAGGAAGGAGTATTGGTCGACCCCTCCAAGATAAAGGCGGTCTCAAATTGGGAAAGGCCAACCACACCCACTGAGGTAAGGAGTTTCATAGGATTGGCCGTCTACAATCGTAGATTTGTACAGGATTTTGCGAAGATCGCAGCCCCTTTGACACGACTTACTCGTAAGACAGAGAAGTTGGAATGGACAGAAAAATGCGAGAACGGTTTTCAAGAATTGAAGAAAAGATTGATAACGGCCCATGTGTTAGCATTGCCAGACGGAAAAGGAGATTTTATGATATATAGTGACGCGTCACACAAAGGATTAGGGTGCGTGCTTATGTAGCACGGTAAGGTGATCGCGTATACGTCAAGACAACTGAAGGAATACGAGATTAGATATCCTACTCATGACCTTCAGCTCGCGGCAATAGTTTTTGCCTTAAAAATTTGGAGGCACTACTTGTATGGAGAGAAGTGCGAGATTTTCACAGACCATAAGAGCCTAAAGTACATATTCACGCAGAAAGAGCTCAACATGCGTCAGAGAAGATGGTTAGAACTAATCAAGGACTATGATTGTGAGATTCTCTATCATCCTGGGAAGCCAATGTGGTGGCTGACGCCCTTAGTAGGAAGGAAAGACTCAAAATGATAATGACTTCGGAGGAATTGATAAGGGATTTCGAGAAAATGGAAATAGAAGTAAAGGTAACCGGAACCAGAACTGAAAAGCTGTTTGAGATCTCGATGAAGCAAGAGTTATTGGAAAAGATTAGATTGTGCCAAGAAAAAGTAATGAATGAAGGCAAAGAGTCAATGACTGGAGAAGAGATCCATACTGAGAGAGATGATAAGGGGATAATGAGGTATTCCTACAGGATTTGGGTTCCGAATGTTCAAGAGCTTAAAGATGAGATTTTGGACGAAAGACATAGTTCAAGGTATTCCATTCACCCGGGGAGCACCAAGATGTATAGGGATTTGAAGGAGTATTACTAGTGATCCAACATGAAGAGGGACGTAGCAGAATGGGTAAGCAAATGTTTGACTTGCCAAAGAGTAAAGGCAGAGCACCAGAGACCCAGTGGACTTTTACGACCCCTGGAGATTCCTGAATGGAAATGGGAACAGATAGCAATGGATTTTATTGTAGGCTTACCAAGGACGAAAGCCAATCACGATGCCATATGAGTAATTATAGACCGACTGACAAAGTCATCTCACTTCATTCCAATCAATGAGAGATATACAGTCGATAGATTGTGGATATTTACCTTAAGGAAATAGTGATGCAATATGGAGTCCCAGCGTCCATTTTCTCAGACCGAAACCCCAGATTCAACTCCAGATTTTGGAGGAGCTTTCAAGAATGTGCGGGAACCAAATTTAACATGAGTACCACTTACCATCCCCAAACGGACGGGCAAAGTGAAAGGACCATCCAGATAATAGAGGATATATTGAGAGTCTGTGCAATAGACTTTAAAGGAAGTTGGGATGATCACTTGCCATTGATCGATTTTTCTTATAATAATAGCTTTCATGCCAGCATCGGAATGCCGCCTTTTGAGGCCTTGTACGGAAGAAGGTCTCGATCTCCCTTATATTGGGATGAAGTAGGAGAGCGAAAGATGCTCGGACCCGAAGTGGTCCAAAGGACCAAAGACATAGTGGATCTCATCAGAGGACGGCTTGTAGCAGCCCAAGACCGACAGAAGAAGTATGCAGACCTAGCCCGAAAGGACAAGGAGTATGAAGTAGGGGACTTAGTACTGCTAAAGGTATCCCCTTGGAAAGGATTAATGAGATTCGGTAAGAAAGGGAAACTAAGCCCAAGATACATTGGACCTTTTGAGATACTAAGACGGATTGGGAAGTTAGTTTACGAGCTAGCCCTACCCCCGAACCTACAACAAGTTCATAATGTGTTCCATGTGTCAATGATAAGGAAGTATCATCGGGATGCCAGGCACATAGTGGCATACGAGCAGGTGGACATGCAACCAGACCTGACTTACATGGAGAAACCAGTAAAGATTATGGATAAAAAGGAGCAGGTGCTTCGGAACAAAGTGATCAAGCTAGTCAGAGTGCTATGGCAGAATCATAATGTGGAGGAGTCAACTTGGGAACTAGAGAGCGCAATGCTAGAAAAGTACCCCCATTTGTTTTCTATCTGATTCCGGGATGGAATCCTTTTAAGGAGGGGAGACTATAATAACCCCAAATATTTTGGACTTTTTGTAACCCTTATGAATAGTGATTTTGCTGATTTTGCTGATTAAGAAAAATTTTCATGCCACACTATGTAGCAGTTCTTTTATTGATATTCTGAGATCTTATTAGTACTCTATATGGTATATAAGTGCATGTAAAGATCGCCAGAATCCAAATTCGAACACTTTGATTTTTCCCGAAAATCCACCAGATACCGAAAGAATTGAGTATAAGGTAACATGATTAAAAGGATATAAATTCAAGGATTATAAGAGAGAATCATAAAAGGAATATAAAATATTGAGAAAGGTTTGGGGGAACACAATTAATAAGATCCCGGATATGTTCCCTTAAACGATTAGCAAGAACGAACGATAAAAGAGTCGTACAACTATTAAACGACAAGTAATGCAAGAGAGATTAGTGCAAGGATTAAGGATGATAATAAAGTAATTAAGCAAGGATTAGCATAAAAAGATGCTTCCACCACCAAGCGATGACAAGTGGCAAATGATGAAGTCACCAAGGTGATGTCATGCTTAGTCACACTCCACTCACTTTAATCAACCAATTAATCACCCAAATATCCCATTCACTTCCATTTTCCACCACAAACACATTTAGCAAAGTAAAACCCCTCCCATGAAGAAGAAGCTCTCAGCCTTATTCATTTTTCAAGAAGAAAATTTCCAAAAATCAAGATCCAAGCTTTGTTAAATTACAAGGTAATTATCCAAGGTCCCTTATGATTAGTTATGGCTATCCTAGAAGTTTAAGCCTCCAATTCTTCATGAATCTCTTCCAATAAATCAAGGAAGAAGATGATGAATAGTGTTTTCAAGTTACTAACTTTGTTTTCTTTGTTTTTCCTTTAAGATCCAAGCATTCCTAAGCTATCTCAAGGCTTCTTAAGGCTTCCTAGCTACTCTAATCACTCCAAGGAAGGTATAAAACCTCCAAACCCTAACTTTAATTTGATTATTAGGTTAGGTTTTGATTGTTATAGTAAATGAGAAGCATGATGCTTGTGTGTTTAGAGTTTGGATTGGATTCGTAGTGATTTGGATGTTGGAATCTTATTTATAGTTAATGAAACTTACGTATAGTTAGTAGTTCATGATTGTGGTTGAATGAATTGGAAAATCTTGAGATTTGGGGACTAATGTAGTAAGGTTTGAATGAGGGTTGGTTGTATCATTGGTTGTGAGTGGAATTGTGGTTGTTTGGAGTGGTTCAAAACTTGGTAATCGCGTAAACATAGCCGTCGTAATGCCCAATTTCATACAACTGCTTCTTCTTAGTGTTCAGGATAGAGAGCTAACTGCTGAATCTGTGACTTTGCCATGTTTAGCTAGATTATGTCATAAGCTTCATTTTGATATGTGGGTCACTTGAATCCGATGTACGGTTTAGGAGAAATGACCGTTTTAAGTAATGGCGTTTCGCGAACGAACCATTTTCCCTCACCTTACTTTAAAACCTTATTTAAGGTCCTTAAATGACTACTTGGAGTATGTTATGTAAGGTTAATAGGTCAGTTGGTAGAGTATTCGCGAAAGAGTCTCCTTAAAATTCGTAACGGTTAATTTATTAAAAATGGTGGAGTCGAGGGTACTCGAGCGACTTATGTGAATCGTTAAGCGCAAAAGCGAAAGTTAGGGTCTAATTTGTTAAAGACTAGTTTCTTAAGCGACCGTGGTTTAATTCCAACTTATATGTTGTTTATAGGTTACCAGACTCGCCCCAGGACTTTTACCACCCCCAGTCACTCAGGCAAGTTTTCTACCCGTTATACTGTTGTTGTGATATAATTTATTGATGCATTATCTTGAGATAAGTGTGTGGCTGCTATTAGCAAATCTTGCGATATATTGGAGCATGTTGATATGATATTTATATGCATGCCTGTTTCGTAATCTTGATATTCTATTATCAATTCAATGCTTATAAGTTGCATAATACCTATGTTAGAGATAAGCAGTAGTTGCGTATACCCTTAGTATAGGGGACCCGAAGGTGAACATTTTTCTAAAACGGGAGTTGATGTTCCCGAGTATAATATATTTATATTTATATATATATATAGTTTTCTATAACTATTAATCGGATAAGGTATATCCGATAGTTTTGAATAATAATCAAACTTATTTTTGATTAGTCAAATAAAGATCGTACTTTCGTATAAGTATATCTTTTGTTATTTATTATTCATTTCAAGTATGAGTTTTAAAACTTCTACTTCAATTATTTTTATAAAGATTATCCTTAGGGGGAATATTATTTAAATAATAATATTCAGATATTTTCTAATATATCGGGACTGATTTATTTTATTAAATCATCATTACTCTAAACATTCTTTAAAATGTTTTCGAGTCTTCAAAATGGTTTCAAAAGTTAGAACGGATCCCAAAACTCGTTTTCAAAGTTTAAGCTCTTCCTTTCGAAGGGGACTTGAATACTCGCTCAAAAATCTGAGGGATCCGGCTCTGTGGTGTATTTTATATTCGCAACGAGGTTGTTGTTTTGGGAAAACAATTTGATTACTTGCCCAACGTTCGGGAAGTAAGTCCATCTAATTGAGTCGGCATAAGCGACAGGCCGGGGTACGGTCTATATGTAATAGGCTGGGTGACAGTCCATCCATGCGTGAGTGGTCGGGTAACGGTCTAGCGCGAGGTCCTAATGCGGCCAGGGTGATGACCGGCGAGGAATTCATCCATCTACAGTAGAAAAGGTTACTTATTGGTATCTTTGCCTGATCAGGTGGATATCGGGTTTATGCCAAAATTCTCTTCTTTCCAAATTCATTGGATATGACAAGTCTGTTTATACTTTTCATGGCAGAGGTTTTCAGGGAATGTATGAGCGATGTATATAGGTATATATATATATCGCGACTTGATGAAGTATCTCGTAACTTCATTTCTTTTTAATCAATAATTCAAGGATTGAATCTATTCAGGTCTTAGTTGAGGTCCCATCTATGTGATGAACCTTTGAAAACTTATTATACTTTGAGTAGTAATAGTTCAAGTAGTTTTCTAAAATTATATAAGTATAGTGAAGTAATTGGTTACTTCATCTCCCTTTAAGCTTATATCCAGTAAGTAATTATATTACATTTGATAAAGATTTTAGTAAGTTATCTAGTTAGATACTTGCATCATTGATTACACTATATATTATCTTACGAGCTATAATGCTCACTCTTGCTTCATTTCTTCATCACACAACAACAGTTAGGAAAGATGGCCAGACTCAAGCAGACCTAGCGCAAGAGCGTGGGAAGCATCCCGCGTCTTCCTGTTGATATCATAGCTGTTATAGCTGCAGATATAGATCTATCTGTTGATCAGGCATTCTACTTTTGGGAATCAATTATGTATAATTATAACTTGTGGCGGATAATGGCAATTAACTGTAAACTTATTAAGTAATCATTTTGGGTTGTAATAACTTTTAATTTGTGGACTGAAGGACTTGTACTTATTTCAATTTCATCTCTGAGACTATAACATGTTGCGGTGTGTGTTAGTGTGGGGTCACAACATGAGGTTATTTATTTTAATTAAGTTAAGTGATATTTATGGAAAGAAAGACCGTGACGACCCGGATCCCCGAACCCGGATCTGGGGGTGTTACATTGAAGAACCACTTCTACAGGATATGATGGCCAATCTTGGCTATGAGAAAGGTTTGTCCAAGCTGGGACAACTGAAAAGGCCATACATCAGAATGGAGTGGAGCTACTTCTTTGACTGCATTACCAGACCTTTTTCCAACAAATGCTCGAATTTTGATGCCATTCCCATTATGAGTCAGCAAATAGGGTATGCACTTCTAAATCAAACTCACTTTGATTATGCTACTGCAATTTTGGGTTTTATTGGGGATAGGATGAATGAGGAACCAAATACTGTGTACTTTGCTAGATTTTGTCAATTAATTTACAGTTTTTGTTGTCCTATAAAGCCTCAAAACTATAGTGAGACAATTCAACCTTTTAAACTTGCTAAAAGGGCCTTCACATACTTATTATCTACTGATAATAAGAAGACTATACTAAGACCCCTCCAAATTCCTACATCAGTAAAACAATTCTTAGTAAACTCTGACCCCAACACATACAGTACCATATTTCCTGAAGTTGCACCATCTCAACCTCCATCAGCACCTACAACCAATACTCAACCAGCTCAATCCTCTTAACCACAGCCTACCATCAGAACTTATTTCCAACCTGCATAATCTTCTCAACCACAACCATCTACTACAACATCTAGACCCAAACCCTCAAGAGCAAAATCTGTTCCTAAATCTCCACCAAGGAGAAGAAGGATGATTCTTAGAGATGAATCAAATGAAGAGGAGCAAGTCCAGGTTCATGCATCAGAATCTGTGACAATAGAAGCTGAAATTGTAATTTTTCAAAAGAAGGTAGCAGCTGAAAAAAATACTCCTTAGAAGGAAACTGAAGCTGAGGATCTGGAATTTTAAAAAGGAAAAGAACTTCAAGTTCTGATGCTGCTCATGAACACCTTCACAACCAAAGTCCAGATCAAAGAAGATGAGAGCGGGAAGGCATATGGCACAACCTCAATCTGAGGATGCTATAAAAACTGAGGAAGGGGATCAGGAATCTCTGATCTCATCAGAACCAATAGTGATTGAGGCTTTGCCACCTCCACCTCAAGCTGAATCCAATGTCCAAGATACATAGATAACACCTTTTGTCTCTTCAATCAGAGAAACAGATACATGTGAAGATTCAGGATTAAGTCCTGAAATTGACATTCATAAGCTGAACATTCCATCATTTCTGTATCTGGAAGCGTCACAAGGACAAGTGATAACTCCACCTGTTTCTCCACTACATGCTGAAGTTCCTACCACACCAATTCTGGATGTGCAAACAGATGAAGTTGTACCAGAATCACCTACAGCCACACACACTCTTGTATTGCCAGAAGATGATGAGCTTCTCTCAAGTTCTAGAGGCAGTGCTCCAGTAAATACTCCAGCTCAAGTTCTTGGAAAGGAGGCATTGATTAAGAAGTTTGTGGAAGGAGATGCTCTTGTTCCATGGGAAGAAACTCACAGAGGAGTTGAGTGGACCAAGAAGTGGAATGAATCTGACTTCATTCCCAACTCCAAAGTTTTGTCAGAACATATTGCAAAAGCTGGTGAGTTATTGACAAACTCTGACTTCAAAGCTCAACTTAAAGTCACAGCTCTTAGTACTAAAAGTGTTCAAGGTCAACACTCCATTACTCATGCCAAGGTTTATAAGCTACAGGAAAATGCTGATAAACTGGACCTGATGCTCAAGCTAGACAAGAACAGGTTTATCAGACCTATTCATGAGAAAGTAGAGGCTATTGAGAATGTTCAAGAAAAGCAATAGGCTCAACTGACTGAGGTCCTGCAGAATCAAGCCTCTCAACAGACTCAACTGAATGAAATTCAATCTTCAGTGGAACTTCTTCTCTCTCTACTCCTACCAGATGATGCCAAAAAGGGGGAGAAGGTAGTTAAGTCTAAATGCTCTACTATTCAAACACTGAAGAAGAAGGATGATAAAGGAGATGACCAGGGAAACCCTAGCAAGGGCAAGGGTCAAGGTCAAGGGCAAAACAGCAAAGTTCCTTTACAGAAACTAAATTTTGATTCTAGCAAATCATCTAGACAGAAGAATACAAGTTCTGAAGCTGTGAATGCTCAAGTTCCGAAAGCAAGTTCTGAAGATCAAAATCTGACATCAAGTTCTGATATTCTCATTCAAGGAGGAAGTCAAGACTCTCAGAAGTTTTTGCATACTCTGAAGCTTAAGGGAAGGGAGACTATAGTCTATTATAAAGATCCTAAGATTCAGACACTTGATGAAGAAATTTCTAGAAGATTATTTCTCAAGCATAATCCTGGAATGGATTTAGAGACTCTCAAGGAGGAAGAAGCTAGATTTGCAGCTGAGAAGACAAATCTTAAGTCTAAAGCTTCTAATGCAAAGAAACCTCCAAGGCCTAAGGCAAAAGGCATTGTGGTCAAGGAAACTTCTGAGGCTTCAAAGCCCAAGACAAGATCACAAGTTGAAATTGATCCCAAGGCAAAAGGGAAAGGAAAGATTGATGAACCAACAAAGATACAAGAGATGAAGATTCCTCAAATCCTGATGAAACCAGTGTGCAAAATGGTTCAAGTTTTTGATGATACAGCTGTTGAAGATGAAACTGTTGAAACTTTGAAAAGAAAGAAGATAACAGAAGAATCTAAGATAACCTCTAACATAGCTCAAGTTGTTCAGAGTGAAGACATTTCAGAACATCAAGGTACAGAAGGAACAACAAAATCTGATCAAGTCATCAAGACATCAACCTCTGAAAAAGCTCAAGTTGATTTGAACAAAATGACAATTACTGATAAGAGAAAACTCCTATGGAAAAATGTTAATCCATCAGATCCTAAGAAAAATCAACTGCTATCTGATTTCATGACTATTGGATTGAAAGCCAGAGAAGCAAGAGTCAGAGCTGGATTAGGTTCTGAAGAAGCCAAGATCAAGACAGGAGTTGAAGTACTTACTAGAGATCCATTTTTATTAACTGACAAATCACTTGAGGAAGTTACACAGAAACACCTTGACAAGGTTATATCTGTTCAAGTGGTACTGGATGCTCATGATAAAAGTAATGTCAAAGAAAAGCTGATTCTATTTCTTGAAGATGGAAGAACATACAGAATGTCAGAATCAGATGTGCTGAACAAATCTCTGAAAGAACTTCAATTATTTCATTATCTTTTGGAGATAAAGTCTGAGATTACCAGGAGATGGTCAAATTTCATAATGAAGACCATAAGAGATAAAGCCAGAATCTCTGGATCAAGGGCTACCAAATTTATTCCAAATGTAGTTGAAGATGATGGAAGTGAAATTCCAATGAAGAAGGATTCTGCTGAACTTGAAGTTATTCTGAAGGAGAAATGTCTGTGCTATAATGAAGATTCATCTCATCCAAGAGTAATCAGACTTGGTGATGGTTTAGAAAGAAATCATATCACAGCACTTAGGACTGCAATCTACCAGATTGGAAGTCAAGATGAAAAAATGAAGCAAGTCAAGGCTACATTAGCTCAAGTCCTGAGGAATGCAGAAGAGAAGCTGATATCAAACTTTGTCAAGAATCACTTTGGATTCAGATTGACTCAATAAGATTGGTAAAAGCTATAAGGACTATAAGTTGTAGTTAGTTGTTTAAATAAACTCTCATTGTATTTGTACTTAAATGTTCTTGACATCATCAAATCTATTAACTTGTATATTTTTCATAATTTACAAGTTGGGGGAGATTGTTAGATATATTTGAGATGTCATGTCTAATCTCTTTTGTTTAGTTTCAGAAGTTAATATCAGGACTTACTAGAAATCAGAACTTACTGAAGTCAGAACTTATATCAGAACTTAAGGCCGTCAGGATTTATATCAGGACTTAAGTGCGGGTACTTCAGATAAGGAATGCGGCTGATTTACAGGAGATGATCTAGACTAAAATAAAAGAAGATATGCATGAAGAGTTGGACAACTAGAAGACTTGTAGAAGATAATATCTGATTGATATATTTTGGGAGACAGAATTATATTCCATATTAATTAGAAGATATCTTGTAATTGTGTACTATATAAACACAACTTAGGGTTTATACTATAAGTGTTATCATTCACGAGGAAGATTATACATTGTAACCTAACAGCTCTTAGTGATATTGTTCATCACTGAGAGAGAACAACTGTTTTATTGTAACAGAGTTTATTATATTGAATATACTTGATTACTGTTACATACTTGTGTTGATAAATCGATTTGATTGTGTAAACACTATATTCAACCCCCTTCTATAGTGTTGTGTGACCTAACAAGAAAGCAAGTTCTGATGATCAATGTCTGATGACAAAGCCTGATATTCTGATTCAAGATGAAAGTCAAGACTCTCAGAAGTTTTTACAAACTCTGAAGCTTAAGGGAAGGGAGACTACAGTCTATTATAAAGATCCCAAGATTCAGACACTTGATGAGGAAATTGCTAGAAGATTATTTCTCAAGCATAATCCTGGAATGGATTTAGAGACTCTCATGGAGGAAGAAGCTAGATTTTGCAGCTGAGAAGACAAATCTTAAGTCTAAAGCTTCTAATGCAAAAAAACCTCCAAGGCCTAAGGTAAAAGGTATCGTGATTAAGGAAATGTCAACTTCTGAGGCTTCAAAGCCCAAGACAAGGTCACAAGTTGAAATTGATCCCAAAGCAAAAGGGAAAGGAAATATTGATGAACCAACAAAGATACAGGAGATGAAGATTCCTCAAATCCTGATGAAACCTGTATGCAAACTGGTTCAAGTATTTGATGATATAGCTGTAGAAGATGAAATTGTTCAAACTCTGAAAAGAAAGAAGATTACAGAAGAATCTAAGACAACCTCTGACATAGCTCAAGTTGTTCAGAGTGAAGACATTTCAGAACATCAAGGTATAAATGAAATAGCAAATTCTGATCAAATCATCAAGACATAAACCTCTGACAAAGCTCAAGTTGATTTGAACAAAATTACAGTTACTGATAAGAGAAAACTCCCATGGCAAAATGTTCAACCATCAGATCCTAAGAAAAGTCAACTGCTATCTGATTTCATGACTGTTGGATTGAAAGCCAAAGAAGCAAGAGACAGAGCTGGATTAGGTTCTGAAGAAGCCAAGATCAAGACAGGATTTGAAGTACTTACTAGAGATCCATTTTTATTAACTGGATGCTCATGATAAAATTAATGTCAAAGAAAAGCTGATTCTGTTTCTTGAAGATGGGAGAACATACAGAATGTCAGAATCAGATGTACTGAACAAATCTCTGAAAGAACTTCAATTCTTTCATTATCTTTCGGAGATAAAGTCTGAGATTACCAGGAGATGGTCAAATTTCATAATAAAGACCATAAGAGATAAAGCCAGAATCTCTGGATCAAGGGTTACAAAATTTGTTCCAAATATAGTTGAAGATGATGGAAGTAAAATTCCAATGAAGAAGGATTCTGCTAAACTTGAAGTTATTCTGAAGGAGAAATGTCTGTGCTATAATGAAGATTCATCTCATCCAAGAGTAATCAGACTTGGTGATTGTTTAGAAAGAAATCTTATCACAACACTTAGGATTGCAATCTACCAGATTGGAAGTCAAGATGAAGAAATGAAGCAAGTCAAGGCTACATTAGCTCAAGTCCTGAGGAATGCAGAAGAGAAGCTGATATCAAACTTTGTCAAGAATCACTTTGGATTCTGATTGACTCAGTAAGATTGGTAAAAGCTACAAGGACTGTAAGTTGTAGTTAGTTGTTTAAATAAACTCTCATTGCATTTGTACTTAAATGTTTTTGACATCAACAAATCTATTAACTTGTATATTTTTCATAATTTACAAGTTGGGGGAAAATGTTAGATATATTTGAGATGTCATGTCTAATCTGTTTTGTTTAGTTTCAGAACTTAATATTAAGACTTACTGGAAATCTGAACTTACTGAAGTCAGAACTTATATCAGAACTTAAGGTCGTCAGGATTTATATCAGGACTTAAGTGCGGGTACTTCAGATAAGGAATGCGGCTGATTTACAGGAGATGATCTGGACTAAAACAAAGGAAGATATGCATGAAGAGTTGGACATCTAGAAGACTTGTAGAAGATAATATCTGATTGATATATTTTAGGAGACATAATTATATTCCATATCAATTAGATGATATCTGGTAACTGTGTACTATATAAATACAGCTTAAGGTTTACACTATATGTGTTATCATTCACGAGGAAGATTATACATTGTAACCTAGCAGCTCTTAGTGATATTGTTCATCACTGAGAGAGAACAACTATGTTATTATAACAGAGTTTATTATATTGAATATACTTGATTACTGTTACATAATTGTATTGATAAATCGATTTGATTGTATAAACACTATATTCAACCCCCTTCTATAGTGTTGTGTGACCTAACAACCCTGTCTCTCACCTAACTCACTACTCTGCACACTCCCCTCTTTAGGTTGGGTAGATTTTGCAACTGGTTTCTTTTTAGAGAAACCAGGGGGGCTTTCTTTATTTTGGATTTTGAAGATTTTGATTTGGTAGTTTGGGGAGGCATCTGTTGGGTCATTGACACAGATGACATAGCTACACTTAAAGACAAAGAAATTTGTGAGGTTGGAAGAGTAGAGACAGTGGTGCTTACCTCACTTACCTGAGGGCCCTCCATGATTAGAAAGTAGAAGAGGGTTATCTCTTCGTGGTGACTTGCTCTGTTGAGATCTGCAATGATTCTCCTTTCTTGAACCCAACAATTCAGTTTGTTGGTTGGGTTCTCAATAGTAATTGATAGGGATAAATAAATTATGATTGTATAATTAAATATTGCATTAATTGTACAAGCTGTGGGCTGCTAGGCCCAATAAAAAGATATATGATACTCAGACCAGAAAGGTTAAGCCTGATGGACCAGATCAGGCCTGATGGAATAAAAAAGGCCCAAAAGCCCTGATTATTAATTAATTTCGTAATTAATTAATAAGGGAAAAATCAGATGTTGAGAAGAGTCCCGATAAGGATATAAATCCTTAGAGATTAGTCTCAAGGGGACCTAAAAGGATAAGGAATCAGTTTCCTACTATCTAGGACTCCAAAGTCCATTCTAATTATGAGACTTGCCCACCAAGTCTCCTATACCAAGTCCAATTCAAGGACTCCCAACATCTATATAAGGGGTCTCACCCCACAGATCAGAACTACGTTTTTTGGCTTGATTCTCTAATTCACAGAGATACGTAGGCATCTCGTAAAGGCAGATCGAGCCACGAAACACGAGAGCAGGCATTAAAGGCCTTGAGCTCCCAAATCTTAGTAATAAATACAGCAAATAATAAACCTTAGTTTTTTATCCATAACATTTGGCGCCGTCTGTGGGAAAGTACAACAACAACCATGGTGAAAACACGGAGAACAATTAGAGCTCTAGAGGAAGGAACACCATCAGAGATAACCCAGGTGATTTCGTCCACCGTGGAGGTTCCTCCCCATTCGACTTATGCATCTACTCAGGGGGAAGCCCAGATAGGGGCAACTCAACCTCAGCCACATGGGACAACTCCCCCGACTATTCAAGGTACGAATCCTCAAGTTCAACAAGTACATATACCTGTGAATTCTCGACCCGTCGGGTATGAATATTCAACTATTGTTACTACTAACCCCCCTTATGGGATGCCCCTTCACCCTGAGGTTGGAGGAAGCGGATATGCTGGGCGAAGCGAAGCACGAGGGCAGTCGCCCTCCTATATACGAGGTTTGGGTCCTATCCCTGAGGATCGGGAATTTTCTGGTCCTTACACTGAGAGAGACTCCGAATCTTCGGATGATGAAGTGGCCCCGAGAAGGAGGCGTCCTGGAAAAGAGCCAATGGCCGATGGAAGGCAACGCCCCCAAAGCACCCCAGGGGCGAATCCCCAAGAAGTGCAGGAAAGGATCAGGGCTCATGAGGCTGAAATCCAAAGGCTGAGGCGTGATTTGGAGGCTCACCAGGCCACCAGACCCCAGATACCTCCTAGGGGGAGAAATCCTCCTCCTGTCATAGACCTGGATGGTCCGGTACGAAGAAGGGCTGCTGTCCCAAGAACTGATCCAAGCAATCTCCTTCCCCTTAGAGATCCTGATGATACAACTCCACCCTTCACAGAAGAGATAATGAATGCCCATATCTCAAGGAAATTCAAGATGCCCACTATCAAAGCCTATGATGGCACGGGAGACCCCGCTAATCATGTTAGGACATTCTCTAATGCACTACTGCTGCAACCCGTGAATGATGCTATAAAGTGTCGGGCCTTCCCTCAAACCCTGTCGGGTATGGCTCAAAGATGGTACAGTCGCCTGCCCCCAAATTCTATTGGATCGTTTAGAGAATTAAGTCAGGCTTTTATTAAGCAATTCATCAGTGGAAGAGTCCATGAGAAAAGTTCAGCATCTCTTATGAGTCTTGTGCAGGAAGCTAAGGAATCCTTGAGAGATTACCTGAATCGTTTCACAAAGGAGGCTTTAAAAGTCCCGGACCTTGATGATAAGGTAGCCATGATAGCACTGCAACAAGGAACTAGGGACGAGTTTTTTAAGATGTCTTTGGCCAAACGACCCCCTGAGAGCATGTTGCAGCTCCAAGAGAGGGCAGAGAAGTATATCAAGGTTGAAGAAAGTATGAGGAAGACCGTAGTAAGTAATGAGCCCACTGGAGGCAAGAAGCGGAAAGCTGATTTAGAATATATTGCAAAGGACAAATATCCTAGAACCGAACAAAACCCTGATTCAACCCCCAAGAAGGGAGGACCTGGGCAAAAGTTCACTGAATACGCTAAGCTGAATGCTCCCAGAAGTCAGATTTTGATGAAGATTGAGAAAGACAGAGATATTCGCTAGCCTAAGCCCTTGAAGGCTGATCCCGCCAAGCTAGATAAGGGCAAGTATTGCAGGTTTCACAAAGATGTTGGCCATGACACCGATGAGTGTAGGCAATTGAAAGATGAAATTAAGTTTTTGATTCAAAAAGGAAGATTGAACAAGTATATTGGAGATGGAGGGGACAGAAATAATAACGGAAGGAAGAACTTTGAAGATCGTAGGAGGGACCAAGACGATCAGGGGCGGAATCCCCAACCTAGAGGGCCGATTATAAATGCAATTTTTGGAGGACCGCGACGCCCTCGAGGACCTGTGATAAACACGATCTTTGGAGGTCCAACTGCTGCTGGATTGTCCAAAAATTCCAGAAAGGCATATACTAGGGAGGTTATGCATATTGTTGGAGAAGCCCAGAAGAGGGCCAGGACAGAAGTAACATTGGCTTTTGATGATTCCGACCTAGAGGGTGTGAAGTTTCCCCATGACGACCCGCTGGTCATAACACCGATAATAGGAAATAGCCCGGTTAAGAGGGTCCTTGTGGATAATGGTGCTTCTGTGGATATCTTGCTCCACGACACCTTTCTAAGGATGGGGTATAACGACTCCCAGTTGACACCAACCGACATGCCGATATATGGATTTGCTGGAGTAGAATGTCCTGTGGAAGGGATAATCAAATTGCCGACCACCATAGGTATGGAACCAAGGCAAGCAACGCAGATGCTGGATTTCGTGGTGGTAAAGGCTAGTTCAACTTATAATGCTATCATGGGGAGAACAGGGATATATGCCTTCAAGGCAGTCCCCTCTTCCTACCATTCAGTCATGAAGTTTCCCACCCAAAACGGGATTGGAGAAGAGAGAGGAGATCAAAAAATGGCTAGAAGCTGTTATGTGGCCTCTTTGAGGGCAGATGGAGTCGGGGGGCAGGTTCTTCCTATTGAAGATATGGATGTTCGAGAAAATGATGAGAATAGAGGAAGGCCAGCAGAAGAATTGGTTTCGGTTCCTTTAGACCCCGAGAATCCTGAGAGGATGAATTTCATTGGAGCCACATTAGAGGAGCCCCTTAGAGGGAAGTTAGTGAAATTTTTGCAAGAAAATAGTGATGTGTTTGCATGGTCAGCAGCTGATATGCCAGGCATAGACCCGGAGTTAATTACTCACAAGCTAAACGTAGATCCAAGCCGGAAGACAGTGAAACAAAAGAAAAGAAATTTTGCCCCGGAAAGACAAGAGGCTATAAAACAGGAAGTAGAAAAGCTCTTAGAGGCTGGTTTTATTGAGGAGATTCAATTTCCGGAGTGGTTAGCAAACCCTGTAATGGTGAAGAAGGCTAATGGAAAGTGGAGGATGTGTATAGACTTCACTGATCTAAATGATGCATGCCCCAAAGACTATTTTCCGCTGCCTAGAATTGATACTTTGATTGATGCCACTGCTGGACATGAGATGCTGAGTTTCATGGATGGATTTAGCGGATACAACCAGATCAAAATGCATAAGGATGACATTCCAAAGGTATCATTTATCACTGACTTTAGTGTTTATTGTTATCTTGTTATGGCGTTTGGTCACAAGAATACAGGAGCCACCTATCAAAGGTTGGTGAATAGAATTTTTAAGGATCTTATTGGTAAGACTATGGAAGTCTATGTTGATGACATGTTAGTCAAAAATCTAGTAAAGACTGATCATATAGCCCATTTAAGGGAAGCTTTTGAGGTCCTGAGGTACCACAAGATGATGTTGAATCCTACGAAGTGTGCTTTCGGAGTAGGATCTGGAAAATTCTTGGGACTGATGGTCTCAAAGAGGGGAATTGAGGCTAACCCGGATAAAATAAAGGCGATCCTGGACATGGAACCACCAAAAACTGTTAAGGATGTTCAGAAGCTTACAGGAAGGGTTGCTGCACTAGGACGATTCATCTCCAAGTCGGGGGACAAGTGTTTGTCATTCTTCAAATCGCTAAAGAGCATCAGAGACTTTGTATGGAGTGAGGAAAACCAGAAGGCATTTGAAGAGTTAAAGAAGTATATGGCCCAGGCCCCGTTGTTGGCCAAGCCAGTTCTGAGTGAAATTTTATTCTTGTACTTGGCTGTTTCAGAGAGCGCCTTGAGCGCGGTGTTGGTAAAGGAAGAACTGAAAGTCCAGAAACCCGTATACTATGTCAGCAAAATTTTGCATGGTACTGAATTGAATTATTCAACTATTGAGAAATTCGCTTTAGCCTTGGTAATGGCTTCAAGAAAGCTGCGTCCTTATTTTCAAGCTCACCGGATTGAAGTGCTAACAAATCAGCCACTGAGAAATATCATTCACAGTCCCAAGGCAAGTGGGAGACTGATTAAGTGGGCAATAGAGTTGGGAGAGTTCGATCTCAAGTATAAGCCACGTACGGCTATAAAAGCCCAGGCACTAGCTGACTTCGTGGTGGAATGTACCATACCCAACCAAGAAGTCAGGGGGCAGGAAGATACCATACCTCAAGACAAGGGAGTCGACAATGGGGACAGGGAGAAGGATGATAAGGAGAAATAATATTGGGTTCTCTATTTTGATGGAGCATCAAAAACAAATTCCAGTGGAGCATGGTTGGTTTTGTAAAGCCCTGATGGATTCTTAATTGAGTATGCTATGAAGCTAGACTTCCCAACCACAAACAATGAGGCAGAGTATGAAGCCCTGATTGCTGGCCTTGGTCTAGCTGGGACACTTAGAGTTAAAAATTTAAAGGTCCGTGGAGACTCGAAGCTGATCATATCCCAGGTAAAGGGAGAATTTGAGGCAAGGGATGATACGATGGCTAAGTATGTTCGCCTAGTAAGGGCTATGATGACCCAATTTAATGAATGCCATGTTGAACACATTCCAAGGGAAGAAAATGCTAAAGTAGATGCGCTATCAAAGTTTGCTTCATCTGAGATTGAAGAAAGTTCAGGAAGTGTGTACTTCCGTGTTTTGAAGACACGAAGCATAGATGTTAAGCTTGTGGCTCCCATAGGCTTGGGGATGTCATGGACTGATCCCATCAAGGCTCACATTCAGACCGGTTGGTTGCCAAGCGATGCAACTGAGGCACGGAAGTTAACTATTCGAGCACTAAGGTACTCCTTGATAGATGGAATTCTGTATAAGAGATCTTTCGTGGTTCCTTACTTGAGGTGTCTCAGGCCAGACGAGGCACGCTTGGCTCTTAAGGAAGTGCATGAAGGTATTTGTGGGCAACACTTGGGGGCAGGGTCTTGGCTCATAAGATAACCCGTTTAGGCTTTTATTGGCCAGAACATTCAGACCGGTTGGTTGCCAAGCGATGCAACTGAGGCACGGAAGTTAATTATTCGAGCACTAAGATACTCCTTGATAGATGGAATTCTGTATAAGAGATCTTTCATGGTTCCTTACTTGAGGTGTCTCAGGCCCAACGAGGCACGCTTGGCTCTTGAGGAAGTGCATGAAGGTATTTGTGGGCAACACTTGGGGGGCAGGGCCTTGGCTCATAAGATAACCCGTTTAGGCTTCTATTGGCCAGAAATGATGGCTGATGCCAAAGAATATGTGAAGAAGTGTGATCGCTGTCAGAAGCATGCACCAGTTGTTAGACAACCCCCCGAGATGCTGACCTCTATCAACTCGCCTATTCCCTTTGCCATATGGGGGATGGATATTCTAGGGCCTTTTCCTATGGCCACGGCACAAAGGAAATTTCTGATTGTAGCCATTGATTATTTCACCAAGTGGATCGAAGCCAAACCCTTGGCCAAAATCACAACTAAGCAGGTTGCACAATTCCTGTGGGAAAACATTATGTGCCGATATGGAATTCCCCGTATCCTCGTCACTGACAATGGAACACAATTCAACAATGAGGAATTCAAGAAGTATTGTGAAGAAAATGAAATTGAGTTACGATTCACCTCTGTGGCTCACCCGCAAGCCTATGGGCAAGCAGAGGTAGCAAATCGGATAATCCTGGATGGACTAAAGAAGAGGATCGAGAAGTCAAGAAATAATTGGGTGGATGAGATACTTCCAATATTATGGGCCTACAGGAATACCTGTAGAGTCACGACAGGAGCAACTCCCTTCATGTTGGCATATGGGGCAGAAGCAGTAGTTCCAGTAGAGATATCACATTCCTCTCCAAGGATTCAGGCTTTCAATGCAGAAGAAAATGAGGAAGGGCAGAGGTTAGCCCTGGATTTAATCGATGAAGTGCGAGATAAAGCACATGCGAAGATAGTAGAATATCAGAAAAAGGCTTCATTCTACTACAACCTAAGGGTTAAAGAGAGGTTTTTCAAACAAGGTGACTTAGTCTTGAGAAAAATAGAGGCTTCTGGTGTCGGACAGAAAGGAAAGCTTGCCCCGAATTGGGAAGGGCCTTACAGAGTCAAGAGCGTTCAGGGTAGAGGAACCTACAAGCTGGAAACTATGGAAGGTTTTGAAGTCCCGAGGACCTGGCACGCACAAAACCTGAAGGTTTACTACGTGTAAGATAGGCAAAGTACGATTCTCACTTGTCATTGTGACAAGTAGGTTTAAAATCACCTTGAAACTTTGCTTGCGTAGGATTTTATATTCCAGTAGAATTTACATTGTCTAGTTATTGTTGATTAGGGTCGAACCCATGCTGTGTAAGGTTTTGGAAAACCAGAATTCATATTAAAGAGTTTGAAATTATTTCTATCTAAGGATGTTTAAAGTTCAAATGCGTATTAAGATTGTAAAGTTAAAAAAGAAAGAGGCAAGGAAAGCAACATATGAAATATAACCCCGAAGGGTAACAAGTTTAGATATAAAAAAAAAGTTCAAAAAGAAGATATACAAAAAGTTAGGCCTTGGAAGGCTGAGATTCCTCAGAATCACTATCCGAAGTCTCCTCGGAAGTCTCAGTCGTTCCTTCGGACGTCTCGGTTGTCCCCTCCGAAGTCCCTGTAGAAGTTCCCTCTGCAGGAGATGCTGGCTGTTGAGGCGCTGCTTTTGGAGGCTCTTCCACCCTGGCCTTCTTAGCGACAGGCTCAAACTCCTCTTCGGAAGAATCTTCCTCCTCTCCGTCCTTGATCATAACAGCAAGCTTCTCAATAACACCTCCAAGCTCTGGAACCCGTACAGGGCAAGGAAAGGGGGACTGCTCAAGGACCTCTGGAAACTCATCCTGGATGGCCTCCACAGCAGCATCCCAGCCCTCTTTATAGCTAACTGGGTGAAGAAGGGCATCATGCTCCACCATCAAGTCCTTGAATTCTTGGGTGTCCATCCAGCCATCAAAGGCTTTGTCCTTCTGCGCCTTCAGAATGACATTTTCGGCCCGGGCCATCTCCAGGTCAGAAGTGGAAGAGGCCAGTTGAGCTTCAAGGGCCTCTATTTTTTGGTTGGCCTCCTCCAACTTCTTGTTGGCATCTTCCAGGCCAACTTTCCAAGCCTTAGCTTGGTGAATTGCCCCTTGGAAATGGGCGTTAGCCTGCAAGAGAAACAGCGAAAGTTTAGAAAAGAAACATGGAAAGATAAGTACGAAGGGCATAAGTAAAGGAAGTACCGTCGCCAGAGCCTGGGCTCCAAATAGCTCATTCCCCTCTAAGTCCTGTTGAAGGACAAAATCTTGATAATCCACCGGGGAGATGGAATGCATAGACCATTCCTTGGACAACGCCATGCTGCCCACAATTGAGTCCTTGCCCCGGATCCCCCAAGCAGGTTGAAAATAGGCCCCTGGCCTCTGCTTGGTGCGCAGAACTTGGCTGGGGCCTTCCTCATCTGGCTCTGTTGCCTGAAGAAGGAACTCGGGGAAGCGGTCACCCAGTCGAGGGTCTTTAAAGATCTTCCCGGCCCTCTTCATCCTGGTTGTCTCCAGGTCCTTCGGCTTGGTAGCCTCCTCAATCTTCTCAGCCACTGTAACAAACAAAGTCAGTTGAAAACCAATGAAATAAAAGTGCAGGAAATAAAAGAGGTAAGAAAGGGAACTTACTTTTCTTATTAACGGGCGAAAGGCCGCGTTCTACCAGGACGGTCTCCCGGATAAGGTCCCAAGAATGGGAAGTACCGTTGTCTTGCGTAAGGAGGTTGAAACCTCTAGCCTCCTCCTCAGACAAAGTTATGTCATTTGGGCTCCCGTCCACGGCCAGCCCAAAGGATGATCGAAACAGGGAGCCCCAATCTCCACCTTCCCAAATAACAAACAAAAAATCTTTCTTCCACCCCAAGTTGTTGTCAGGGATGGACTTCCCATTCACGATATGGGGGATAGTGGGGCGCTGGTTGATAGAAACCCAACCCGGACTTTTATCAGGGCTGTTTTTGAACTGAAAAATCTTCCTGAAGACAGCAACAGATGTGGGGACGTTGTGCTTGGCGCATTGCGACAGATAGCACAGAATCAACCTCCAGGAATTAGGGGGAAGTTGGCAAGGGCTGATGCCCACATCAGCCAGTAGCAAAGGAATGAATGGATGAAAAGGGAGTCTAATACCTGCCCTTAGAGTATCCCTATAGACGCATAGCGCATCCTTCTTCCACTGACAGGCCCTATCGGCCGGACCCGCAAGAACCAGCTTAAAAGGCTCCTTGATTTTGAAGCAGCTGCTCAACTTTTTCCAGCTCCTTGGGATCCCTTAAGGCACTAATATGATCGTGCGCGTCCAGATGCGCATCAGACGGATACTCGTCCCCTTGAGTGTTGATCATGTCGATTAAGGAAGTATACATCGATCGAATAGGAAAATCGTTGGACTTTCTAGCCACGTTCATCTTGGCCAAGCGAGTCATTCTTTTGTCAGCCATCTGAAAAAAGTAAGGGGCACGTAAATAGGCTATCTTAAAATGGCACACAATGGAAAAATAGACACGAAAAGCAAAGGGAGGAATCTTACCTGAAGAAGCGCTCCTGAAAAAGGCTTTGAGCTCTGACTTGCTGTTATTCCTCTGAGAATCTTAGCAGGAAGATAAAGAAGAAAACTAAGAAATGAGAAAGTGAGGAGTAATAGCCTTTCCTCATTTCTTTATATAAGAGGAAAAGGAAGTTGAAGGGACGAAAAGCCCATTGAGAACAAAAGCCCATAGGAAAAGGCCCAGAAAAAAGAATATTCCAGAATATTCCTAGGAATTCTAGAGCATTCTAAACAGGGTGTATTAAGCCCAGTCAATAAAAGAGGCCCAATAAGATTTGAAAAGGCCCAATAAGATTTGAAAAGGCCCAATAAAAGAGGCCCAATAAGATTTGAAAAGGCCCAATAAGATTTGGAAAAGCCCAATAATAGAGGCTCAGTAAAATTTAATAAGGCCCAACAAAAAAGGCCCGGCCCAAATCCAATTAGGATTTGGAAAATACAATACCCTAAATTAAAGCTAAATAAAGAAGGCTAGTGGAAGACCAGGAACCAGGTCAAAATCCAGGTCGTGAATCCTGCCCGAAATCTTTCGAGCAGACACCCGAAAATAACGGGTAAAAAAGACCAGAATCCAGGTCGAATTCCAGGTCGTGAATCCTGCCCGAAATCTTTCGAGCAGACACCCGAAAATAGTTGGAATAACGGGACTGAATTGAAGTCGAAGCTTCGACCAAGAATGAGGTCGAATAACCAAGCATCTTTCAAAAAAAATGGGGATTAAAAACCCAGGTCAAAGTTCGACTAGGATCCTGGTCGAATTCCAAGTCGTGGATCCTAGTCGAAATCCTTCGACCAGGAAGCAAGAAAACCAAAGAATTTTCGAACAGAATTCAGGTCGAAATATCGACTAGAATCCTAGTCGAAATCCTAGTCGATAGGCTCATGACAAGAAGCTAAAGAAAGGTGGAATTTTCGACCTAGATCCAGGTCGAAATTTCGACTAGGATCCTGGTCGAATTCCAGGTCCTAGATCCAGGTCGAAATTTCGACTAGGATCCTGGTCGAATTCCAGGTCGTGGATCCTAGTCGAATTCCTTCGACCAGGATGGCAAGGCTGACCCCTATTTTCGACAAGGATCCAGGTCGAAATTTCGACTAGGATCCTGGTCGAAAAAGGGCTGGAAATCTGAAAAATCCCAGAAAATTAGGGACAATCCCAGAAAATTAGGGAAAAATCCCAGAAAATTAGGGAAAATCCCAGAAAATTAGGGAAAAATCCAGAAAATTAGGGAAAAATCCCGGAAATAAGGGAAAAATTCCTGGAAATTAAGATAATTCCTGAATAAAAGGAAAAATTCATTGTAAATGTGTAGGTCGCTCCACACTTTACGGAAAAACGAAACCCTGTAAGGGAACGAATAGACTTAACTTCTGCGAAACCTAATCAATATTTCCCAAAAGTTGGGGGGCAAATGATAGGGATAAATAAATTATGATTGTATAATTAAATACTGCATTAATTGTACAAGCTGTGGGCTGCTAGGCCCAATAAAAAGATATATGATACTCAGACCAGAAAGGTTAAGCCTGATGGACCAGATCAGGCCTGATGGAATAAAAAAGGCCCAAAAGCCCTGATTATTAATTAATTTCATAATTAATTAATAAGGGAAAAATCAGATGTTGAGAAGAGTCCCGATAAGGATATAAATCCTTAGAGATTAGTCTCAAGGGGACCTAAAAGGATAAGGAATCAGTTTCCTACTATCTAGGACTCCAAAGTCCATTCTAATTATGAGACTTGCCCACCAAGTCTCCTATACCAAGTCCAATTCAAGGACTCCCAACATCAATATAAGGGGTCTCACCCCACAGATCAGAACTACGTTTTTTGGCTTGATTCTCTAATTCACAGAGATACGTAGGCATCTCGTAAAGGCAGATCGAGCCACGAAACACGAGAGCAGCCATTAAAGGCCTTGAGCTCCCGAATCTTAGTAATAAATACAGCAAATAATAAACCTTAGTTTTTTATCCATAACAGTAATATTCTCAATAAGATGTTTAGCAAGCATCATAAAGAATCCAGCATAATAGACACTTTTACCTCTCTTATTAACTTCCCCTAACTTATAACCTAACTTAAACATGATCATTTCACTGAAATTAAAGTACTTATCAGTAACTAGCATATAAAGCATGTTAAGCATGACAATATTAACAGAATCAAAATTATATACTTTACCAGAAAACACTTTGGTAACTACATCAAACAAATAACTCCACTCTTTTCTAAGACCTAGCCTCCTAATCTCACTTAACTTAGAGTTAGAGAGAGCATAACCAATAGAATTAAGCATGGTAACTAAATTAGCATATGTGTGTGGAACAGTATTAGTATTATCTGGAATTTTAATGTATGTTTTGATAATGTCCCTATTAATGCAATGCTCCTTACCTTTAATGGTGAGAGTGATGGTTTTTTCTGAAGACTGGTACACAGCAGTTGTCCACATCTCCTCCATAACTTCACAGTAGATTGTGGGTGATTCCAGCATAGCATAATTAAGTTTGCAATTTTTCACAAAATCCATCATTTTGTGAAAGTCTTCAGATGCCAAAATTTCCTTGTTCACAAGAGCTGCAAAGTTGTTCTTTTTATAGATGAATCCAGACTGAGACATGATTTTGACTACTGGTGCCATTGTTAAAGTAGAGAAATTTGCAGAGAGAGAGAGTATTTGCTTTGGAGAAGAAGAGAGTTCGAGCAATTGTTTTGAAAATGATAAAAGAAAAGAATGAAACTGAATTTTGCTTTTATACTGTCTCAGAAATAAACTGCCAAAATTAATTAAGTGAAATAAAGTAACCAATCAAAATAGCCCAAATTAGTCGTTTAAAAATAAATAAAATGTCAAAATTGTGTCAATTATCCGTCGTGTTATTCTTATAGACTGTAAGTATATCCAATGGATAATGTTCAGAGTTCCAAAAGCTAAGATTGAGACAATTCGACGGATGATAATTAAAACAATTATCCTTTGGGTATAAAATAATCCAGAAAAGTAATTGATTATTATTAAGAAATCTTATTCCGACGGATGATCAAACTCGATTGATAATGAGCATCCGTCGGGATGTAAATTTTAACTTAGCCAAAATTTCATCTAATCAAAAAAATCAATTAAGTTTCTGGCTGCATCATAACTTGCAAGAAAATCTCTAAAATGATTTAAGAATAATTGAGCATACCTAACTCACTTACCAACCTAGAAAATGTGGATTCATCAAGTGGCTTGGTAAAGATATCTGCAAGCTGCTTTTCACTTGGAACAAAATGAAGTTCCGCAGTACCATTCATCACATGTTCCCTAATAAAGTGGTACTTGATGTCTATGTGCTTTGTTCCTGAATGTTGAACTGGATTTTCAGTGATGGCAATTGCACTTGTGTTATCACAGAAAATAGGAATTATGTCCACTTGTAGACTATAGTCCAACAATTGGTTTTTCATCCATAGAATATGTGCACAGCAACTACCAGCAACAATATATTCAGCTTCATCTGTAAAGGTAGAAACTGAATTTTGCTTTTTACTGAAATAGGACACAAGCTTGTTCCCTAGAAATTGACGGGTTCCTGTTGTACTTTTTCTATCTATTTTACAACCTGCATAATCTACATCTGAATAACCAGTTAGATCAAAACCAGAATCTCTAGGGTACCAAATGCCAAGTTTTGGTCTTCCCTTGAGATATCTGAAAATTCTCTTAATAGCTACTAAGTGAGATTCTCTAGGATCAGCCTGAAATCTAGCACAAAGACAGTTAGCAAATATTATATCTGGCCTACTAGCTGTTAAGTACAGAAATGAACCAACCATGCCCCTATAGCTTGAAATATCCACAGACTTTTCAGTAGTGTTTAAATCAAGTTTAGTTGTAGTGGCCATGGGAGTTTTTACGGATGTGCAATCCATTAGATCAAACTACTTTAAGAGATCATAAATATATTTGGTTTGACTAATGAATATTCCATCACTAACTTGCTTAACTTGTAAGCCAAGAAAGTAAGTTAGTTCTCCCATCATGCTCATTTCATACTTACTTTGCATCAGTTTGGCAAACTTTTTGTAAAGTTTTTCATCTGTAGAGCCAAATATAATATCATCTACATAAATTTGAACAAGTATAATAGAGCCATTAATATTCCTAAAGAATAAAGTTTTATCAACAGTACCTCTTGTGAAATGATTTTCCAAAAGAAACTTTGATAAAGTGTCATACCAGGCTCTAGGTGCATGCTTCAATCCATAAAGTGATTTCAAAAGATAGTAGACATATTCTGGAAATTTTGGATCTTCAAAACCAGGAGGCTGACTTACATAGACTTCCTCCTCCAAATCTCCATTCTGAAAGGCACTTTTGACATCCATTTGATAGACCTTGAAATTGGCATGGGCTGCATAGGCTAAGAAAATTCTGATGGCTTCAAGTCTTGTAATAGGAGCAAAAGTTTCATCAAAATCTATTCTTTCTTGTTGACAGTAGCCATTAGAAACCAATCTAGCTTTGTTCCTGTCAACTATGCCATTTTCATCCATCTTGTTTCTGAATACCCACTTGGTGTCAATTGGATTCTTTCCTTTAGGTTTGGGTACCAGCTTCCATACCTTGTTCCTTTTTAAATTGGTTTAGCTCCTCCTGCATAGCTAAAACCCAATCAGGATCCAACAAAGCTTCTTCTACCTTCTTTGGTTCTTTCTTGGAAAGAAAGCTGTTATATAGACATTCTTCTTGAGTTGCTTTCCTTGTTTGAACTCTAGAAGATGCATCACCAATGATGAGCTCATAAGGGTGATCTCTAGTCCATTTTCTTTGTTGAGGTAGATTAGCTCTAGATGAAGAGGCCTCATTGTTGTCTTGATGTGTGACTGAGTTTTGATCATGAGAAACTTCCCCTGAGTTTGTGAATCTTTGATTTGAGAAAGGGGTACTTCATGTAGGTGATCTATTCTGACTCTCAGCTTCTCTCATTGTTCCGACGGATGATGCACTTTGTATCTCGACGGATGAAGCTGATTGTCTCCGGACAGATGAGGCAGATTGTCTACTGATGGATGAAGTATTTTGTAACTCGACAAATATTGAATTATGTGCTTTATTAGTTGTAGATTTTCTGCATTATCCTTGGCCAATATTTCTTGATCACTTTCATCATCACTGTCATCACTAACCATCTCGACATTATCAAACTTGAGGCTTTCATGGAAATCTCCATCTTGCAGTCCTTCAATCTTTTTATCATCAAACACAACATGTATAGATTCCATAACAATGTTGGTTCTTAGATTTTAGACTCTATATACTTTTCCAGCAGCATATCCAACAAAGATTCCTTCATCTGCTTTAGTATCAAACTTTCCATGTTTATCAGTTTGATTTCTTAAGATATAACATTTGCAGCCAAAGACATGAAGAAAATTCAGAGTTGGCTTCCTATTCTTGAACAATTGATAGGGTGTCATGCACTTTGCTTGATTAACCAAAGAAATATTATGAGTGTAGCATGCAGTATTCACAACTTCAACCCAAAAATATGTTGGTAACTTTAATTCTTCAAGCATTGTCCTAGCAGCTTCAATAAGAGATCTGTTCTTCCTTTCCACTACTGCATTTTGTTGTGGAGTTCTTGCTGCTGAAAATTCATGCATAATCCTATTTTCTTCCCAAAATGATCTCATCACAGAATTCTTGAACTCAGTTACATTATCACTCCTGATTCTTCTTACTTTAAAGTCAGGATAATTATTGACTTGCCTTATGTGATTGATAATGATTTCACTAGATTCATCTTTGGACTTTAGAAAATATATCCAAGAGAACTTTGAGATATCATCTACAATTACTAGGCAATATCTTTTCCTTGAGATAGACAACACATTGACTGGTCCAAACAAAACCATGTGTAACAATTGTAAAGGTTCTTCAATTATTGAATCAAGCTTCTTTCTGAATGATTCTTTGATCTACTTTCCTTTCTAACAAGCATCACACAATCCGTCCTTAGTAAACATCACTTGAGGAATACCTCTAACCAATTCTTTCTTGACAAGCTCATTCATGGTCTTGAAGTTTAGATGGGACTGTTTTTTGTGCCATAGCCAACTTTCATCTTGACTTGCTTTACTGAGAAGACAAGTTATTAATTTTGCATTTGATGAGTTGAAGTCAGCTAAGTACACATTCCCTTTTCTCACTCCAGTGAGAACCACTTTGTTGCTCTTTTTGTTTGTCATAACACAGGCTTTTGAATTGAAGGTAACTAAGTTGCCCTTATCATAAAGTTGGCCGATACTCAACAAAATTATGCTTGAGACCATCCACTAAGGCAACCTCTTCAATGATGACATTGTCTTTTGAAATCAAGTCATATCCCACTGTATAACCTTTGATGTTATCTCCAAAAGTAATACTTGGGCCAGCTCTTTCCTTGAACTCAGTGAGCAGGGTAGAATCTCCAGTCATGTGCCTTGAGCAACCACTATCCAGATACAAAAAATTCTTTTTATTTCCCTGCACACATCAAAATAAAATCAAGTTGATTTTGGTACCCAAGTTTCCTTGGGTCCTGCCTTGTTAGCTTTCTTCTTTGGTTTTTTAGGTTTAATCTCATTTGACTTGAGAATTTCTGATTCATCCTTAGTCATTTGAGTTGGACCTTTGAAACTTGTCATTAAAACAGAATTAACATGCACATTTTGATTAACAGGAAAAGGCATGCTATTTGCAAACATGTTATTCCAGCAAGGCATACTAAATGGCATTTGAGGTATACTAAATGCAGCATAATAAGGATTAGGTGCAAATGGCATATTAGCAAATTCTGCATTCATATTCTGAGTAGACAAATCATTCATAGGCATGGTAGGCATGTTGGGAAAAGAAGAGGGTACATACATGGGAGTTGGAATAACAAGTTTGCAATTAACAGATAAATGATTAACACTACCACACTTAACACAGATTTTCCTTGGTGCATATATATCAGGTGTGTAGTTGTTATGTTTGTTAATTCATACTTTCCCATTTCTATTGTTTTTCTTTTTAGCTTATGTTTTAACCTCAATCTTTTTTAATTTGTCATTCAATTGCTTGATAGACAGATGACTAACATTTACTTTCTTTTCTTTTCTGGCTTGACTTGTTTCTCTTGGAATAAAGTTCTTAGAAACTGATCCATATTTCTCACACAACTTAGCTAGCTTAGCTTTGCTAACTGGTTTACTCACAGCCAACGGATGTGGCTCTTTGTCACTCGACGGATAATCCTTCTGATTATCCGACGGATGATTTTCATCATCCGTTGAGTCCACATCTGTAAACGATCCTTCAACCAAATTGGACACAAGCTTCTCTTTACTCTTCTTTCAGGATGCATCACAAAAGGACTCAATACCTTAAACTTTAGTGATTTGAGCATGAACATCTCGAGATGATTTCCATGCCTTTATCACTTCCTGTTCTCGTTCAAGCTGCTTCTTTAAAATCTCTTCTTTCTTCAAAGACTCAGTTAATTCATCATCCTTAGCAATCTTACACTCGATTCTCAATTTTTCAAATTCAATAAACTTAGACTCTAGCACATTATTCCTCTCACTTAAAACAAATTATTTTCTTTAATTTTAGCATTTTTCTTAGTGAGGGACTTAAGTGTAACACGCAGGTGATGTAATTCTGTCGACATGTTATTTATTGCATCATTACACTCAGCTTTAGAGAAATGTGCTAGGTTAGTGGTGATTACCTGATTGCTTGAAGAACTTGTTTCTGTTTCATCAGATTTGGCCATTAGGGCTAGATTGACATAGCTCGTTTCATCATCTTCATCCAATCCATCTGTAGCCCAGTCATTCTCATGTATGATAAAAGCCCTTTCTTTTTGTTTAAGCAACTCAAAGTATTTCTGTTTATAATCAACAGGCTCAAATTTCTTTTTGCTGGAATCATAATTTCTAAATTCACTAGCAAAATGACCCGCCAAGCCACATTTGAAACACTTGAATTTTGACTTATCAACCATATTTCTGTTTGGCTTAGCTGCTCCAAAATTCTTCTTGAATTTGAGCTTGGAAAATCTTCTGGATAAGAATGCTAGATGTTCATCAATATCATCCATGTCATCTTGGCTCAATTGATCTTCATTTTCAGCTACCAGCCCTTTACCCTTGCTTTCAAAGACCTTTGATGTAGACTCAACAGCTTCCACCTTCCACCTTCATCTCCTTTTCCTTCTCTAACTCAGCAACAAGTGTTATGGACCCTCCTTTCTTCCTTCCTTTCTCTATCCTTTCATCTTGCTCTATTTCAAGCTCATAGGTTTTCAGGATGCCATACAGTCTATCCAAGGTGAACTCCTTGTAATCCTGTGAATTTCTCAATGAGACTGTCATTGGCTTCCACTTCTTTGGAAGATATCTAAGGAACTTGAGGTTAGAGTCTTTTGTTTGATAAACTCTTTCATGCAACTTCAGAGCATTTAGTAGCTTTTGGAATCTACTAAATATATTAGTAAGAGACTCACTTTCTTCACAGTGGAAATGCTAATATTGCTGAATCAGTAGCTGCATCTTGTTCTCCCTTACTTGCTCAGTACCATCACAGATAATTTGTATTATGTCCCAAACCTCTTTGGTTGTTTTACAATTAATGATGTTATCAAATATATCACCATCAACTCCATTGAACAATATATTCATGGCCTTTTTATCTTTCCTGACTTGCTCAATATCAGGGTCTGACCATTCATGCCTAGGTTTTGGAACAGATGGCTAATTGCCAGTTGTAGCTCTCATTGGTACATGAGGACCTCTCTCTATGCAGTCCACATAGGCCTCATCTTGGGAAAGAAGATGTAGGTGCATCTTCACCTTCCAGTGGTGATGATTATCTTTTTCCAGAAATGGAATTTTAACTCCAACATCCTTTTTGTTCATCTTGTTATTTGTTGTGAGCTTTACACTCTTTGTACTTCAAGAGCTTGCTCTGATACCAATTGTTATTCCCTAACAATACAATAAGAATTACAGAAGGGGGGTTGAATGTAATTATGGCTTCTTTTCAAGATTTTAAAATAGTTCTGATACTTAATACATATAACAGTGTTTGATTTGCTTTAGCGCGGAATAGAAAGATAATGGAAATCAAAACACTAAGTAATAAAACATAAGATTTAAAACTTTCTGGTGGATTAGAAAGTATCCACCATATATATATATATATATATATATATCAGTTTGAGAACTCTGTGAAGCTTTGAATGACTCACAGCTGCTTTACAAGTAGAACAAACAAACTACTAGAGAAATCCTTACAGAATACATCTTGATATGTTTCTCTAAAAATGTATTTGCTTAATTAATTATTCTACTTGCTACACTTGGTTTTTATATCACCAAGTTTACATGACAGTAAGACAAGATAATAAAACAAAACATATCTAGTCTAACTCCATGCTACTTCATTACTCTATTCTAGCATCTTTGAATATCTTCACAATTGCATGGAAATGGTAATGCTTCTTTGTTCTTAAAATCCTGCTTAACAGGCTGCACATTCCTTTTGCAAACACCCAATGCATGTGACTGTGTTGTCACTGTCAACAGCTATTTGAATTTGATCATCCACTGGGACTATGTTTGTCATCCGTCAGGAGTCTTGATGATTATTCGTAGGGAGCTTTGTTGATCATCCATCGGGAGTCTTTCAGATCATCTGTCGGGAGTCTATTTGCCACTTGACTCTATTTTATTTACACAGAATTACAAGACATCTCATATTTACAATTGGTCAACCTATTCTGCATATCAATCTAGTAGTCAACATGACTTAGATAACCCTTTACAATCTACTAGACTAAAATATGTTGTTTCCAGAGATGTGCTACAGTACTTATTTGTTACATAAGATACACTCTCGATGAATGTCAAATTGTTATCCGTTGGGACTATAAACTTAATCCGTCGGGACTATATTAGATCATCCATCGAGAGCTACAAATTACACTAAATTCAATCTACTAAGGTGTTTTGTTTTACTTATCATCAAGTTCATAACATATTCCTAACACATACTAACTATTCTACACATATATTCATCACATGATTATAATATGTAAAGTGCAGTAAAGTAAACGGGGTTGGTTATGACCCCATCCTATGTGATCTTCATCAAGCTCATGATAAAGATCAAGGTCAATCTAAGGTAGTTAAGTAAATAAATACAACTATCTATTACATTATATGTCTTCTTGCTTTATTTGCTTCTTTGTATAGCTTCCTTAGATCACCTTCAATGGACTCTGTTAGATATTGAGTAGAACACAAGGGGATGAATGTGTTTCTTTGGATTTTTAGCCTTTTTAAACACTTTGGTTATTTGGTGAACAAAGCAGTTCCTAACTTGCAGAGATATTTTATTAGCAGAAATAAAATAACAAGCACAATATTTCAAAACTCACTTGATTTGTATTAATTGAGTTTGTCTTACAACAAATTCTGTGTTCTTAAAAATATAAGAACTCGGCTTCTTTCTTGAGAGAAATACAATAAAATATGAAACTGTTTGTTACTCTAAACTAAAGATCGGTGCATGCTTTATACACTAGCAGCACGGATTTACAAGACTTGCACTAAAATGGACTAAACTCTTTTCTAAAGCAACCTTTTTCTATTTCCATATTTAGCTTAGCAAATCTGTGCAGAATCTTACAGGTCTGTGACCATCCTTTGTCCATTTAATCTTGGTCCTTGATCTTGTATTCCCTCCATCTACTTTGTAGACTTCTCAATCTGGTTGATAGATCATTTATTGACTGATAATCTTGAATCTTGAATTATTGGCATTCTTTATTTGAGAGGCATATCGAGATCTCCAGTTTATTCTATATAGAAGTGACATCTCGATAAGTATAATGACTTTTCGAGATCTATGAGTTCTCTATATGTATATTTGACTTGTCGAGGTCTCTTGATCTTTGCATGTGAAATGACTTGTTGAGGTCTGTGAGATCTCTATATACATTTTGACTTGTCGATATCTCTGATATCTCTAAAGAATTTTTTACTTGTCGATATCTCCAATTCTTCACATCTTCATTTGACTTGTCGATATCTCTGAGTTCTCTACATGTAGAAATGACTTGTCGATATCTCCAATCTTCACATCTTCATTTGACTTGTCGATATCTCTGAGACTTCTCTATAAGCCATTCTGGACTTCTCGATAAGTCATTCTGGACTTCTCGAGTGACTTCTCGATATTGCTTGATATGTGACTTGTCGATATCTTGTTTTAGAACATTTTTCATAAAACAGTTTTATTCAACTCCAAGCTTCTTTACTTTTCTCTGAGGCATGATCATGGCTTGATCTTCTTCCAGAGTTTATTCCTTAGCTTGAATCTATATACAAAAAAAATACTTCAGTCTAATCTTGTATAATTTTTACAGACTCAAGTAATACAATAAAAAATACAAAATAGATTATCAAACAAGTAAATCTCAGGGTTGTCAATATGACTTAGCCTTGTTATTATACATGCATGTCTTGCACAACAATCTCCCCCAATTTGTGAGAAGATTGTTTATCACAAATATATTCCTGATAATAAGACTAACTCTAAGTTAAAATGAATTACATAAAACTGACAGATTAACAAATACATTTTTTATACATTTGAAGATTACATAAATTTAATAGTTACAACCATCAAGTGAATTTCTCATAGCCTGGTTGTTTTCTAATGAGGTCCTTTAGATTTACTAGTACTTGGAGTTCTTCTATTATTTCATTCCCTCTTAGAGCTTCTACAAGCTTGAGCCAATCATCCAATGAGTAACCATTTAGGTAACTAACTCTGAATCTTGAGAATATGTCAACTTGTATGTTTAGAAATTGTCCATCCTTTGATATTCTACTCAAGCCCGTTTCCTTGAGCTCATTTGACCTCTGCTCAAACATCTCTATCTCCTTGGCATATTTTCTGTCCATTTCCTCCTTTTCAGCCTTCAATCTTGCATGACTTTCATTCCTTTCCCTCAACCTTTCAGACATCACAGCCTTCCACATTCATGTGCTTGTGTCATTATCCTTCATCAAGCTGATTACCCTCTTCAATTACGTGGTTGAAAAAGTTTCCATTATTGTCCTGCTAAGCAAAATGGAGCCATCCATGTAGTATATTCTGACATCTGCTAAAGATATAACACAGACTTTGATAATTTCTTCAGATAGTTGTTAGAAAAAATCATCATCTGTGATGCACATGTTTAGGGAAAGAAAGTAAGTTTGATTAAAGCAGTTCCAGATGACCCCAACACCATCTTGCATTTTCCTTGGTTTTTTTTCCAATAGTTTTGAAGTGAGTTATGGTTGGAGGCTTGACTGAAAGTAGGTTTTTGATTTTCTTTAGTGTGACATGGCTTAATCTGATTGATATCTTGAGTAGGGTGTTTGCAGTTTATTTATACAAGTATTTTGGCTTTTGAGATAGGTTTGATTGAGATAGTGTTTGGCTAGGCTTGGTGGTTTGAGTTTGTAAGATTTGGATTTGTTGGACATGTTTCTTGGTTCCTTCTTCTTCTACCCTTCTCCTCTTTCTGGAATCATCTCCTCTTTTTCTTTCATCCTTCTTCTTCTCATCTACCTTACTGTTAGTTGCCTTGATAGATTGACTTGAATTTGAGTCAGAAGGTTTTTGCTCATCATTCTTCTGCTCATCATCATCCAAGTCATCTTTGGTGTTGAATTGAGTCTTTGGCAACATTGTTTCTGCATTCTGCAAGAATCTTCCCAAAATTCTGATCATTTTCTCATCTCAACTGTCTTGTTCTTCTTGGTCTTGAGATCAGTTTCCAATGTCATAATCAATCTTAAATTTCCCCTCACACAATTTTTGGGTACGGTGAAGTATTTGCACTTTTTAGTTTGTGGATAGATTTAGGCCCCTTTTGTTTTGATTGAGATAGGCTTCAGGAAAAGCAGTTATCTAAGCTTTTTTGAGTTCATTAAGCAATTAGGTATCCCATGGAATGACTGTATTAACTCTATCAAATATCACATCCAGTACAGTCATGTTCCCTTGCTTCAATTCAAGAAATTTAAGCTCCATCTGATTCTGCATGTACTTAGGGTAGTACTTTTCCAGAAATAACTTCTTAAATCTTTCCCAAGAAACATGCTGATTTGCTTCCATAGCTTTTACTGATTCCCACCAATAGATGACTTCACCCTTCAAGAAATAGCATATGGTGTCTTCTGATCGTCCCCTAACTGTACCAATTCAAAAGCCCTTTAAATTTCCTTAATCCATGTGTTAGCTATTATTGGATCAGTGGTATCATGAAATGCAGGTGGATTCACATTCTGAAAAGCCTTGAAAGTGACAACTTATCGTGGTGGTACTGGTGGATCAGGTGATTGGTGTGGTTCACGGTTATTGTAATAACCCCAATTTTTGGAAAATTTTGAAACCCTTATGAATAGTGTTTTTGCTGAATGAGAAAACTTTTCATGCCACACTATGTAGGGGTTCTGTTATGGATATTCTGGGATATTATTAGTACTCTATGAAGTATATAAGTGTATGTAAAGATCGTCAGAATCCAATTCCGAACACTTTGGTTTTTCCCGGAAATCCACAAGATACGGAGAGAATTGAGTATAAGGTAACAGGATAAAAAGGATTTAAATTAAAGGGTTATAATGGAGGATCATAAAAAGGAATATAATGTATTGAGAAAGGTTAAGGGAACCTAAGTAATAAGATCCCGGGTATGATCCTTCAAACGATAAACGAGAACGAAAGTTAAGCGAACCGTATAACAGATCAGCGGTCATTAGGCAAACGATTAGGAAGTTAATCAAAGGGATTAGTGGGAATGATGTCATCCAACCAATAGAAAGAGGACAAGGAAGGGAGGATGACATCATGAGGATGACATAAGCATGACATGGGAAGGAAGGAGGTGTGGTGGCTTTGTAACCACACAAATCCAAGGGCAAGAAGGTAATTGACTAAAGCAAGCACAAAAACCAATCAACCAAGCCAAGTAAAATCATTTTCATCAAAAAAATCAAAAGCAACCAAGGCTTTGTTCTTCATTGCTCACGGCTTTTCACTATTCAAAAGGCAAGAGAAATTCAAAATCCAAGATCCAAGCTTCCTAAATTGGTAAGATAATTCCCTAATCATCTTCATGCTTAGTTAGGACTATATCATGAGTTTAAGCCATTAATTCTTTCTCAATCTTCTTCATTTAATCAAAGAAGAAGACAATGAATAGTGTTTTCAAGTTTTTTAAATTGAACTTTTCTTGGTTTTCTTGAAGATCCAAGCATTCTTAAGACTTCTCCAAGCTTCTTAAGGCTTCCTAGCTCCACCCACCACTTCAAGGAAGGTATACCATCTCCAAACCCTAGATTCCTATATATTAGAAGATGATTTTGATTAGTGGGTTGATATTGTAGCTTGTTGTTATGATTTAGAGTTTGGGATTTGGAATGGTAGTGAAATGGAATGGTAATTGTTGTGGTTTTGATTTAAAGGAACTTAAGTATGATTAAAGTTAAGTTTAGGCATAAGTATGAATGATTAAATTGAATTGGTTGGGGTTGTTATGATGTGATGAGGATGGATGTTGGTTGTATGTTGGATTTGAGGTTGGTTTGTGGTTGGTGTTGAATGGTTAAAATTGGGAAATCGCGTAAACATAGCCGTCGTAACGTCCGATTTTCTTTGGACTGTTTTTGTGCATAGCATTAGGACCCGAGAACCCCCTGCTAGAATATGACCACTGCCATGTTTAGATAGCTCATGTTACGAGCTTCGTTTTGATATGTAGTTCGTTCGATTCCGATGCACGGTTTAGGAGAAACGACCGTTTCAGGTAACGGCGTTTCGCGAATGAAACCTTTCCCCTCGCCTTACTTTGAAACATAGGTTAAAGACCAAAAAGGGTTAATTAATGTATGAAACATTTATGGTAAGTGTGTTAGGCAGTTGGTAAGACATTCGCGAAGGAATCGCTTTAAAACTCGTAAAGGTTAAAAAATTAAAAATGGTGGAGCCGAGGGTACCCGAGTGACTTAAGCAAATCAGTGAGCGCAAAACAAGCGTTAGAGTCTAAGTTAGTTAAAGTATAGGTTTACAAGTGATTTTGGTTTAATTCCAACTTACTTGTTGTTTATAGGTTATCAGACTCGTCCCGAGCCTTTCTCACCCCCAAGTCGCTCAGGCAAGTATTCTATCCGTTATACTGTTGTTGTGATGTATACACTTGTATATGCATTATCTTGTGATATTGCATGATTGTTATTAGCAAATTTTGCGATATATTGGAGCATGCTAATATGGTATATATGCATGTCTGTTTCGTAATCGGGTTATCTATCTGTTGATTTCAATGCTTATAGTTGCATAATACCTATGCTAGAAATAAGCAAGTAGTTGCGTATACCCTTAGTATAGGGGATAAAAGGTGAACATATTTCTAAACCGGGAGTCGATGTTCCCGAGTATATTATATATATATATATATATTTATTTATATATATATATATGGATATAGTTTTTAAAACTATTAATCGAATAAGGTTTATTCGATAACTTTAACTTTATATTATTTATTGAATATTACTTGGATATTCATTTGAGGATGTATGACTCCTTTATGTTAAATGAATATTATTTTGAATATTCATTCGAGGACTTATGACTCCTTTTATTTATTTATCTGAATATTATTTGAATATTCATTCGAAGGCTTATGACTCAGTTTATATTAATTAATGAATATTATTTGAATATTCATTTGAGGATCTATGACTCCGATTATTTGCTGAAATATATTCTTTATTTTATTAAAGAATAAGGTGTTAATAATCAAACTATTTTCGATTATTCAAATAAAGATAATACTTTCATATAAGTATATCTTTGGTTATTTAATACTCGGTTCAAATATAAGTTTTAAAACTTCTACTTCAATTATTTTTATAAAAGATTATTCTTTATGGGAATATTATTTAAATAATAATATTCAGTCATTTTCTAAATATTCTGGGGACTGATTTACTTCATTAAATCAGCTTTACTCCAAACACTCTTTAAAGTGTTTTCGAGTCTTCAAAATGATTTTTAAAAGTTAGAGCGGATCCCAAAACTCATTTTTATATTTAAGATCTTCCTTTTTAAGGGGAGTTAAATACTCGCTTAAAACCTGAGGGATCCGGCTCTGTGGTGTATTTTATATTCGCAACAAGGTTGCAGTTTTGGTAAATGAATTGATTACTTACCCAACGTTCGGGAAGTAAGTCCATCTATTGAGTCGGCATAAGCAACATGGGCTCAGTGGGCGTCCATGATAGTGTAAGTGGCTCAGTGGGAGTCCATCAAATGCGTAAGTGGCTGAGTGGCAGTCCAGCATAAGGTCCTAATTATGACCAGGGTGATGACCAGTGGGGAATTCGTCCATCTACTAGTAGAAAAGGTTACTTATGGGTATCTTTGCCTGATCAGCAAGATATCTGGTTTATGCCAAAGGTTTTCTTTTCCTTCCAAATTCATTGGATATTGCAACTCTGTTCATACTTTACATAACAGAGGTTCCAGGAAATGTTTAAGAGATATATATATGTGGATATATATATCGGGACTAAATAAAGTATCTCGTAACTTTATTTCATTCAATAATATTTCAAAGATTGAATCTATTCAAATCTTGTCTTGTAGTCTCATCTATGTGATGAACTTTTGAAACTAATTATAACTTGAACGGTGGTAGTTCAAGTAGTATTTGGAAAAGATATAAGTATATTGGAGTATCTTGTAACTTCATCTTTTAAACTTATATCTAGTAAATGATTATCTTATGCATGACAAAGATTTTCAGAAAAACGTTGAGACAAGGTTAGATATATGAGATCACCTTGCAACGATATTTTTATACAGTTATACACTGGGATTTTGTGTATATTATGCATGGAAGAGGACTTCCAAGATTTTGAAAAGTATATATGTATATATATATATATACTGAATATTTTGCGACTTCATCGCATTAAGATATCAACTTGGTTCATTTCTTTTGACCAAGACTTTCATGAGTATTATGAGTAGGCTCATATATTGTAAATCATTATACATATTATTTTGGTGGGCTTGCTGCTCACCCTTGCTTTATTTCTTCATCACACAACAACAGTTAGGAGAGATGGCCAGACTCCAGCAGACCCGGCGCAAGCGCGTGGGAAGCGTTCCGCGTCTTCCCGTTGATGTTGTAGCTGCTATAGCTGCAGAGGTAGATCTATTGTAGATCAGACCATCTACTTTTGAGAATCAATTATGTATAATTATAACTTGTGGCAGATAATGGCAATTAACTGTAAATTTATCAAGTAATCATTTTGGGTTGTAATAACTTTTAAATTGTGGATTCAAAGACTTGTACTTATTTAAATTTCATCTCTGAGACTATAACGGGTTGTGGTGTGTGTTAGTGTGGGGTCACAGCATAAGGTTAGTATTATTAATTAAGTGAAGTGATATTGTGGAAAGAAAGACTGTGACAACCCGGATCCCCGACCCCGGATCTGGGGGTGTTACAGAAATGGTATCAGAGCCAAGCGTTATAAACCTCAGAGATGATGGGACGTTAAGATAATAAGTTAACTAAGATAATAAGAACTCTTGCCAAGTTCATAGTCGGGCTACCTAACGTAGTACTGACAGTTAAAACCCTTATGGGAACCCTTATAAATATCGTGATAGGAGCGTAGTTCGTTATCGTATATGGTAGCGGGACTCCGAACCCTGAGGTTGAGGAGCAACATCGCGATGATATTTTATTACTAATTGGAGATCGGATTGTGGATCCGATAGAGTGTCCTAATGCAGGACCGGATGATGTTGATATTGAGGATTTAGCGGTTGAGGATGTTGTCCTAGAAGGGATAGTTATTGAGGAGGATCCCATGGAGGATCCTGACAGGATTGGATAAAGGACCACTAATGAATTGATGACCATGGTTTGGTCGACTACCAGAGGTAGGATTGGCCGGTCACTACCGGAGGTTCGTTCAAGTTGTAAAGATAGTAGCCCCTTTAACGCGGCTTACTCGTAAGACTGAGAAGTTCGAATGGACAGAGAAATGCGAGAACAACTTTTAAGAACCGAAGCAAAGGTTGGTGGCGTTCCCTATGTTGGCGTTGCCGGATGGAAAATGAGATTTTGTGATGTGTAGTGACGCTTCGCATAAGGGATTAGGGTGCTTCATATACAGCACAGCAAGATAATCGCGTCTGCGTCAAGACAATTAAGGTAATATGAAATTCGATATCCCCGCCCATGAGCTTAGGCTCGTGGTAATAGTTTTACCCTAAAGTTTGGAGGCACTACTTGTTTGGAGAGAAGTGCGAGAATTACCAAAGCCATAAGTGCTCTAGTACATTTTCACGAAGAAAGAGCTCAACATATGCCAAAGGAGGCAGTTAGACCTAATCAAGAATAATGATTGGGAGATTCTTTATCATTCGGGGAAAGCCAATGTGGTGGCTGATGCCCTTAGTAAAAAGGAGAGACTCAAGATGATAATGTCTTTGGGAGAGTTTATAAGAGATTTTGGAAATAGTAGTGAAGGTAACCGGAGCCGGTACCGAAAAGTTATTTGAGATTGCAATACAGCCCGAATTATTGGAAAAGAACATATTGTGCCAGAAAAAGTGATGAATGAAGACAGAGAGCCAACAAATAGGTATGAGATTAATACCGAGAGTGATGATAAGGGAATAATGAGGTATTCCTATAGAATTTGGGTTCCAAAGGTTTAAGAGCTTAAAGATGAAATCTTAGATGAAAGCTAGTTTGAGGAATAAGAGTTAGAGCAAACCCTGAACGTGATAGTCAGGGAGGTTGCCACCAAGACGAAAGGAACCCATAACATGATGAAGTGGAAAATGAGGATTTAAATTATGTAAGATGACCCCAATTATGGGGAGTAGGAAGAAATATTTAGACTGAGGAAACAAAAGTCGAGTAAGGACAGGAGACCCGAGATGGTACCCCTATACGGCAATTCATGGACCTGTCTAAAGAGAACTTATACTTTATTCCCAACCACCACCTTGAGGAAGCAATGTAGTGGGAAATATTTTCAGGACCTTTAAGTCGCTAAGCTCTCAGAGTTCCAAGGAACAAGCTGACCCAGTCGAGGCAAAAGCCTGGCTAAAGGAAATAGAGGAATCAATTGAGATTCTAAATGATTGATGAATCACAAAAGACTATTTTTGTCACTTACCCTCCCAAGAGAGAGACCACCCGCCGGTAAAAGGCCAAGGAAGGCACGGAGCAAGAGATTATAATAAACTGATTTGAGTTCAGTCAATTGTTTTCAGGAAAGTACTTCCCAAGGTTATAGAGATAGAGTAAAAGCTTTAGAGCCAGAACAAAGGCAGACGAGTATGATGAATTATGAATCTAAGTTGTAAAAGTTGTCAAGATTTGTTCTAAGGACACGAATCCAGAATGACGGGATGTTTGAAATCAATGCTTATATTGTGTTGGTTCAAGAAATAAGGATAAGAGAAAGGAAAATAAAAAAGAAATTGAAGTAGAAAGGAATATAACGGCAATAGAGTTTGAGGAATGATAAGGGAGTTGGGTATGAGGAAACCCTAAAGACTCGTAGAAATAAAACTAGAAGAGGATGTAATCGTCAGGATGAGGGTGATCCACCATGAGTTAAAATTGATGGTTGAAGGCATAAGAGATACATATATTGTACCCCCTTTAAGTTGGGAGGATTCGAGGAAACCTTGAGATAGTTCGAAGGATAAATATCGAGACACGGATAGACTGAGGAGACAAGAAAGTAAGAAATTAAGAAAATTGGATGAAGGAAGTGACCTTCAAGAAGGTAAAGTGTGAGACCGGTGGCATGATACCCAGAAAGGGAGACGCCAGATATGAAAGATATCCCAACATTGAGATGACTGTTGAGATAAACAACAAAAGTAAATAAGGAATTATTAAAAAGAGGTTCACGTTGAACACGACCAATATCTTCCAGATCATCCATGTGATCATTACCAAATCAGGAAAGAAAAGCGGATGACCATTGTTATCTTTTGGAGGCCATATGGATTGACCTCGATTTGAATAAGGATGTTATTATGAAGTTAGGTATAGACTATCGAGGTGGGAATGATGAATAAGATAATCTATTAAGGATATATGACTTGATTTATTCGTGGAAGGATGCAGGTACCTTTTAAAGGTGGAATTAAGGATAGAACATCGGTAACTTAAAATGAATCCTAGGGGAATGCATACAGGTTGGCATTTCATCCTTAATAGGGATAGTATGAGTTTTGACAGTATGAATTGGAAAGGATTAAGGTAATAACAACCTTTAAGAATCAGTGGAGAAATTTTCAGAGGTATATAGACATTGGTTCTAGTAATAGTAAAAGGTATTTTGATATGTCCTGTATCTAGGGAATACAGGAGGAACGATTGAGGGATAACCTTAGAGGTTTTACAAGGAGAAAGGTAGTATTCAAAATTCTCAAGAATAGAAATGTTGATAGAGGAAATATGACGTAATTATAATGATGCCAAGTGGGGCACGTGTTAAACCACGAGAAAGTATGGATCGAACCAGTAAAGGTTGAAATTGTTCTAGGCAATTAGGACTTAAGATAAAAGATGTTCTAAGTATAATTGAGAGTCAGTCGTGACAGTTATTAACCTCTAAAGACTGAGGCAATAACTTATGGAAAAATGGTGATTTTTTTTTACTCATCAGATTTTAAGGAAAACATCTTCACATAAGCTGTGATTGAAATAAGGTAGAAAATATATTTGGAGGTGGTTAAAATGACATTGACTGTAAGGAAATTTTACTATCAGGAAAGGCTAAAGAGGTGGCCGACACTTTAAAGGTAAGAGAATAATTATAGGCGCTTGTGCCAAAAGAATACAGTGATGATGGTTAAAACTGTGAAGGTTATATTATGGTTTGGAAGATTGACATTCCTCCTGATGACTGTGCAATACCCAACCGTAATAGTAGTTGGTAAAGGTTTAATTCGTGTAATCGCCATGAACGGGCTATCTATCTTATAAGGTCCTATCTTGAGATAAGCCAGAACCATGTTTCAAAAAGGATTAGATGAACCCTTGAGTTAATTCTTCTATTTAGGGCGTATGATTAAGAATGGTATTAACCTGCTATCGTTGCTTCGATTGAAACTCTTCTGCACTTTTATTTGCTTCATGTCATGTATGTATGTCAGGATCAGGAGTGTTCTTCATGAATCAGGAGTGGTGATTATGTTACCTCCTTAGAAGAATTTGATACGATATGTATGGACTCCGTATGGTTAGCTATTAAGACTTCATGGAAAATGAATGACTACAGTGGGTCAGTGGTGGACCATAGTAAGGCAGCAATAATTCTGCGAGTAGTGAGCTGATTACAACCATGAGAGTTGTATTGGAATGGGTGTTGAGATTGAGTACCACTAATCGGGTCGTGGTAGTGTATAAGTTATCATTGATAGACTAATTAAGTAGAGTATCTACCTAGTGAATAATTATTCTTTCTTATCAATAGAGAGTCGTATTATTATACGAGGAAGGTTGCGGTGCGAGCATAGAATCCTAGTAACGGTGATATATAGAATGAGATCCCAAATTCGATTTTCGATGTCGAGGGAGTTTCAAAGGTATTTGTGTATAAGCTCGAGGAAGAGCATGGGTCCATAGAATGATGGACGGGATAGCGAAAATATTTAGGCACGTGAAATGCGATGCTATAATACTTGATGTTGATATAAATACATATATGTTTTGTTCTCCTATGACAAACCTCTATAATTCAGAGGTAGGTTCCAAGCCAGATATTTTGTGGCAGTATATATATATTTTTTTTTTATATATACAATTCTCTTCAGTTCGTTCTTTTCTCTTCTTTTCATTTCATGTAATCTGAGAAGAACAACCCTTCCAGAAGGGGAGGTATTGCCGAATGACTATCTATCTGTGTGATAGAAGCCTAGTAGGATACCATCTATTGTTTAATTGCTTGTCAAGTACTAAAGGCTGGCCACCTTCTGTACTAACTATGCAATATAACAAGTGTTCATGATCATAGTGATCTCTCAACAAATTCCTTTACTTCTATTTGATTGATCAAACTTTGGGAAATAGAAATAACTGAAAAAGGAGTAATAAAGTGGTGGTAGTATGCGGAATGGGAACACATTCGTGATACTAAGGTTGACGTGGTTATTAAAAGGTTAAAGAACGCTAACGAGCAAAAGTATAACCAGTATAATATTAGAAACAGAAGGTGATAGCGATTACGAACTGGAAAAGAATGGGTATTGAGAAGCAAAAGCTATAATGATTAGAAGCTATAATGAGAGTCTGTGCAATAGACTTGAAAGAAATTGGAATGATCACATAACGCGGATTGAGTTTTCTTATGACAATAGATCATATGTCAGTATTGAGATATCGCCTTATGAGATCCTTGAGGGAAGACAATGTCGATCTCCCTTATGTTAGGATGAAGTTGTAGAGCGCAAGATGCTCGGACCCGCAGTAGTCCAAAGGACCAAGGATATGATAGATCTAATCAGAGGACGGCTGGTAGTAGCCCAAGATGGACATGATAAGTATGTTGATTTGACACGAAAGGATAAAGAGTATGAAATAGGGGACCTAGTAATGTTATAGGTATCCCTTGGAAAGGATTGATGAGGTTCGGAAAGAAAGGAAAGCTAAGACTACAATTTGTTGGACCCTTGGATATATTAAGACGTTTGGGAAGTTAGCATATGAGCTAGCCCTAACCCCGAACATGTAGCAGGTCGTAACGTGTTTCACGTATCAATGTTAAGGAAGTGTAATTCAGATGCCAGATAAATAGAGGCATATGAGCGCATAGATATGCAACCCGACGTAACCTATATGGAGCAACCAGGAAGGGTTATAGAGTGAAAAGGAACAAGTGCTTAGGAGAAGGATTATCAAACTAGGCAGAGTTTGGTGGTAGAACCACAATGTGGGAAAATTGACTTGAGAGTTAGAAAGTGTAATGCTAAGAAAGTATCCCCATTTGTTTTCTATCTGATTCCGGGACGGAATCCTTTTAAGGAGGGGAGACTGTAATAACCCCAATTTTTGGAAAATTTTGAAACCCTTATGAATAGTGTTTTTGCTGAATGAGAAAACTTTTCATGCCACACTATGTAGGGGTTCTGTTATGGATATTCTGGGATATTATTAGTACTCTATGAAGTATATAAGTGTATGTAAAGATCGTCAGAATCCAATTCCGAACACTTTGGTTTTTCCCGGAAATCCACAAGATACGGAGAGAATTGAGTATAAGGTAACAGGATAAAAAGGATTTAAATTAAAGGGTTATAATGGAGGATCATAAAAAGGAATATAATGTATTGAGAAAGGTTAAGGGAATCTAAGTAATAAGATCCCGGGTATGATCCTTCAAACGATAAACGAGAACGAAAGTTAAGCGAACCGTATAACAGATCAGCGGTCATTAGGCAAACGATTAGGAAGTTAATCAAAGGGATTAGTGGGAATGATGTCATCCAACCAATAGAAAGAGGACAAGGAAGGGAGGATGACATCATGAGGATGACATAAGCATGACATGGGAAGGAAGGAGGTGTGGTGGCTTTGTAACCACACAAATCCAAGGGCAAGAAGGTAATTGACTAAAGCAAGCACAAAAACCAATCAACCAAGCCAAGTAAAATCATTTTCATCAAAAAAATCAAAAGCAACCAAGGCTTTGTTCTTCATTGCTCACGGCTTTTCACTATTCAAAAGGCAAGAGAAATTCAAAATCCAAGATCCAAACTTCCTAAATTGGTAAGATAATTCCCTAATCATCTTCATGCTTAGTTAGGACTATATCATGAGTTTAAGCCATTAATTCTTTCTCAATCTTCTTCATTTAATCAAAGAAGAAGACAATGAATAGTGTTTTCAAGTTTTTTAACTTGAACTTTTCTTGTTTTTCTTGAAGATCCAAGCATTCTTAAGACTTCTCCAAGCTTCTTAAGGCTTCCTAGCTCCACCCACCACTTTAAGGAAGGTATACCATCTCCAAACCCTAGATTCCTATATATTATAAGATGATTTTGATTAGTGGGTTGATATTGTAGCTTGTTGTTATGATTTAGAGTTTGGGATTTGGAATGGTAGTGAAATGGAATGGTAATTGTTGTGGTTTTGATTTAAAGGAACTTAAGTATGATTAAAGTTAAGTTTAGGCATAAGTATGAATGATTAAATTGAATTGGTTGGGGTTGTTATGATGTGATGAGGATGGATGTTGGTTGTATGTTGGATTTGAGGTTGGTTTGTGGTTGGTGTTGAATGGTTAAAATTGGGAAATCGCGTAAACATAGCCGTCGTAACATCCAATTTTCTTTGGACTGTTTTTGTGCATAGCATTAGGACCCGAGAACCCCCTGCTAGAATATGACCACTGCCATGTTTAGATAGCTCATGTTACGAGCTTCGTTTTGATATGTAGTTCGTTCGATTCCGATGCACGGTTTAGGAGAAACGACCGTTTCAGGTAACGGCGTTTCGCGAATGAAACCTTTCCCCTCGCCTTACTTTGAAACATAGGTTAAAGACCAAAAAGGGTTAATTAATGTATGAAACATTTATGGTAAGTGTGTTAGGCAGTTGGTAAGACATTCGCGAAGGAATCGCTTTAAAACTCGTAAAGGTTAAATTATTAAAAATGGTGGAGCCGAGGGTACCCGAGTGACTTAAGCAAATCAGTGAGCGCAAAACAAGCGTTAGAGTCTAAGTTAGTTAAAGTATAGGTTTACAAGTGATTTTGGTTTAATTCCAACTTACTTGTTGTTTATAGGTTATTAGACTCGTCCCGAGCCTTTCTCACCCCCAAGTCGCTCAGGCAAGTATTCTATCCGTTATACTGTTGTTGTGATGTATACACTTGTATATGCATTATCTTGTGATATTGCATGATTGTTATTAGCAAATTTTGCGATATATTGGAGCATGCTAATATGGTATATATGCATGTCTGTTTCGTAATCTGGTTATCTATCTGTTGATTTCAATGCTTATAGTTGCATAATACCTATGCTAGAAATAAGCAAGTAGTTGCGTATACCCTTAGTATAGGGGATAAAAGGTGAACATATTTCTAAACCGGGAGTCGATGTTCCCGAGTATATTATATATATATATATATATATATATATTTATTTATATATATATATATGGATATAGTTTTTAAAACTATTAATCGAATAAGGTTTATTCGATAACTTTAACTTTATATTATTTATTGAATATTACTTGGATATTCATTTGAGGATGTATGACTCCTTTATGTTAAATGAATATTATTTTGAATATTCATTCGAGGACTTATGACTCCTTTTATTTATTTATCTGAATATTATTTGAATATTCATTCGAAGGCTTATGACTCAGTTTATATTAATTAATGAATATTATTTGAATATTCATTTGAGGATCTATGACTCCGATTATTTGCTGAAATATATTCTTTATTTTATTAAAGAATAAGGTGTTAATAATCAAACTATTTTCGATTATTCAAATAAAGATAATACTTTCATATAAGTATATCTTTGGTTATTTAATACTCGTTTCAAGTATAAGTTTTAAAACTTCTACTTCAATTATTTTTATAAAAGATTATTCTTTATGGGAATATTATTTAAATAATAATATTCAGTCATTTTCTAAATATTCTGGGGACTGATTTACTTCATTAAATCAGCTTTACTCCAAACACTCTTTAAAGTGTTTTCGAGTCTTCAAAATGATTTTTAAAAGTTAGAGCGGATCCCAAAACTCATTTTTATATTTAAGATCTTCCTTTTTAAGGGGAGTTAAATACTCGCTTAAAACCTGAGGGATCCGGCTCTGTGGTGTATTTTATATTCGCAACAAGGTTGCAGTTTTGGTAAATGAATTGATTACTTACCCAACGTTCGTGAAGTAAGTCCATCTATTGAGTCGGCATAAGCAACATGGGCTCAGTGGGCGTCCATGATAGTGTAAGTGGCTCAGTGGGAGTCCATCAAATGCGTAAGTGGCTGAGTGGCAGTCCAGCATAAGGTCCTAATTATGACCAGGGTGATGACCAGTGGGGAATTCGTCCATCTACTAGTAGAAAAGGTTACTTATGGGTATCTTTTCCTGATCAGCAAGATATCTGGTTTATGCCAAAGGTTTTCTTTTCCTTCCAAATTCATTGGATATTGCAACTCTGTTCATACTTTACATAACAGAGGTTCCAGGAAATGTTTAAGAGATATATATATGTGGATATATATATATCGGGACTAAATAAAGTATCTCGTAACTTTATTTCATTCAATAATATTTCAAAGATTGAATCTATTCAAATCTTGTCTTGTAGTCTCATCTATGTGATGAACTTTTGAAACTAATTATAACTTGAACGGTGGTAGTTCAAGTAGTATTTGGAAAAGATATAAGTATATTGGAGTATCTTGTAACTTCATCTTTTAAACTTATATCTAGTAAATGATTATCTTATGCATGACAAAGATTTTCAGAAAAACGTTGAGACAAGGTTAGATATATGAGATCACCTTGCAACGATATTTTTATACAGTTATACACTGGGATTTTGTGTATATTATGCATGGAAGAGGACTTCCAAGATTTTGAAAAGTATATATGTATATATATATATATACTGAATATTTTGCGACTTCATCGCATTAAGATATCAACTTGGTTCATTTCTTTTGACCAAGACTTTCATGAGTATTATGAGTAGGCTCATATATTGTAAATCATTATACATATTATTTTGGTGGGCTTGCTGCTCACCCTTGCTTTATTTCTTCATCACACAACAACAGTTAGGAGAGATGGCCAGACTCCAGCAGACCCGGCGCAAGCGCGTGGGAAGCGTTCCGCGTCTTCCCGTTGATGTTGTAGCTGCTATAGCTGCAGAGGTAGATCTATTGTAGATCAGACCATCTACTTTTGAGAATCAATTATGTATAATTATAACTTGTGGCAGATAATGGCAATTAACTGTAAATTTATCAAGTAATCATTTTGGGTTGTAATAACTTTTAAATTGTGGATTCAAAGACTTGTACTTATTTAAATTTCATCTCTGAGACTATAACGGGTTGTGGTGTGTGTTAGTGTGGGGTCACAGCATAAGGTTAGTATTATTAATTAAGTGAAGTGATATTGTGGAAAGAAAGACCGTGACAACCCGGATCCCCGACCCCGGATCTGGGGGTGTTACAGTTATCTTAGTTTTCAAATTGTTGTTGAAGAGTTAGTTGTTGTTGAGCTATAGCGTTGGTTTGCTGTTGCAAGGTTTCCAGTAATCGAAGAATATTTGGATCTGTGGTGGATGTGGTTGTTGGGTTCTTCTTTTTGGGTGGCATGATCCTGAAATAAGAGTTACATCAAAACAGGTATGAATAATGAAATAATTCGAGGGTGTCACATGGCATTCTTATTTATATTTGAGGTCAAATTTCAAATTAACAAATATGGTGATGCATCTAAAGACGTAAGATAACAGTTGATAGCAAATGGAATGATAATGCATAATATTAGAAATCTAAAGGTCTCATTACATCAAGATCAGGATAAAGTCTGATTCTAGGAACAACATGCTTATTTAAAGGAAACAATTGGGAATTCTATGAAGTCTGATAATACTACAACATGGAAGGTAGATAATGGAAAGAACTAAGGCTTCATTCCGTCGGAACGGGGCTTGGTAATCTTCTCCTCTCGAAGCATCTTCACAATGCTCTGGAGCTCATTCGCCACCATCTGGATGATATACTGACTGGTACGGTCTCGGTGTGATGGCATTTCCTTAAGCTTAGTGTTGACGTACTGAACCAAAGTCTCAAGTCTCGCAGTCATCTGCTCCTTAGGCTTCCCTTCATAGTTTCGGCTATCCGGATACACGTTCTTCAGTCGGTCTATCAGTCGGTCGTACTTTCCCTGAAGCATGTCAAACTCGCGCCTCAACTCAGCATACACGGAGAAAGCAATAGTGTCGTCTGACCCAGAGGATGACGAGGAATGCGCCATTTGCTGAGAAACCAATAAGAGGAGTATTAATAATAAATTTACTTAACCTACTCTCTCGCATATTATCTATAACCTATACATATATCCTATAACCTATTTGGGCTGTCCAGGGACTCTAAACCGTAGCTCTGATACCAAAACCTGTCACACCCCCAACTAAATAAACAAAATATATAACTATTACAATATTTTAAAAGAAGGTAAATATAACCGAATCCAAGATATTACAGTTTAGGGTTTGGAACAGCCCAACGCTACCATCTATTATAACTGATTTTAATATCGAATCCTCACACAAAACTATCTCTTATTCTACCTGAGCTCGGACATACGCATCGGCGTCACAAGTCTTACGTGCTGTCTGCTTGAATCTAACCATAGCTGCTAGCTGTAATATCAGGGTTAAAGCAAGGAGTGAGCCAAATGCTCAACAAGTGCTAAACAATACGGTACGAAACATAAATTGAGATATATATTAAAGGATGATAATGCGAACATATAACTAATAATAACAAGAGATGAAATTTTGGGTGATGGCATCATTTGCTTGAATCAAGACATTTTCAAAATCATATCTTAATGAAAAACATTTTATGACGCTACGGATTACAGCCGGTGATCAGCCGCGAAGTAATCCCGAACCTCGCTGGGTTCTAAAACATTAATGGGATCCCTAGGCAACTTTTAAGCCTACAATATAAGTGTGGAAATGACTCACGTCTCAGTCCAGATCCACTATTCAAAGAAAACATTTATCCCCCTTTGGGACTAAAAATCCACATTTTAATCATTTTAAAAACTGATGCCGATTTTTAATAAAATCTCTTAAATAGTAAACATTTTTATCAAGGGACTATAGATCAACTTTGAAATACTGGAAATATGTCACCAAATTTCAGGGCCATGATCCACTAGACTCTACTATATTAGGGTAATTAAAAGGTTTCCATATACAAGAACAAGGCTCTTGGATAATATGAAAGAGCAATGTCAAACTAGGCTTAAAGCAATGGTTTTTGACAAGGTAAAAGTACTAGAACATCAAGATGATAAGCTTCATGAATACTAGGGGTGTTAAGATATGAAGAAATGATTTTTTGCTCAAGGTATATCAGGATTGTCGAACTTTAGGGTAAGAAAAAGGGTTATCAATCAATTAAGAACAACTTTGAAGAATATCTGGCTTTTAGGTATCAAGGTAAAGTTTCTATTGGGGTTCAAGCATCAGGGTGAGATGTCAATATTTTAGGAATCAATAGCATGTTAATCAAGAGGATCGATCAAATATTATATCAAATCTTTATTTTATCATGGCATTTCAATTACTTTGATATATGAGCGTGATACGACTTTTGATCTACTTGCAATATGTACTTGAGGGTTCATGGCATTTCTATATAATACAAAGATAGATTTAAGAATCACTTGGTTCAAGTATATCAAGATAACTCAGGATACTCGCATCATATATATAGGAACTAATTATCACACATTTGCAGTGTAAATGAAAAACAGGTTGAATCACTTGCCTTGAGAAAGACTGGTCTGGTCTGGCTGGTAGGAGCAACTGGAAGCTTTACTCGACCTTTATGGCAAGTTTACCCTCATCTCGAGATCCTACATAAATAATAATAATCTCATTATAATATATTCTCACTAACTCAACCTATTTACAACCCGAAATTAAACACAAATGGCACTTAGGCCTATATGCATGCAATTTATAATCACCTTATAAATACCATAGTACACATAGCCACATATACTCACATATCATATTTTAATATCAAATAATATCACACACACCATAATGCAACACTAAGCTTGGATGATCTCGATCCCTAACTAAGTCACTTGATCGCTAAACTAGACAGAGTCTCCAAATTTTGGCCTCCTAACTCAATGTGCCTTTACTAAAATATCCAAAACCTATTGACCCTCACTTGGGCCTTTTACTCTACTGGCTTTATACTATCTTGCAACCATAGTGGTCAACCTAGGTCTCACTCATAAGTGCTCAAAAACTATGTGATAAGTGAAAGTGCTCACTAAGGAAAATTTCAGAATGACATCTATGGTTTCTTGAGTGCATTAGACACTCTTAAACCATAATTTTACCTCCAAAACTTCTACACTAGACTCTTCTGCCAATAAGGCATCTCCCAAACTCGATGTGGCTCAAGGGCCTAGCTTGGGCCTCCTTGGGCCTAAGCTTAAAGTCCATGGTTCCCCTGTTTTTCTTGGCAGAAAATGCCCTGACTTGAACTAACTTGTGACACATGGTTCTAACTCAAATCCTATGAACTATGGCTGGAAAAACTCCTCTGACACTCCCTCTAACTAAGGCTCAACAGGGCCTAATGAGGGCCTATCCATGACATGGTCAAAACTTCCTATTTCTAAGTTGCAACAAAACTGTCCCCTGCTGGACAGATTTTGTGATTTTACTCGTGCACCTAACCAAACGACTTACAAACCTCCAACAAACACCTAAAACCTATCATATACTCCCAGTGCTAGCTTCTGGTGGTTTGGGCCTCAAGTTGCACAACAATGACATGGTCAAACCTCACTCTAAACCTCAGGGTACCAAACTGATTTTCTGCAGAAACTAATACTCTCCTTTCTCCAAGGTTCTCACTTAACAACCCAACCACCAAAAACCAAAGTACCCAAACCAAAACTTAACTAAGGTAATATACTGAACTAACTCCCTTACACACAAAATAGGCTTAGTGGAGATCATCCTTACCTAAGGTGCAACATAGCAAAATGAAAGTAATCACATTACACAAATTATAAGTCATCAAGTTTTCAAAGACAACAACTTTAACCTTCTTGATAAGTATAAACGAGATAACATCACATATTAAGGAGCAAAATTCTTAATTATTATCTTAGCTTAACTAAAATTAAGGTTTACTAACAAAATATCAATCCGAATGATCAAGAACTTCCAAAAATTCAAGAGTGATCTACATGCATGCATGACTTCGAGTCTTACAAACCAAAACTACATGATTTCCAAATAAATTTTCATTATAATTGAACATGCAAGCCTATCATGGATTATATCTAAATGACCACCTATCATGCAAAGGTTTTTACCAAGATTTTACTAAGATTTTCATGTTATCATCACAAAAACACACAAAATGAAACAAGGCAACCAAAACACCATCCATTCGGCTCCTATCAAGTCATGGCCGAATGGATTAGGGTGAAAACAACATTTGCATAAGTGTAACACACTCATGTCTAGCCATTCTCAACCCTAGGATACTATAACTCATGGTGAAAGCCTTGAATTCACAAGAATCAAGGATATTTACTTTGAGTTTAACAAAAACACCACCATGCAAGGTCAACACATAAGTTTTCTACTCTAAACTCTTGAGATATACAAGAACAACATGTAGGGAGTAAGATTACTTGATTATAGGATGATTGTTTGAGTGAAGAAATGAAGAAATGAAGGGAATGGGGGCCTCGGTTTTGGAATGGCCGAGAGGGAGGGGGAAAAACCGAGAGGGAGGGAGGAGGAGAAGGGGAGGGTGAAGTGGTGGGGTGAAAGTGGAGTGGTGATCACTCTTTAATTTGTTTTTATGTCTTAATTTGACTATAATGTGAGTGGATTTGGGAAATGATAAGAGTAACCCTCTAGCTAGAGTTAGGCCATTTTGCATGCAAGGTCAAGGAGGTAATTTGGCTAGTAAATTATGAGTTAGTGGGTTTGGAAATGTCTTCTTTGTCCTTGAGGAGAATGGAAGGTTGATTTGCATGCAAGGACTTCTATGTAATTTGCTAATTATAACAAATAAAATTTGTAAAGATTTATTTTTATAAAATAAAATACAAGTTCAAAAATTATAAAAATTTTACCATAAAATAACTTGGATTTTTAAAAAATTTATAAAATCACATTTGAAATTTTTGAACAAAATAGCTTTTAAAAGAAAATTTCTCCAAGGTTTAGAATATTCCTTATAAATCAAAAATAAAGGAAATAAATAAACTTTTGCTTTGAAAAATTATATACTACATAAAGAAAAATTGTAATGCAGAAATTTTCATTCACACAAACGTACAACCATTAAGTATATTTACATTCGGCTTTAATTTTATACCAAGTCTACAAATAATATTACACAAAATGCCGGTCGTAACATCCTCTCCCCCTTAAGGGATTCTGTCCCCAGAATCTAAGAGAACAGATGAGGATACCGGGAACGCATATCAGACTCTAACTCCCAAGTTGATTCTTCGACCTTGGGGTTCCTCCAAAGTAATTTCACTAACCTTACCGACTTATTCCTAAGACTCTTCACTTGCCAGTCGAGTAATTTGACAGGTTGCTCCACAAATGACAAGTCTGTCTGTCTGAATTGCTACAGGTTCATATTCTATTACATGGCTGGCGTCAGGATTGTACTTCTTAAGCAACGACACATGGAACACATTGTGCACATGTTGATACCGAGGTGGTAAGGCTAACTCATAGGCCACCTTCCCCACTTGACTCAAAATTTCAAAAGGACCTATATATCTAGGTGCTAACTTCCCTTTCTTGCCAAATCTAGACAACCCTTTTCTTGGTGACACCTTCAACAAAACGGCTTCGCCTACTTGGAATCGAAAATCCTTACACGCTGGATCCGCATACTTCCTCTGTCTATCTTGAGCAGCAAGCAACCTTTTCTGAATTAACTTGACTGTCTCATGCAACTGTTGTACCAATTCCGAGCCTAGAATCCTTCCTTCTCCTACTTCATCCCAACTTGTCGGTGATCTACATTTTCTGATAGGGATTAATAAGTCCTGATTTTATAATTAATGGGCTGCTAGGCCCAATAATAAGATGTATAATATTTAGACCAGAAAGGTTAAGCGTGATGGACCAGATCAGGCCTGGTGGAATAAAAAAGGCCCAAAAGCCCTGATTATTAATTAATTTCGTAATTAATTAATAAGGGAAAAATCAGCTATTGAGAAGAGTCCCGATAAGGATATAAATCCTTATAGATTAGCCTCAAGAGGACCTAAAAGGATAAGGAATCAGCTTCCTACTTCCTAGGACTCCTAAGTCTATCCTAATTCAGAGGCTTGTCCACCAAGTCTCCTATACCAAGTCCAATTCAAGGACTCCCACATCTATATAAGGGGTCTCACCCCACAAATCAGAACTACGTTTTTTGGCTTGATTCTCTAATTCACAGAGATACGTAGGCATCTCGTAAAGGCAGATTGAGTCACGAAGCACGAGAGCAGCCATTAAAGGCCTTGAGCTCCCGAATCTTAGTAATAAATACAGCAAATAATAACCTTAGCTTTTTATCCATAACATTTGGCGCCGTCTGTGGGAAAACAACAACAACCATGGCGAGAACACGGAGAACAATTGGAGCTCTAGAGGAAGAAACACCATTAGAGACAACCCAGGTGATTTCATCAACCGTGGAGGTTCCTCCCCATTCAACTTATGCATCTACTCAGGGGAAAGCCCAGACAGGGGCAACTCATCCTCAGCCACAAGGGACAACTCCCCCGACTATTCAAGGTACGAATCCTCAAGTCCAACAAATACATATACCTGTGAATTCTCGACCCGTCGGGTATGAATATTCCTGAGGTTGGAGGAAGCAGATATGCTAAGCGAAGCGAAGCACGAGGGCGGTCGCCCCCTATATACGAGGTTTGGATCCTATCCCTGAGGATCGGGAATTTTCTGGTCCATACACTGAGAGAGACTCCGAATCTTCGGATGATGAAGTGGCCCCGAGAAGGAGGCGTCCTGGAAAAGAGCCAATGGCCGATGGAAGGCAACGCCCCCAAAGCACCCCAGGGGCGAATCCCCAAGAAGTGCAGGAAAAGATCAGGGCTCATGAGGCTGAAATCCAAAGGCTGAGGCGTGATTTGGAGGCTCACCAAGCCACCAGACCCCACATACCTCCTAGGGGGAGAAATCCTCCTCCTATCATAGACCTGGATGGTCCGGTAAGAAGAAGGGCTGCTGTCCCAAGAACTGATCCAAGCAATCTCCTTCCCCTTGGAGATCCTGACGATCCAACTCCACCCTTCACAGAAGAGATAATGAATGCCCATATCTCAAGGAAATTCAAGATGCCCACTATCAAAGCCTATGATGGCACGGGAGACCCCGCTAATCATGTTAGGACATTCTCTAATGCACTGCTGCTGCAACCCGTGAATGATGCTATAAAATGTCGGGCCTTCCCTCAAACCCTGTCGGGTATGGCTCAAAGATGGTACAGTCGCCTACCCCCAAATTCTATTGGATCATTCAGAGAATTAAGTCAGGCTTTTATTAAGCAATTCATCAGTGGAAGAGTCCATGAGAAAAGTTCAGCATCTCTTATGAGTCTTGTGCAGGGAGCTAAGGAATCCTTAAGAGATTACCTGAATCATTTTACAAAGGAGGCTTTAAAAGTCCCAGACCTTGATGATAAGGTAGCCATGATAGCACTGCAACAAGGAACTAGGGATGAGTTTTTCAAGATGTCTTTGGCCAAACGACCCCCTGAGAGCATGTTGCAGCTCCAAGAGAGGGCAGGGAAGTATATCAAGGTTGAAGAAAGTATGAGGAAGACCGTAGTAAGTAATGAGCCCACTGGAGGCAAGAAACGAAAAACTGATTTGGAGTATATCGCTAAGGAAAAATATCCTAGAACCGAACAAAACCCTGATTCAACCCCCAAGAAGGGAGGACCTGGGCAAAAGTTCACTGAATACGCTAAGCTGAATGCTCCCAGAAGTCAGATTTTGATGGAGATTGAGAAAGACAGAGATATTCGCTGGCCTAAGCCCTTGAAGGCTGATCCCGCCAAGCTAGATAAGGGCAAGTATTGCAGGTTTCACAAAGATGTTGGCCATGACACCGATGAGTGTAGGCAATTGAAAGATGAAATTGAGTTTTTGATTCGAAAAGGAAGATTGAACAAGTATACTGGAGATGGAGGGGACAGAAATAATAATGGAAGGAAGAACTTTGAAGATCGTAGGAGGGACCAAGACGATCAGGGGCGAAACCCCCAGCCTAGAGGACCAGTTATAAACACCATTTATGGAGGGCCGAGACCTCGAGGGCCTGTGATAAACACGATCTTTGGAGGTCCAACTGCTGCTGGATTGTCCAAAAATTCCAGAAAGGCATATACTAGAGAGGTTATGCATATTGTTGGAGAAGCCCCGAAGAGGGCCAGGACAGAAGTAACATTGGCTTTTGATGATTCCGACCTAGAGGGTGTGAAGTTTCCCCATGACGATCCGCTGGTCATAACACCAATAATAGGAAATAGCCCGGTTAAGAGGGTCCTTGTGGATAATGGTGCTTCTGTGGATATCTTGCTCCACGACACCTTTCTAAGGATGGGGTATAACGACTCCCAGTTAACACCAACCGACATGCCGATATATGGGTTTGCTGGAGTAGAATGTCCTGTGGAAGGGATAATCAAATTGCCAACCACCATAGGTACGGAGCCAAGGCAAGCAACGCAGATGCTGGATTTCGTGGTGGTAAAGGCTAGTTCGACTTATAATGCTATCATGGGAAGAACAGGGATACATGCCTTCAAGGCAGTCCCCTCTTCCTACCACTCAGTAATGAAGTTTCCCACCCGAAACGGGATTGGAGAAGAAAGAGGAGATCAAAAAATGGCTAGAAGCTGTTATGTGGCCTCTTTGAGGGCAGATGGAGTCGGGGGGCAGGTTCTTCCTATTGAAGATATGGATGTTCGAGAAAATGATGAGAATAGAGGAAGGCCAGCAGAAGAATTGGTCTCGGTTCCTTTAGACCCCGAGAATCCTGAGAGGACGACTTTCATTGGAGCCACATTAGAGGAGCCCCTTAGAGGGAAGTTAGTGAAATTTTTGCAAGAAAATAGTGATGTGTTTGCATGGCCAGCAGCTGATATGCCAGGCATAGACCCGGAGTTAATTACTCACAAGCTAAACGTAGATCCAAGCCGGAAGACAGTGAAACAAAAGAAAAGAAATTTTGCCCCGGAAAGACAAGAGGCTATAAAGCAGGAAGTGGAAAAGCTCTTAGAGGCTGGTTTCATTGAGGAGATTCAATTTCCGGAGTGGTTAGCAAACCCTGTAATGGTGAAGAAGGCTAATGGAAAGTGGAGGATGTGTATAGACTTCACCGATCTGAATGATGCATGCCCCAAAGACTGTTTTCCGCTGCCTAGAATTGATACTTTGATTGATGCCACCGCTGGACATGAGATGCTGAGTTTCATGGATGGGTTTAGCGGATACAACCAGATCAAAATGCATAAGAATGACATTCCAAAGGTATCATTTATCACTGACTTTGGTGTTTATTGTTATCTTGTTATGGCGTTTGGTCTCAAGAATGCAGGAGCCACCTATCAGAGGTTGGTGAATAAAATTTTTAAGGATCTTATTGGGAAGACTATGGAAGTCTATGTTGATGACATGCTAGTCAAGAGTCTAGTAAAGACTGATCATATAACCCATTTGAGGGAAGCTTTTGAGGTCTTGAGGTACCACAAGATGATGTTGAATCCTACGAAGTGTGCTTTCGGAGTAGGATCTGGAAAATTCTTGGGATTAATGGTCTCAAAGAGGGGAATTGAGGCTAACCCCGATAAAATAAGGCAATCCTGGACATGGAACCCCCAAAAACTGTCAAGGATGTTCAGAAACTCACAGGAAGGGTTGCTGCGCTAGGACGATTCATCTCCAAGTCAGGAGACAAGTGCTTGTCATTCTTCAAGTCATTAAAGAACATTAAAGACTTTGTATGGAGTGAGGAAAATCAGAAGGCATTTGAAGAGTTAAAGAAGTATATGGGCCAGGCCCCGTTGTTGGCCAAGCCAGTTCTGAGTGAAGTTTTATTCTTGTACTTGGCTGTTTCAGAAAGCGCCTTGAGCGCGGTGTTGGTTAAGGAGGAACTGAAAGTCCAGAAACCCGTATACTATGTCAGCAAAATCTTGCATGGTGCAGAGTTGAATTATTCAACTATTGAGAAATTCGCTTTAGCCTTGGTAATGGCTTCAAGAAAGCTGCGTCCTTATTTTCAAGCTCACCAGATTGAAGTGCTAACAAATCAGCCGCTGAGAAACATCATTCACAGTCCTAAGGCAAGTGGGAGACTGATTAAGTGGGCAATAGAGTTGGGAGAGTTCGATCTCAAGTATAGGCCACGTACGGCCATAAAAGCCCAGGCACTAGCTGACTTCGTGGTGGAATGTACCATACCCAACCAAGAAGTTGGGGGGCAGGAAGATACCATACCTCAAGATAAGGGAGTCGACAATGGGGACAAGGAGAAAGAATATTGGGTTCTCTATTTTGATGGAGCATCAAAAACAAATTCCAGTGGAGCAGGGTTGGTTTTGCAAACCCCTGATGGATTCCTAATTGAGTATGCTATGAAGCTAGACTTCCCAACCACAAACAATGAAGCAGAGTATGAAGCCCTGATTGTTGGCCTTGGTCTAGCTGGGACACTTAGAGTCAAAAACTTAAAGGTCCGTGGAGACTCGAAACTGATCATATCCCAGGTAAAGGGAGAATTTGAGGCAAGGGATGATACGATGGCTAAGTATGTTCGCCTAGTAAGGGCTGTGATGACCCAATTTAATGAATGCCATGTTGAACACATTCCAAGGGAAGAAAATGCTAAAGCAGATGCGCTATCAAAGTTCGCTTCGTTTGAGATTGAAGAAAGTTCAGGAAGTGTGTACTTCCGTGTTTTGAAGACACGGAGCATAGATGTTAAGCTTGTGGCTCCCATAGGCTTGGGGACGTCATGGATTGATCCCATCAAGGCTCACATTCAGACCGGTTGGTTGCCAAGTGATACAACTGAGGCACGAAAGTTAACTGTTCGAGCACTAAGGTACTCTTTGATAGATGGGATTTTGTATAAAAGATCTTTCGTGGTTCCTTACTTAAGGTGTCTCAGGCCCGATGAGGCACGCTTGGCTCTTGAGGAAGTGCATGAAGGTATTTGTGGACAACACTTGGGGGGCAGGGCCTTAGCTCATAAAATAACCCGTTTAGGCTTTTATTGGCCAGAAATGATGGTTGATGCCAAACAATATGTAAAGAAGTGTGATCGCTGTCAGAAGCATGCACCAGTTGTTAGACAACCCCCCGAGATGCTGACCTCTATCAACTCGCCTATTCCCTTTGCAATGTGGGGGATGGATATTCTAGGGCCTTTTCCTATGGCCACGGCACAAAGGAAGTTTCTGATTGTAGCCATTGATTATTTCACCAAGTGGATCGAAGCCAAACCTTTGGCCAAAATCACTACTAAGCAGGTTGCACAATTCCTGTGGGAAAACATTATGTGCCGATATGGAATTCCACGTATCCTCGTCACTGACAATGGAGCACAATTCAACAATGAGGAATTCAAGAAGTATTGTGAAGAAAATGAAATTGAATTACGATTCACCTCTGTGGCTCACCCACAAGCTAATGGGCAAGCAGAGGTAGCAAATCGGATAATCCTGGATGGACTAAAGAAGAGGATCAAGAAGTCAAGAAATAATTGGGTGGATGAGATACTTCCCATATTATGGGCCTATAGGACTACCTGTAGAGTCACGACAGGAGCAACTCCTTTCATGTTGGCATATGGGGCAGAAGCGGTAGTTCCCGTGGAGATATCACATTCCTCTCCAAGGATTCAGGCTTTCAACGCAGAAGAAAATGAGGAACGGCAGAGGTTAGCCCTGGATCTGATCGATGAAGTGCGAGATAAGGCACACGCAAAGATAGTAGAATATCAGAAAAAGGCTTCATTTTACTACAACCTAAGGGTTAAAGAAAGGTTTTTTAAACAAGGCGATCTAGTCTTGAGGAAGATAGAAGCATCTGGTGTAGGACAAAAAGGGAAGCTTGCCCCGAATTGGGAAGGGCCGTACAGAGTCAAGAGTGTTCAAGGTAGAGGAACCTACAAGCTAGAGACTATGGATGGATTTGAAGTCCCGAGAACTTGGCATGCACAAAACCTGAAGGTTTACTATGTGTAGGGCAGCCGGATACGATTCTCACTCGTCAGGATGGCGAGTAGGTTGAAAAGCACCTTGAAGCTTTGCATGCTTAGGATTTATATGTTTTAGTTTTATTACGAAGTTTATTATTACTTGTGTAAGGGACGAATCCCAGACAATTTTACAAAATTCATGAGTTCTTCAAAGTATGTTTGTGGCCTAACAAATAAAAGTCAAATGCATGGATGCAAGCATAGAAGGTGATAAATGAAATAGATCTGATAGATATTACAAAAATTCGATAAATAAAGTCTCGAAAATAGGATAAAAAACAGAAAGCCACGCAGGGCTGAAAAAGCTCTAAGGAGCTGAAGTACCCTCGGCATCCATATTATCATCCTCTCCACTCTCGCTGGATGTCTCTGTCGTCTCGGAGGAGGAGGAAGAGCTGTCATCCTCAGCAGGTCTGGAAGAAGACTCGGGAGGAGGAAGGAGTGGATCCTGAGGAACATGGTCCGAGACAACTACTCGGGTACGAAACCTCTGTAGCAAAGCCTCGTCATCAGGGCAGATGTAGTCCGCCGGGTTAATATCAGGACAAGCCTCGTTCACGGTCCCAAGGGCCGTGTCCCAACCAGTCCTAAAAAACCCGGGAAAGACTGAATCGTCCCTAATCCTCATGGATTGGGTAAACTCCTCCGAGTCTAGATAGTTGTCTATTGCTTTATCCTTCTCCGCCCGAAGTACCACCAGCTCGGCGTTGGACTCTCCGAGTTCTTCCTCCTTGCGCTTGAGCTTCTTTTCCAGGGCAGCATACTTCTTCTGTTGCCTCCTAAGGGCATTATCGGCCTTATCAGAAGCCCGCTTCCATGACTCGGCTTGCCTCACCGCGCCTTGAAAATAGGCGTTAGACTGAAACAAAGCAATTAACAAAGTATAAGGCGAGAAAATGCTACAAGAATGAAAAATAAGTTCAAAAAAGAGAAGGCATACCGAAGCCAGAGACTGAGCTCCCATGAGCTTAATCCTCTCAAGATCAGGGGTGGCCACCACATCAGTAAAATCCTTGGGAGTCACGCTATGGTAGGACCAATCCCAAGCATGTTTCGTGGAACCAACTACGGTGTCCCCTCGGCGGAATCCCCAGAGAGGCTGAAAGGCGCCTGTGGCAGCAGCAGTAGGGGCAGCAGCAGTGATAGGAGCACCATGGCCTCCAGCTCCTTCAGTTGAAGCCTCCCCTATAGGCTCTTTGTGCTTCTTCAAAAAGATAGGCTCCGTGGCCTTTCCCCGGGTGTCTAGGCCTGCGAGCCGAGCTTTCTTCATCCTAGCTGTTTCCTCAACCAAAGGAACATTGTCCTCGTTAATCTCCTTAGCAGCTGAAATAAAGCAAAGGACAAAATAAGTGATGTTAATAATGCATGAAATGAAGTGAAATTGAGAAGGGAAGAAAAATACCCTGTTGAGAAACAGAGGATAGTCCCACATGAATCAGGGAAAACTCCTCTAAGAGAGTCCAGCTGGTGGTCGTGCCATCATCCTGAGTAAGCCCATTATAAATAATAGTTTCTTCGGGAGTTAAGTGAATGGATTTGAGGCTACCATCACTAACCTTCCCAAAGGAAGATCGAAAAAGTGTGCCCCAGTCACCATTCTCCCAACGTAACCCGACGAAACTATTCCTCCAATTTTGGTTATTATCAGGAATAGAGGCGCTGTTAAAGATATGTTTGCTTTTGGGCCTTTGCTTGACATAGACCCAGCCGCAGATACTGGAAGAACTATTGTAACACTGAAAGACTTTCCTAAAAACAGCTACAAAAAGAGGAAAGCCCTCCCTAAGACAGCAGACCATAAAATATAGAATGTTCCTCCAGGCGTTTGGAGGAAGCTGACACGGGTTGATTTGTAAATCAGCCAAAAGATGAGGAATAAAGGGGTGAAAAGGAAACCTAAGCCCAGCATTAAGGGCATCCGTGTAAATGAAGAGAGTATCGGGTCTCCAGTGGCAAGTACGATCACCACCAGAGACTGGAACTAATCTAAGAGGAGGAAGGACGTTATAACGAGCATTTAGTTTATTGAAATCTATGTTGTGCCAAGTATTACAATGATTAAAAGAGTCGAGATGAGCAGTGGAGGGATATTCATCCCCCCTAGTGTTAATCATATCAATTAAAGACATATATGAAGAGCGGATCTCGATATCCTTACCTCGTTTTGAAGCCGAGGCTATCTTGGCCGCCCTCTCGGAACTCTTGTCAGCCATTTAGTAGAGATTGGAAAAGAAGGCTGGGAGCTAAGGGAGGAGAAAGATTGGAGAATTTGAGAAGTGTATGAAATGAGGAGTGAAGAGTGTGAGTGATACACTCCCCCCCACCTTTATATAGGAGGAAAAGAGGGGAAAATGGGCCTAGGAAAGCCCATTTGGGCCCAGGTTCAGGAACCTTGTAGAATGACCTATAGAATATTGAAAGAATTTAGAAGATTTTCTAGAAAAATCCAGAGAATTCTAGTAAAAATCAAAAGAAAAACTTGAGTTTTTTCAAGATTCTGGAAGAATCCAGAAAGATATTAGAAGAGTTTGGAATTTGGGCTCAGAAATAAGGCCCAATTCTAGAAAAACCTTGAAAAAATCAAGCCCAGTTAAGGGCCCAAAGTGTTTAAAAAGCCCAGGTAAAAAGGCCTTTATATTAGGCCCAGTTAAAAACAAAAGTTAGCCCAATAAGGGAAGGGCCCAATTAACTAAAAACCCATTGAAGGGTTGGTCCCAGAAAATTCAGCCCAAATTAAGGGCCCAGGTCAAATGGGTCAAGGTCAAAACAAATATATTCTGAACTCTTGACCCCATTCGAGGAGGACTTGCACCAAGATCCTAGCTGAATGTATTGAGGTCAAATTTCCTTCGACCAAGGCTGAAAAAAGGGGCTAATTCGGTCAAGAAAAGAATTCTGACCAAAATTCTTGGTCGAAAATACCGGAATAGTTTTTAACCCTGCTTCTTGACCCAGCTCAACCAGAAATCATAAGAATTCCTGATCGAAATGCTTAAGGTCGAATAGAATTCGATCAAGGCTCAAAACCAGACTTAATTCGATCAGGATTTAGACCCATTCGACCAAGAAATACGAAGGAATCCTGGCCGAACCAATCCTGCTCGAAATAGCTTCGACCAAGGCAAGAAAGATGGTTAATTCGGTCAGAAACACAGGAATCCTGACCGAAAGGGACGAAAATTCCTAGTCGACAAAAAAAAAAAAGGAAAAAAGGGGGTGAAAATCCTGGTCGAAATTCGACCAGGAATTGAGGTCGAAAGCATTCTGCTCGAAACCCTGTCGACCAGGGCAATCTGAAGGTTAATTCGACCAGGATCCTGGTCGAATGGATTCCTGGTCGAAATCTGTATAAAAAAAAAGAGAGAGAAAAAAGGAAGAAAAAAGGAAGAAAAAGGGAAGAAAAAATCCTGGAAAATTACAAAAAATAAGGAAATTCCTTAAATAGTTTCTGAAAAATGTTAATATTTTCAGAAATAAGGTATAAATCCAGAAATTAAGGATAAATCCCAGAAATTAAGGGAAAAATCCAGAAATTAAGGATAAATCCCAGAAATTAAGGGAAAAATCCAGAAATTAAGGATAAATCCCAGAAATTAAGGGAAAAATCCAGAAATTAAGGGAAAATCCAGAAATTAAGGATAAATCCCAGAAATTAAAGGAAAAATCCAGAAATTAAGGATAAATCCCAGAAATTAAGGGAAAAATCCAGAAATTAAGGGAAAATCCAGAAATTAAGGATAAATCCCAGAAATTAAGGGAAAAATCCAGAAATTAAGGATAAATCCCAGAAAATTAAGGATAAATCCCAGAAAATTAAGGAAAAATTCCTGGAAATTAAGATAATTTCTGAATAAAAGGAAGATTCATTGTAAATGTGTAGGTCGCTCCACACTTTACGCAAAACAAAACCCTGTAAGGGGACGAATAGATTTAACTTCCGCGAAACCTAATCAATGTTTCCCAAAAGTTGGGGGGCAAATGATAGGGATTAATAAGTCCTGATTTTATAATTAATGGGATGCTAGGCCCAATAATAAGATGTATAATATTTAGACCAGAAAGGTTAAGCCTGATGGACCAGATCAGGCCTGGTGGAATAAAAAAGGCCCAAAAGCCCTGATTATTAATTAATTTCGTAATTAATTAATAAGGGAAAAATCAGCTATTGAGAAGAGTCCCGATAAGGATATAAATCCTTATAGATTAGCCTCAAGGGGACCTAAAAGGATAAGGAATCAGCTTCCTACTTCCTAGGACTCCTAAGTCTATCCTAATTCAGAGGCTTGTCCACCAAGTCTCCTATACCAAGTCCAATTCAAGGACTCCCACATCTATATAAGGGGTCTCACCCCACAAATCAGAACTACGTTTTTTGGCTTGATTCTCTAATTCACAGAGATACGTAGGCATCTCGTAAAGGCAGATTGAGTCACGAAGCACGAGAGCAGCCATTAAAGGCCTTGAGCTCCCGAATCTTAGTAATAAATACAGCAAATAATAACCTTAGCTTTTTATCCATAACATTTTCGTCCGTACAAAGCTTCGTATGGTGGCATGCCAATACTGGAGTGATAGTTGTTCTTGTAAGAGAATTCTACCAATGGCAAGTGGTCGTCCCAACTTCCTGCAAAATCGATTGCACAACTGCGCAACATGTCTTCGATTGTCTGAATTGTCCTTTCGCTCTGACCATCAGTCTGCGGGTGGTACGCCGTACTCATGTTCAACTTCGTGCCAAGACTTTCTTGAAATTGCTTCCAGAATCTCGAGTTAAATTGGGGATCTCTGTCTGAAACTATCGATACGGGTACTCCATGCCTTAGTACGATTTCATGCACGTACAGATGAACCAATTTATCCAATGATGACTTCTCATTAATTGGAAGGAAAGGCGCCGACTTCGTAAGGCGATCAACTATAACCCATATAGCGTCATGTCCGGATTTTATTCGCGGTAGTCCCACTATAAAGTCCATAGCAATATTTTCCCATTTCCATTCTGGAATCTTTAGGGGCTGAATTAATCCGCTTGGTCGTTGATGTTCTGCCTTCACTTTCTGACAAGTATAACACTTTGCAACCCATTCTGCCACCTCTCGCTTCATATTTGGCCACCAAAAGTACTGCTTTAAGTCCCGATACATCTTGGTGCTTCCCGGGTGGATTGAAAATCTTGAATTATGGGCTTCTTGTAGAATCTCATTCTTCAATTCAGGTACATGAGGAATCCAAATTCTTGAGGAGAACCTTAGTATACCTTGCTCATCCCTTTAAGTACCAATCTCTTCTCCAGTTAGCTAATTCTTCTCTTTCTCCACTACTTCTTCCTGACATTTCTTTATCTTTTCCACTAGTGTTGGCTGAAAAGTCATTGCATGAAAAACTTCTTCAACTATTCCATTATCATAAAGTTCTAATCCAAATTTCTTAATCTCTTCAGACAATTCCTTTGGTGTTGCTATCATATTCAATCTTTCCTTCCTACTTAAAGCAGCGGCTACAACATTCGCCTTTCCAGGATGATAATTTATCGAGCAATCGTAGTCCTTGATCAATTCCAACCATCTTCTTTGCCTCATATTGAGCTCCTTCTGAATGAAAATGTACTTTAAACTCTTGTGATCCGTGTAGATTTCACACTTTTCTCCGTAGAGGTAATGTCTCCAAATCTTAAGTGCGAACACTATGGCGGCTAGTTCCAAGTCATGCGTCGGGTACTTCAATTCATGCGGTTTTAACTGTCTTGACGCATATGCGATCACCTTACTGTGTTGCATTAGCACACAGCCCAATCCTTTATGTGAAGCATCGCTAAAAATCACAAAGTTTCCTTGGTCGTATGGTAGTACTAACACCGGAGCTGTTACCAATCTCTGTTTCAACTCTTGAAAGCTATCCTCACATTCTGCATTCCATTCGAACTTCTGATTCTTCCTGGTTAACTTAGTCAATGGCGTGGCGATTTTCGAAAAATCCTTGACAAACCTTTTATAATACCCTGCCAATCCTAGAAAACTTCGCACTTCTGTAGGTGTCTTTGGCCTCTCCCAACTCATAATCGCCTCAATCTTTGCCGGATCTACTTTAACACCTTCATCTCCAATGACGTATCCCAAAAATTGAACTTCCTTTAACCAAAACTCACATTTGGAAAACTTGGCATACAACTTCTCTTGCTGAAGTATCTCCAACGCTATCCATAGATGCTGCTTATTTCTTCTTCCGACTTTGAATAAATAAGGATATCATCAATGAATACCACTACGAATGTAATAACCCCAATTTTTTGGAAATTTTTTGAAACCCTTATGAATAGTGATTTTGCAGATTATGCTGAATAAGAAAACTTTCATGACACACTATGTAGGGGTTCTTCTATTGTTATTCTGAGATCTTATTAGTACTTTATATGGGATATCAGTGTATGTAAAGATCGTCAGAATCCAAATTCGAACACTTTGATTTTTACCGAAAATCCACCAGATACCGAAAGAATTGAGTATAAGGTAACAGGATAAAAGGGATTTAAATTCAAGGATTATAAGAGGGGATCATAAAAAGGAATATAATGTATTGATAAAGGTTAAGGGAACCCAAGTAATAAGATCTCGGGTATGATCCCTCAAACAATAAACGAGAACGAAAGTTAAGCGAACGGTATAACAGATCAGCGATCATTAGCCAAGTAATTAGGAGTTAATAAAAGAGGTTAACAATGATGATGTCATCACACCAACAAGAAGAAGATAAGTGTGGGAAGATGACATAAGTGGATGATATAAGCATGACCAAATGAGAAGGTATTGTTGGTTGATTTCAACCCACACAAATTTTACCATGGTAAAAGGTTAATTAACAACAAAAATAAAGCAACCAAGACAAAACAAATCAAAAACACAAAACACAAGTTGACTTTCACTTTCAGGAACATCAAGCTCTCGGCTTTCCTTCATTTTCAAGGAGAAAAAAATCAAAATCCAAGATCCACGCATTGTTAAATCATGAGGTAATTATCCAAGGTTCCTTATACATAGATATAGCTATCCCATGAATCTAAGCTTCAATTTCCTTCACAATCTCTTCCAATAATTCAAGGAAGAAGATTGTGAATAGTAACTTTCAAAAAATAACTTTAGTTTTCTTGAATTTTTATGAAAGTTTAAGGTTATACAAGCAAGGATCAAGGTTCTTTTAGGCATTCAAAGCTCTTGTGTTGTGTTAAGAAGCTTCAAGAAGGTATAAACTCCAAACCCTAGCTTTAGTTTTGAGTAATTACGAATGGTTATGATTGATATAGTATATGAGAAGGATGATTCTTGTTTGTTTAAAGTTTGGTTGAGTTTGTAGAGATTTTGATGGTTGAATCTTGGTTATTAGTTAATGAACCTTAATATGGTTAGTAGCTTTTGTTGTGATTGAATAAGTTGGATAAAACATGAAGTAATGGACTGATGTGGTGAGGTTTGGAGGGATTTTGGTTGTAATTTTGATTGTGGGTTGAATTGTGGATTGATTGGAGTGGTATAAACTTTGGTAATCGCGTAAATATAGCCGTCGTAATATCCGATTTACTTTAGACTGTTTTGTTCTTAACATCAGGACCCGAGAACTCACTGTTAGGTTTTAACCATTGCAATTATTAGATAGTTCATGTTACGAGCTTCGTTTTGATATGTGGTTCGTATGAATCCGATGTACGGTTTAGGAGAAATGACCGTTTTAATTAACGGCGTTTCGCGACCGAACCATTACCCTTCGCCTTACTTTGAAACCTTGGTTAAGGACTTTAAGTGACTAATTGGGGTATGAAACATTTATGTAAAGTGGATTAGGAAGTTGGTAAAGTGCTCGCGAAAGAATCGCCTTAAAAATTTTAATAGTTAATTTATTAAAAATGGTGGAGCCGAGGGTACACGAGCGACTTAAGTGAATCGTTAAGCGCTAAGGCAAACGTTAGGGTTCAATTGGTTAAAGTCTAGTTTCTTAAGCGACCGGGGTTTAATTCCGACTTATGTTTTTTTTCATAGGTTATCGGACCCACTCTAAGCTTAAGTCTATCCGGGAGCACTCAGGCAAGTTTTCTACCCGTTATACTGTTGTCGTGATGTATAAATATGTATATGCATTATCTTGTGATAGATGCATGATGGTTAATTAGCAAATTCTTGTGATATATTGGAGCATGTGATGTGGTATATATGCATGCCTGTTTCGTAATCTTGATACATATATCTGTTGATTCAGTTGCATAATACCTATGTTAGAGATAAGCAGTAATTGCGTATACCCTTAGTATAGGGGACCCGAAGGTGAACATTTTCTAAACCGGAAGTCGATGTTCCCGAGTATAATATATATATCTATATATATATATAGATATAGTTTTCAAAACTATTAATCGAATAAGGTTTATTCGATAACTTTATTTTATTAATGAATATTACTTTGAATATTCATTCGAGGACTTATGACTCGGTTTATTTTATTTAATGAATATTACTTTGAATATTCATTCGAGGACTTATGACCCCGCTTAGTTTATTTAATAAATATTATTTTAAATATTCATTCGAGGACTTAAGACTCCGTTTACTTTATTTAATGAATATTATTTTGAATATTCATTGAAGGACTTAAGACTCCGTCTATTTTATTTAATGAATATTATTTTGAATATTCATTTGAGGACTTATGACTCCGCTTATTTATTAAATAATATTCTTTATTTTATTAAAGAATAATGTTTCGATAATCAAACTTATTTTCGATTATTCAAATAAAGATCGTACTTTCGTATAAGTATATCTTTGGTTATTTATTATTCATTTCAAGTATAAGTTTTAAAACTTTTACTTCAATTATTTTTATAAGGATTATCCTTATGGAAATATTATTTAAATAATAATATTCAGATATTTTCTAATATATCGGGACTGATTTATTTCATTAAATCAGCATTACTCCAAACATTCTTAAAAATATTTTCGAGTCTTCAAAATGATTTTAAAAGTTAGAGCGGATCCCAAAACTCGTTTTCAGATTTAAGATCTTCTTTTCGAAGGAGACTAGAATATTCGCTCAAAAATCTTAGGGATCCGGCTGTGTGGTGTATTTTATATTCGCAACAAGGTTGCTGTTTTGAGAAAACAATTTGATTACTTGCCCAACGTTCGGGAAGTAAGTCCATCTAATTGAGTCGGCATAAGCGACAGGTCGGGGTACGGTCTATGAAGGTGTAAGAGGCTGGGTGACAGTCCATCCACGCGTGAGTGGCCGGGTAACGGTCTAGCGCGAGGTCCTAATGCGGCCAGGGTGATGACCGGCGAGGAATTCATTCATCTATAGTAGAAAAGGTTACTTATTGGTATCTTTGCCTGATCAGCAAGATATCGGGTTTATGCCAAAATTGTTTTCTTTCCAAATTCATTGGATATTGCAACTCTGTTCATACTTTACATGACAGAGCTTTTCAGGAAATGAATGAGAGATATATATGGATATATATATATCGGGACTTAATGAAGTATCTCGTAACTTCATTTCATTCAATAATATTTCAAAGATTGAATCTATTCAAGTATTATCTTGTAGTCTCATCTGTGTGATGAACTTTTGAAACTAATTATAACTTGAACGGTGGTAGTTCAAGTAGTATTCGGAAAAGATATAAGTATATTGGAGTATCTTGTAACTTCATCTTTTAAACTTATATCTAGTAAATGATTATCTTGTGCATGTCAAAGATTTTCTGGAAAAACGTTGAGACAAGGTTAGATATATGAGATCACCTTGCAACGACATTTTTATACAGTTATAAACTGGAACTCTGTGTATATTATACATGTCAGAGGATTTCAAAGATTGTGAAAAGTATATATGTATGTATATACTGAATATTTTACGACTTGGTCGCGTTAAGTTATCAACTTGGTTCATTTTTTCTTAACCAAGACTTTCTTGAGTACTATGAGAATGCTCATATATTGTAAATTATTATACATACTATTTCGGTGGGCTTGTTGCTCACCCTTGCTTTCTTCTTTCATCACACAACATCAGATAGACAAGATGAATAGGACCAAGCTCCCAATTCACGAGTGGATAGGAAATGTTCCGCAGTTTCCTATAGGCGTTGATGTCGTTGTAGCTGAGGTAGGAACTACCAATAGGCTAGGCTTTCAACTTTTGATGTACCAGACTTATGTATATTTATGAATTGTAATAATGGCAAGGAAAATGTAAATTTATTCAGAAACCCTTTTAAGGTGTAATGGCAAATAATTGTGGAATAAGATGACTCGTGTTATTTTTGGATATTCATCTCTGAGACTATAACTTGTGGTGTGTGTGTTTATTGTGGGGTCACAGTACAGAGTAGTTGATTGTTTATTAAGATTGGGTGTTATTAATGGAAATGGAACTCGTGACAACCCGGATCCCCCACCCCGGATTTGGGGGTGTTACAGAAATGGTATCATAGCTAAGCGTTATAAACCTCATAGATGATATGACGTTAAAATAATAAGTTCACTAAGATAATAAGAACTCTTTCCAAGTTCATAGTCGGACTACCTAACGTAGTACTGACAGTTAAAACCCTTATGGGAACCCTTATAAATATCGTGATAGAAGCGTAGTTCATTATCGTATATGGTAGCGGGACTCCGAACCCTGAGGTTGAGGAGCAACAACGCGATGATGTTTTATTACTTATTGGAGATCAGATTATGGATCCGATAGAGCGTCCTAACGCGGGACCGGATGATGTTCATATTGAGGATGTAGCGGTTGAGGATGTTGTCCTAGAAGGGATTGTTGCTGAGAAGAATCCCGTGGAGGATCCTGACAAGAATGAGTAAAGGACCACTGAGGAATTGATGACCATGGTTAGGGGAATTACCAGAGGTAGGATTGGTTGGTCACTACCGGAGGTTCGTTCAAGTTTGTAAAGATAGTAGCCCCTTTAACACGACTTACTCGTAAGACTCAGAAGTTCGAATGGACAGAGAAATGCGAGAACAACTTTTAAGAACTAAAGCAAAGGTTGGTGACGGCTACTATGTTGGCGTTGCCGGATGGAAAAGGAGATTTTGTGATGTGTAATGACGCTTCACATAAAGAATTAGGGTGCTTCTTATACAGCACAGCAAGGTAATCGCGTACGCGTCAAGACAATTAAGGGAATATAAAATTTGATGTCCCCACCCATGAGCTTGGGCTCGGGGCAATAGTTTTGCCCTAAAGATTGGAGGCACTACTTGTATGGAGAGAAGTGCGAGATTTACACAAGCCATAAGTGCTCTAGTGCATTTTTACGCAGAAAGAGCTCAACATGCGCCAGAGGAGGTGGATAGAGCTAATCGAGGATAACGATTATGAGATTCTTTATCATCCAGGGAAAGCCAAAATGGTGGCTAATGCCCTTAGTATAAAAGAGAGACTCAAGATGAAACTGTCTTTGGGAGAGTTGATAAGAGATTTTGAGAAAATGGAAATAGAAGTGAAGGTAACCGGAGCCGGTACCCAAAAACTGTTGAGATTGCAATATAGGCCGAATTATTGGAAAAGAACATATTGTGCTAGAAAAAGTGATGAATGAAGGCAGAGAGCCAACAAATAGATAAGAGATTAATACCGAGAAAGATGATAAGGGAATAATGAGGTATTCCTACAGAATTTGGGTTCTAAATGTTCAAGAGCTTAAAGATGAGATCTTAGATGAAAGCTAGTTTGAGGAATAAGATTTAGAGCAAACCCTGAACGTGATAGTCAGGGAGGTCACCATCAAGATAGAAGGAACCCATAACATAATGGAGTGGAAAATGAGGATTTAAAACATGTAGGATGACCCCGATTATGGGGAGAAGGAGGGAACGTTCAGACTAAGGAAACGGAAGTCGAGTAAGGAAAGGAGACCCAAGACGGTACTCCTATACGGAAATTCATGGACCTGTCTAAAAAGAACTTAGACTATTATCCCCAACCACCACCCTGAGGAGATAGTGCGGTGGGAAATTCTTTCAGGACCTTTAAGTCGCTAATCTCTCAGAGTTCCAAGGAACAAGCAAACCCAGTAGAGGAGAGAGCCTGGCTAAAGGAAATATAAGAATCATTTGAGATTCTAAATGATGGATGAATTACAAAAGTCTGTTTTTGTCACTTACCCTCCTAAGAGAGAGGCCACCCGCTGGTAAAAGGCCAAGGAAGGCACGGAGCCAGAGGTTATGATAAACAGATTAAAGTTTAGTCAATTGTTTTCGAGAAAGTAATTCCCAAGGTTATGGAGATAGTGTAAAAGCTTTAGAGCCAGAGCAAAGGCGGACGGGTATGATGAATTATGAAGCTAAGTTGTAAAAGTTGTCAAGATCTGTTCTGAGGACTAGAATCCCAGAACGACGTGATGTTTGAAGTCAATGATTAGTGGGTTCATGAAATGATTGTAATAGAAAGGATTATAAAGGCAATATAGTTCGAGGAATGATAAGGGAGTTGGGTATGAGGAAACCCTAAAGACTCGTAGCAATAGAAGTAGAAAAGTATGTAATCGTCAGGATAAGAGTGATTCACCATGAGTTAAAGCTGATGGATTGAAGGAATAAGAGATACATATATTTTATCCCCTATAAGTTGGGAGGATTTGAGGAAACCTTGAGATAGTTCGAAGGATAAATAATGAGACGCGGATAGACTGAGGAGACAAGGAAGTAAGAAATTAGGAAAAATTGGATGAAGGAAGTGACCTTCAAGAATGTGAAGTGTAAGATCGGTGGCTTGATACCCAGAAAGGGAGACGCCAGGTATGAAAGATATCCCATGAGATGACTGTTGAGATAAACAACAAAAGTAAATAAGGAATTATTAAGAAGAAGTTCACGTTGAACACGAGCAATATCTTCCAGAACATCCTTGTTATCGTTACCAAATTAGGCAAGAAAAGCGGATAATCGTTGTTATCTTTTGGAGGCCATATTGATTGACCTCATTTTGAATACAGATGTTATTGTGAAATTAGGCATATACTATCGAGGTGGGAATGATTGAATAAGACACCCTTATCAGGGATATATGACTTGATTTATCCATGGAAGGATGCATGTACCTTTTTAAAGGTGGAATTAAGGATAGAACATCGGTAACTTAAAATGAATCCTAGGGGAATGCATAAAGGTTGGCATTTCACCCTTAATAGGGATAGTATGAGTTTTGACAGTATGAATTGGAAAGGATTAAGGTAATAACAACCTTTAAGAATCAGTGGAGAAATTTTTCAGAAGTATATAGATAATGATTCTGGTATTAATAAATGGTATCTTGATATGCCCTTTATCTAGGGAATACAGGAGGAACGATTCAAGGGTAACCTTAGAGGTTTTACAAGGAGAAAGGTAATATTCAAAATTCTCAAGAATAGAAATGTTGATAAAAGAAATATGACGTAATTATAATGATGCCAAGTGGGGCATGTGTTAAACCACGAGAAAGTATGGATCGAACCAGTAAAGGTCTAAATTGTTTAGAGCAATTAGGACCTAAGATAAAAGATATTCTAAGTATGATTGAGAGTCAGTCGTGACAGTGATTAACCTCTAAAGACTGAGGCAATAACTTATGGAAAAATGGTGATATTTTTTTTACTCATCAGATTTTAAGGAAAACATCTTCACATAAGCAGTGATTGAAATGAGGTAGAAAATTTATTTGGAGGTGGTTAAAATGACATTGACTGTAAGAAAATTTTACTATCAGGAAAGGCCAAAGAGGTGGCCGACACTTTAAAGGTAAGAGGATAATTATAGGCGCTTATGCCAAAGGAATACAGTGATGATGGTTAAAGCTGTGAAGGTTGTATTATGGTTTAGAAGATTGACATTCCTTCTGATGACTGTGCAATACTCAACCGTAATACTAGTTGGTAAAGGTTTAATTCGTGTAATCGCCATGAGCGGGCTATCTATCTCAGAAGGTACTATCTTGAGATAAGCCAGGACCATGTTTCAAAAAGGACTAGACGAACCTTTGAGTTAAGTCTTCTATTAAGTCATATGATTAAGAATGGTATTAACCTACTATCGTTGCTTTGATTGAAACTCTTCTGCAATTTTATCTGCTTCATGTCATGAAAGTACGTCAGAATTTGGAGTGTTCTTCATGAATTATGAATGGTGATTATGTTAACTCCTTAGAAGAATTCTATACGACATGTATGGACTCCGTATGGTTAGATATTAAGATCCAAGGAAAACGAATGACTACAGTGGGTCAGCGATGGACCATAGTAATGCAACAATGATTCTGTGAGTAATGAGTCGATTACAACCGTAAGAGTTGTATTAGAATGGATGTTGAGATTGAGTACCACTAATCGGGTCATGGTGATGTATAAGTTATCATTGATAGACTAATTAAGTAGAGTATCTACCTATTGAATATTTATTCCCTCTTATGAAAAGAGAGTCGTATTACTATATGAGGAAGGTTGCGATGCAAGCATAGAATTCTAGTAACGATGATGTCTAGAATGAGATCCCAAATTCGATTTTTGATATCAAGAGAGTTTCAAAGGTGATTGTGTATAAGCTCGAGGAAGAGCATGGGTCCATAGAATGATGGACGGAATAGCAAAAATATTTAGGCATGTGAAATACGATGCTATAATACTTGATGTTGATATAAATACATATATGTTTTGTTCTCCTATGACAAACCTCTATAGTTCAGAGGTAGATTCCAAGCCAGATATTTGTGGCATTATTTTTTCATATACAATTCTCTTCAATTCGTTCTTTTCTCTTCTTTTCATTTCATGTAAGCTGAGAAGAACAACCCTTCCAGAAGGGGAGGTATTGCCGAATGTCTATCTATCTGTGTGATAGAAGCCTAGTAGGATACCACGTGTTGTTTAATTGCTTGTCAAGTACTAAAGGCTGGACACCTTCTGTACTAACTATGCGATATAACAAGTGTTCATGATCATAGTGATCTCTCAATAAATTCTTTTACTTCTATATGATGGATCAAGCTTTCAAAGATAGAAGCAGCTAGAAAGGAGTAGTATCAGTGCGGTGGTATTCCGAATCTAACACATTCGTGATACTAAGGTTGACGTGGTTATTAAAAGGTTATAGAACGCTAACGAGCAAAAGTGTAACCAATATAGTATTATGTACGGAAGATAGTAATGACTACGAACTGGAAAAGAATGGGTATTGAGAAGCAAAAGCTATAATGCTAGAAGCTATGATGAGAGTCTGTGCAATGGACTTGAAAGAATTTGGAATGATCATTATCGCGGATTGAGTTTTCTTACGACAATAGATCGTATGTCAATATCGCGATATCGCCGTATGAGATCCTTGAAGGAAGGCAATGTCGATCTCCCTTATGATAGGATGATGTTACAGAGCGCAAGATGCTCGGACCGGTAGTGGTCCAAAGGACCAAGGATATAATAGATCTAATCAGAAGGCGGCTGGTAGTAGCCCAAGATGGATATAAAAAGTATGTTGATTTGACACGAAAGGACAAGGAATAGGAAGTAGGGAACCTAGTGCTGTTATAGGTATTCCCTTGGAAAGGATGGATGAGGTTCGGAAAGAAAGGAAAGCTAATCCCACGAATTGTTAGACCCTTTGAGGTATTAAGATGTATTGGGAAGTTAGCATATGAGCTAGCCCTACCCCCGAACATGTAGCAAGTTCATAACGTGTTCTACGTATCAATATTAAGGAAGTATAATTCGGATGCCAGACAAATAGGGGCATATGAGCGCATAGACATGCAACCCGACGTAACCTAAATGGAGCAACCAGGAAGGGTTATAGATTGAAAAGGAACAAGTGCTTAGGAGAAGGGTTATAGGACCACAATGCGGGAAAATTGACTCAAGAGATAGAAAGTGCAATGCTAAGAAAGTATCCCTACTCATTTTCTATCTGATTCCGGGACGGAATCCTTTTAAGGAGGGGAGACTGTAATAACCCCAATTTTTTGGAATTTTTTTGAAACCCTTATGAATAGTGATTTTGCTGATTATGCTAAATAAGAAAACTTTCATGCCACACTATGTAGGGGTTCTTCTATTGTTATTCTGAGATCTTATTAGTACTTTATATGGGATATAAGTGTATGTAAAGATCGTCAGAATCCTAATTCGAACACTTTGATTTTTACCGAAAATCCACCAGATACCGAAAGAATTGAGTATAAGGTAACAGGATAAAAGGGATTTAAATTCAAGGATTATAAGAGGGGATCATAATAAGGAATATAATGTATTGAGAAAGGTTAAGGGAACCCAAGTAATAAGATCCCGGGTATGATCCCTCAAACGATAAACGAGAACGAAAGTTAAGCGAACCGTATAACAGATCAGCGATCATTAGCCAAGTAATTTGGAGTTAATCAAAGAGGTTAATGATGATGATGTCATCACACCAACAAGAAGAAGATAAGTGTGGGAAGATGACATAAGTGGATGATATAAGTATGACCAAATGAGAAGGTATTGTTGGTTGATTTCAAGCCACACAAATTTTACCATGGTAAAAGGTTAATTAAAAACAAAAATAAAGCAACCAAGACAAAACAAATCAAAAACACAAAACACAAGTTGACTTTCACTTTCAAGAACATCAAGCTCTCGTCTTTCCTTCATTTTCAAGGAGAAAAAAATCAAAATCCAAGATCCAAGCATTGTTAAATCATGAGGTAATTATCCAAGGTTCCTTATACATAGATATAGCTATCCCATGAATCTAAGCTTCAATTTCCTTCAAAATCTCTTCCAATAATTCAAGGAGGAATATGGTGAATAGTAACTTTCAAAAAATAACTTTAGTTTTCTTGAATTTTTATGAAAGTTTAAGGTTATACAAGCAAGGATCAAGGTTCTTTTAGGCATTCAAAGCTCTTGTGTTGTGTTAAGAAGCTTCAAGAAGGTATAAACTCCAAACCCTAGCTTTAGTTTTGAGTAATTAGGAATGGTTATGATTGATATAGTATATGAGAAGCATGATGCTTGTTTGTTTAAAGTTTGGTTGAGTTTGTAGAGATTTTGATGGTTGAATCTTGGTTATTAGTTAATGAACCTTAGTATGGTTAGTAGCTTTTGTTGTGATTGAATAAGTTGATAAAACATGAAGTAATGGACTGACGTGGTGAGGTTTGGAGGGATTTTGGTTGTAATTTTGATTGTAGGTTGAATTGTGGATTGACTGGAGTGGTATAAATTTTGGTAATCGCATAAACATAGCCGTCGTAATGTCCGATTTACTTTAGACTGTTTTGTTCTTAACATCAAGACCCGAAAACTCACTGTTAGGTTTTTACCATTACCATGATTAGATAGTTCATGCTACGAGCTTCGTTTTGATATGTGGTTCGTATGAATCTGATGTACGGTTTAGGAGAAACGACTGTTTTAAGTAACGGCGTTTCGCGACCGAACCATTACCCCTCGCCTTACTTTGAAACCTTGGTTAAGGACTTTAAATGACTAATTGGGGTATGAAACATTTATGTAATGTGGATTAGGCAGTTGGTAATTTATTAAAACTCTTAATGGTTAATTTATTAAAAATGGTGGAGCCGAGGGTACACGAGCGACTTAAGTGAATCGTTAAGCGCTAAAGCAAACGTTAGGGTACAATTGGTTAAAGTCTAGTTTCTTAAGCGACCGGGGTTTAATTCTGACTTATGTTGTTGTTCATAGGTTATCGGATCCACTCTAAGCTTAAGTCTATCCGGGAGCACTCAGGCAAGTTTTCTACCCGTTATATTGTTGTTGTGATGTATACATATGTATATGCATTATCTTGTGATAGATGCATGATGGTTAATTAGCAAATTCTTGTGATATATTGGAGCATGTGATATGGTATATATGCATGCTTGTTTCGTAATCTTGATACATATATCTGTTGATTCAGTTGCATAATACCTATGCTAGAGATAAGCAGTAATTGCGTATACCCTTAGTATATGGGACCCGAAGGTGAACATTTTCTAAACCGGAAGTCGATGTTCCCGAGTATAATATATATATTTATATATATTTATATATATATAGATATAGTTTTCAAAACTATTAATCGAATAAGGTTTATTCGATAACTTTATTTTATTAATGAATATTACTTTGAATATTCATTCGAGGACTTATGACTCGGTTTATTTTATTTAATGAATATTACTTTGAATATTTATTCGAGGACTTATGACTCCGTTTAGTTTATTTAATGAATATTATTTTGAATATTCATTCGTGGACTTAAGACTCCATTTACTTTATTTAATGAATATTATTTTGAATATTCATTCGAGGACTTAAGACTCCGTCTATTTTATTTAATGAATATTATTTTGAATATTTATTTGAGGACTTATGACTCCACTTTTTTATTAAATAATATTCTTTATTTTATTAAAGAATAATGTTTCGATAATCAAACTTATTTTCGATTATTCAAATAAAGATCGTACTTTCGTATAAGTATATCTTTGGTTATTTATTATTCATTTCAAGTATAAGTTTTAAAACTTTTACTTCAATTATTTTTATAAGGATTATCCTTATGGGAATATTATTTAAATAATAATATTCAGATATTTTCTAATATATCGGGACTGATTTATTTCATTAAATCAGCATTACTCCAAACATTCTTAAAAATGTTTTCGAGTCTTCAAAATGATTTTAAAAGTTAGAGCGGATCCCAAAACTCGTTTTCAGATTTAAGATCTTTCTTTCGAAGGAGACTTGAATATTCGCTCAAGAATCTTAGGGATCGGGCTCTGTGGTGTATTTTATATTCGCAACAAGGTTGCTGTTTTGAGAAAACAATTTGATTACTTGCCCAACGTTCGGGAAGTAAGTCCATCTAATTGAGTCGGTATAAGAGACAGGTCGGGGTACGGTCTATGAAGGTGTAAGAGGCTGGGTGACAGTCCATCCACGCGTGAGTGGCCGGGTAACGGTCTAGCGCGAGGTCCTAATGCGGCCAGGGTGATGACCGGCGAGGAATTCATCCATCTATAGTAGAAAAGGTTACTTATTGGTATCTTTGCCTGATCAGCAAGATATCGGGTTTGTGCCAAAATTCTTTTCTTTCCAAATTCATTGGATATTGCAACTCTGTTCATACTTTACATGACTGAGGTTTTCAGGAAATGAATGAGAGCTATATATGGATATATATATATATATATCGGGATTAATGAAGTATCTCGTAACTTCATTTCATTCAATAATATTTCAAAGATTGAATCTATTCAAGTATTATCTTGTAGTCTCATCTGTGTGATGAACTTTTGAAACTAATTATAACTTGAACGGTGGTAGTTCAAGTAGTATTCGGAAAAGATATAAGTATATTGGAGTATCTTGTAACTTTATCTTATAAACTTATATCTAGTTATCTTGTGCATGTCAAAGATTTTCAGAAAAACGTTGAGACAAGGTTAGATATATGAGATCACCTTGCAACGATATTTTTATACAGTTATAAACTGGAACTCTGTGTATATTATACATGTCAGAGGATTTCAAAGATTGTGAAAAGTATATATGTATGTATATACTGAATATTTTGCGACTTGGTCGCGTTAAGTTATCAATTTGGTTCATTTCTTCTTAACCAAGACTTTCTTGAGTACTATGAGAATGCTCATATATTGTAAATTATTATACATACTATTTCGGTGGGCTTGTTGCTCACCCTTGCTTTCTTCTTTCATCACACAACATCAGATAGACAAGATGAACAGGACCAAGCTCCCAATTCGCGAGTGGATAGGAAATGTTCCGCAGTTTTCTATAGGCGTTGATGTCGCTGTAGCTGAGGTAGGAACTACCAATAGGCTAGGCTTTCAACTTTTGATGTACCAGACTTATGTATATTTATGAATTGTAATAATGGCAAGGAAAATGTAAATTTATTCAGAAACCCTTTTAAGGTGTAATGGCAAATAATTGTGGAATAAAATAACTCGTGTTATTTTTAGATATTCATCTCTGAGACTATAACTTGTGGTGTGTGTGTTTATTGTGGGGTCACAGTACAAAGTAGTTGATTGTTTATTAAGATTGGGTATTATTAATGGAAATGGAACTCGTGACAACCCGGATCCCCGACCCCGGATTTGGGGGTGTTACAACGAACTTGTCCAAATACTTTTTAAATACCCGATTCATCAGATCCATAAATGCGGCCGGGGTATTAGTCAATCCAAAAGGCATTACTAAGAATTCATAATGTCCGTATATGGTCTTGAATGTTGTCTTGGGAATATCTTCTTCTTTAATCTTTAATTGATGGTATCCTGATCTCAAGTCAATCTTTGAAAAGCACTTTGCTCCCTTCAGCTGGTCAAATAGGTCATCTATTCTTGGTAGCGGGTAGCGGTTCTTAATCGTCACCTTATTCAATTCCCGATAATCTGTACATAGCCGCATACTTCCATCTTTCTTCTTTACAAACAGAACAGGTGCTCCCTATGGCGACGTACTTGGTCGTATCACTCCTTTGTCCAACAATTCTTGTAGCTGGCTCGCCAACTCTTTCATTTCTGCTGGTGCCATCCTATATGGGGCCTTTGAAACTGGTTCTGTGTCCGGAACAAGGTTGATCTCGAACTCGATTTGTCGATCTGGCGGTAAGCCTAGTAGTTCATCTGGAAACACCTCTGGAACTCGTTAACTACGGGGAGATCTTCTATGCTGGGGTTGCCCTTTTCTGAATCCACTACATAAGCTAGGAACGACTCACAACCTTTTTTAAGTAGCTTCTTAGCCTGAACGATTTTAAGAAACAGTTGCTCTTGCCTCTGTCCCCTAAATACTACTTTCTCTCCACTTTTCTTCTTTAAATACACTTTCTTGGTCTTACAATTAATCTGGGCGTTATTCTTCCCTAACCAATCCATACCTAAAATTATATCGAACTCTCCCAACTTGATGAGTATCAAGTCGGCTGAAAACTTATGCCCAGAAATATCAATCTCACACTTCGGACAGAATTGATTCACATGAATCTTCTCTTGGTTCAAAATTACCACCTTTACTACCTCGCTCATAATCATTTTATCATATTGAAGTTGATCAACCAAAGTTTCTGATATGAAAGATCTCGTTGCTCCTGAATCAATCAATACTTTAGCTTTGACATTATTTAGTAAAAGTGTACCTACTATCACCTCAGAGTTCTGAACAGCATCCTTCATTTTCAAATCGAATGTCCTTGCTGTTGCTTGCGGAATTGTTGTAGGTGGTGGAGGTAATGCCAATACCTCGGCTGGCACGCTTGCACTGGTACTTGCCACATTCATTAGAGCTTTGACTGGTCCGGTTGTCTTGCACTCCCTAGCTATGTGTCCAGTCTTTCCACACTTGTAACATGTAACTCCTGGCTTCAGCATCTTATAATCATTTGCCAAATGTCCCTTCTGGTTGCACCTATAGCATGTCATGCTCAGCTTATTACACACTCCGGGGTGCCTTCTTCCACAATTCTTGCATTCCGGTCTCTGGAATCTATTTTCTCCAACTTGTCCTTGACTTGTCTGGTTGTTCCCTTTCGATTCTTGTCTTTTGCCCAAATTCCCCTTCTTTTGAAAATTTCCCCCTTTATGGAATCCAAACCTCTTTATATTTCGATCTTGTGAATTTCCGGCTTCAGACTCTTCTCCATAAAATGGAACATTTCTCTTCTTGTTATCCCTTTCCTTTTTTGACTGCATCCCATTATTCTCGATCAGAGCAGCTTTCTGTACTACTCCCGCATAAGTACCAAGCTCAAACATAGCCACTCTATCTCTGATCCAAGGCTCCAATCCTTGTTGAAATCTCTTTGCTTTTTCCTCCTCACAGCTGGTATACTTTGTCACAAACCTTGACAACTCTGTGAACTTCTTCTCATACTCCAGTACAGTCATGTTCCCTTGCTTCAATTCAAGAAATTTAAGCTCTATCTGATTCTGCATGTACTTAGGGTAGTACTTTTGCAGAAATAACTTCTTAAATCTTTCCCAAGAAACATGCTAATTTGCTTCCATAGCTTTTACTGATTCCCACCAATAGATGACTTCGCCCTTCAAGAATTAAGTAGCATATGGTGTCTTCTGATCGTCCCCTAACTGTACCAATTCAAAAGCCCTTTCCATTTCCTTAATCCATGTGTTAGCTATTATTGGATCAGTGGTATCATGAAATGCAGGTGGATTCACATTCTGAAAAGCCTTGAAAGTGACAACTTGTCGAGGTGGTACTGGTGGATCAGGTGGTTGGTGTGGTTCACGGTTATCTTGGTTTTCAAATTGTTGTTGAAGAGTTAGTTGTTGTTGAGCTATAGCGTTGGTTTGCTGTTGCAAGGTTTCCAGTAATCGAAGAATATTTGGATCTGTGGTGGATGTGGTTGTTGGGTTCTTCTTTTTGGGTGGCATGATCCTGAAATAAGAGTTACATCAAAACAGGTATGAATAATGAAATAATTCGAGGGTGTCACATGGCATTCTTATTTACATTTGAGGTCAAATTTCAAATTAACAAATATGGTGATGCATATAAAGACGTAAGATAACAGTTGATAGCAAATGGAATGATAGTGCATAATATTGGAAATCTAAAGGTCTCATTACATCAAGATCAGGATAAAGTCTGATTCTAGGAACAACATGCTTATTTAAAGGAAACAACTGGGAATTCTACAAAGTTTGATAATACTACAACATGGAAGGTAGATAATTGAAAGAACTAAGGCTCCATTCCTTCGGAACGGGGCTTGGTAATCTTCTCCTCTCGAAGCGTCTTCACAATGCTCTGGAGCTCATCCACCACCATCTGGATGATATACTGACTGGTACGGTCTCGGTGTGATGGCATTTCCTCAAGCTTAGTGTTGACGTACTGAACCAAAGTCTCAAGTCTCGCAGTCATCTGCTCTTTAGGCTTCCCTTCATAGTTTCGGCTGTCCGGATACACGTTCTTCAGTCGGTCTATCAGTCGGTCGTACTTGCACTGAAGCATGTCAAACTTGCGCCTCAACTCAGCATACACGGAGAAAGCAATAGTATCGTCCGACCCAGAGGATGACGAGGAATGCGCCCTTTGCTGAAAAACCAATAAGAGGAGTATTAATAATAAATTTACTTAACCTACTCTCTCGCATATTATCTATAACCTATACATATATCCTATAACCTATTTGGGCTGTCCAGGGACTCTAAACCGTAGCTCTGATACTAAAACCTGTCACATCCCCAACTAAACAAACAAAATATATAACTATTACAATATTTTAAAAGAAGGTAAATATAACCGAATCCAAGATCTTACAGTTTAGGGTTTGGAACAGCCCAACGCTACCATCTATTACAACTGATTTTAATATCGAATCCTCACACAAAACTATCTCTTATTCTACCTGAGCTCGGACATAAGCATCGGCGTCACAAGTCTTACGTGCTGTCTGCTTGAATCTAACCATAGTTGCTAGCTGTAATATCAGGGTTAAAGCAAGGAGTGAGCCAAATGCTCAACAACTGCTAAACAATACGGTACGAAACATAAATCGAGATATATATTAAAGAATGACAATGCAAAGATATAACTAATAATAACAAGAGATGAAATTTTGGGTGATGGAATCATTTGCTTGAATCAAGACATTTTCAAAATCATATCTTAATCAAAAACATTTTATGACGCTATGGATTACAGCCGGTGATCAGCCGCGAAGTAATCCCGAACCTCGCTGGGTTCTAAAACATTAATGGGATCCCTAGGAAACTTTTAAGCCTACACTATAAGTGTGGAAAGGACTCGCGTCTCAGTCCAGATCCACTATTCAAAGAAAACATTTATCCCCCTTTGGGACTAAAAATCCACATTTTAATCATTTTAAAAACTGATGCCGATTTTTAATAAAATCTCTTAAATAGTAAACATTTTTATCAAGGGACTATAGATCAACTTTGAAACACTGGAAATATGTCACCAAATTTCAGGGCCATGATCCACTAGACTCTACTATATTAGGGTAATTAAAAGGTTTCCATATACAAGAACAAGGCTCTTGGATAATATGAAAGAGCAATGTCAAACTAGGCTTAAAGCAATGGTTTTTGTAATAACCCCAATTTTTGAGAAATTTTGAAACCCTTATGAATAGTGTTTTTGCTGAACGAGAAAACTTTTCATGCCACACTATGTAGGGGTTCTGTTATTGATCTTATGGGATATTATTAGTACTCTATGTGGTATATAAGTGTATGTAAAGATCGTCAGAATCCAATTCCGAACACTTTGATTTTTCCCGGAAATCCACAAGATACGGAGAGAATTGAGTATAAGGTAACAGGATAAAAAGGATTGAAATTAAAGGATTATAGGAGAGGATCATAAAAGAAATATAATATATTGAGAAAGGTTAAGGGAACCTAAGTAATAAGATCCCGGGTATGATCCCTCAAACGATAAACGAGAACGAAAGATAAGCGAACCGTAAAACAAATAAGTGACCAAGAGACAAGCTTGTACAAGAAGCCAGGGATTGTGACATCATCAAACCACAAGGTGTGGACAAGTGGGAGCATTATGACATGTGCAAGGTGACACAAGCATGACATAGAAGGGAAGGAAGTGTGGTTGAATTATAACCACACAAAATCAAGGTTAATTAAGTCATTAACCAAAAACAACACAAAAATCAACCAACCAAGCAAATCATTTCATTTTCATCAAACAAAACACAAAAATCTCTTTCTTCCCAAGCTAGCTCTCGGCCCATTTCTTAAAATTTGAAGATCCAAGCTCCACCACTTACTATTTAGCAAGGTAATTATCTAAGCTTCCCCATGGATAGTTACATACTTCCTATAAGTTTAAGCTTCTAATTCCAAGCCAATCTTTTTCTATAAATCAAGGAAGAAGATGGTGAATAGTAACCTTCAAGAAATAACTTTAGTTTTCTTGAATTTTTATGAAAGATTAAGGTTATACAAGCAAGGATCAAGGTTCTTTAGGCATTCAAAGCTCTTGTGTTGTGTTAAAAAGCTTCAAGGAAGGTATAATCTCTTAACCAAGCTTTGTTATTGAATGTTAAGAGCATAATATGAGTATTTTAGTTCATGAGAGGCTTGATGGTTGTGTATGTAGAGATTAGTGAGTTTTGGGATGTTGTTGGATTGGTAAATGTTGTTGTTTTGATTAAAAGAACTTAAGTATGGTTAAAGTTAAGCTTAGGCATAAGTATGAATGTTAAACTTGAATTGGTTGGGGCTGTTATGATGTGGTTTGGATGGATGTTGGTTGTATGATTGATTTGAGGTTGAATTGTGATGGTTTTTGAATGGTTTGAATTTGGGAAATCGCGTAAACATAGCCGTCGTAACGTCCGATTTTCTTTAGACTGTTTTTGTGCATAACATTAGGACCCGAGAACCCCCTGCTAGATTATGACCATTGCCATGTTTAGATAGCTCATGTTACGAGCTTCGTTTTGATATGTAGTTCGTTCGATTCCGATGCACGGTTTAGGAGAAACGACCGTTTCAAGTAACGGCGTTTCGCGAACGAAACTTTTCCCCTCGCCTTACTTTGAAACATAGGTTAAAGACCAATAAGGGTTAATGAATGTATGAAACATTTATGGTAAGTGTGTTAGGCAGTTGGTAAGACACTCGCGAAGGAATCGCTTTAAAACTCGTAAAGGTTAAATTATTAAAAATGGTGGAGCCGAGGGTACCCGGGTGACTTAAGCGAATCAGTGAGCGCAAAACAAGCGTTAGAGTCTAAGTTAGTTAAAGTATAGATTTACAAGTGATTTTGGTTTAATTCCAACTTACTTGTTGTTTATAGGTTACCAGACTCGTCCCGAGCCTTTTATCACCCCAAGTCGCTCAGGCAAGTTTTCTACCCGTTATACTGTTGTTGTGATGAATATATGTATATGCATTATCTTGCGATAGATGCATGTTGGTTAATTAGCAAATTCTTGCGTTATATTGTAGCATGTGATATGGTATATATGCATGCCTGTTTCATATTCTTGATTTATATATCTGTTGGTTCAAATGCTTATAGTTGCATAATACCTATGCTAGAGGATAGCGGTAACTTGCATATACCCTTAGTATAGGGACCCAATGGTGAAAATATTTTCTAAAACCGGGAGTCGAGGATCCCGAGTAGATTTTGTATATATGGATATGGATATATATATATATATATATATTTATATATATATATGGTCATAGTTTTCAAAACTATTAATCGAATAAGGTTTATTCGATAACTTTAACTTTATTTTATTATTGAATATTATTTCGAATATTATTCGAGGGCTTATGACTCTTTTATATTATTTATTGAATATTATTTCGAATATTATTCGAAGGCGTATGACTCCTTTTATTTATTTATTTGAATATTATTTGAATATTCATTCGAGGGCTTATGACTCTTTTATATTATTTATTGAATATTATTTGAATATTCATTCGAAGGCTTATGACTCAGTTTATATTATTTAATGAATATTATTTGAATATTCATTTGAGGTTCTATGACTCCGATTATTTGCTGAGGTATATTCTTTATTTTATTAAAGAATAAGGTGTCAATAATCAAACTTATTTTCGATTATTCAAATAAAGATAGTACTTTCATATAAGTATATCTTTGGTTATTTAATACTCGTTTCAAGTATAAGTTTTAATACTTCTACTTCAATTATTTTTATAAAGATTATTCTTTATGGAAATATTATTTAAATAATAATATTCAGTCATTTTCTAAATATTCTGGGGACTGATTTACTTCATTAAATCAGCTTTACTCCAAAAACTCTATAAAGTGTTTTCGAGTCTTCAAAATGATTTTTAAAAGTTAGAGCGGATCCCGAAACTCATTTTTATATTTAAGATCTTCCTTTTTAAGGGGATTTAAATACTCGCTCAAAACCTGAGGGATCCGACTCTATGGTGTATTTTATATTCGCAACAAGGTTGCAGTTTTGGTAAATGAATTGATTACTTACCCAATGTTCGGGAAGTAAGTCCATCTATTGAGTCGGCATAAGCAACATGGGCTCAGTGGGCATCCATGATAGTGTAAGTGGCTCAGTGGGAGTCCATCAAATGCATAAGTGGCTGAGTGGCAGTCCAGCATAAGGTCCTATTGAGACCAGGGTGATGACCAGTGGGGAATTCGTCCATCTACTAGTAGAAAAGGTTACTTATGGGTATCTTTGCCTGATCAGCAAGATATCTGGTTTATGCCAAAATTCTTTTCCTTTCCAAATTTATTGGATATTGCAACTCTGTTCATACTTTACATGACAGAGGTTTTCAGGAAATTGTATAAAGAAGATGTATATGTGGATATATATATATATATATATCAGAACTTAATGAAGTATATCATGACTTCATTTCCTTTAATAATATTTCAAAGATTTAATCTATTCAAATCTTATTTTGTAGTCTCATCTATGTGATGAACTGTTGAAAGCTCATTATACTTTGAACAGTGGTAGTTCAAGTAGCTTTATAAATGATATAAGTATAGTGAAGTATTTGGTAACTTCATCCCTTGTTTTTACTTATATCTAGTAAGTAATTATCTTACTCATGATAAAAGATTCTAGTAAGTATCCATTTAGATACTTATATTATTATTATCACTATATATTATCTTGCGAGCTGTAAGGCTCACTCTTGCTTTATTTCTTCATCACACAACAACAGTTAGGAAAGATGGCCAGACTCCAGCAGACCCAGCGCAAGCGCGTGGGAAGCGTTCCGCGTCTTCCCGTTGATGTTGTAGCTGCTATAGCTACAGAGGTAGACCTATTGTAGATCAGACCATCTACTTTTGAGAATCAATTATGTATAATTATAACTTGTGGCAGATAATGGCAATTAACTGTAAATTTATCAAGTAATCATTTTGGGTTATAATAACTTTTAAATTGTGGATTCAAAGACTTGTACTTATTTAAATTTCATCTCTGAGACTATAACGGGTTGTGGTGTGTGTTAGTGTGGGGTCACAGCATAAGGTTATTTATTATTAATTAAGTGAAGTGATATTATGGAAAGAAAGACCGTGACGACCCGAATCCCCGACCCCGGATCTGGGGGTGTTACAGAAATGGTATCAGAGCTAAGCGTTATAAACCTCAGAGATGATGGGACGTTAAGATAATAAGTTCACTAAGATAATAAGAACTCTTGCCAAGTTCATAGTCGGACTACCTAACGTAGTACTGACAGTTAAAACCCTTATGGGAACCCTTATAAATGTAGCGATAGAAGCGTAGTTCGTTATCGTATATGGTAGCGGGACTCCGAACCCTGAAGTTGAGGAACAACATCGCGATGACATTTTATTACTAATTGGAGATCGGATTGTGGATCCGATAGAGTGTCCTAATGCAGGACCGGATGATGTTGATATTGAGGAAGTAGCGGTTGAGGATGTTGTCCTAGAAGGGATAGTTGTTGAGGAGGATCCCATGGAGGATCCTGACAGGATTGGATAAAGGACCACTGATGAATTGATGACCATGGTTTGGTCGACTACCAGAGGTAGGATTGGCCGGTCACTACCGGAGGTTCGTTCAAGTTGTAAAGATAGTAGCCCCTTTAACGCGGCTTACTCGTAAGACTGAGAAGTTCGAATGGACAGAGAAATGCGAGAACAGCTTTCAAGAACTGAAGCAGAGGTTGGTGATGGCCCCTATGCTGGCATTGCCGGATAGAAAAGGAGATTTTGTGAAGTGTAGTGATGCTTCGCACAAGGGCTTAGGGTGCGTGCTTATGCAGCACGGTAAGGTAATCGCGTACATGTCAAGACAATTAAGGTAATATGAAATTCGATATCCCCGCTCATGAGCTTAGGCTCGTGGCAATAGTTTTACCCTAAAGATTGGAGGCACTACTTGTATGGAGAGAAGTGCGAGAATTACCTAAGCCATAAGTGCTCTAGTACATTTTCACGTAGAAAGAGCTCAACATATGCCAGAGGAGGCAGTTAGAGCTAATCAAGAATAATGATTGGGAGATTCTTTATCATTCGGGGAAAGCCAATGTGGTGGCTGATGCCCTTAGTAAAAAGGAGAGACTCAAGATGATAATGTCTTTGGGAGAGTTTATAAGAGATTTTGGAAATAGTAGTGAAGGTAACCGGAGCCGGTACCGAAAAGCTGTTTGAGATTGCAATAGAGACCGAATTATTGGAAAAGAGCATACGGTGCCAGAGAAAGATGATAAGGGAATAATGAGGTATTCCTATAGAATTTGGGTTCCGAAAGTTCAAGAGCGTAAGGATGAGAACTTAGATGAGAGCCATAGTTTGAGGAATAAGATTTAGAGCAAACCCTGAACGTGATAGTCAGGGAAGTCGCCATCAAGATAGAAGGAACCCATGACATAATGGAGTGGAAAATGAGGATTTTAAAAATTAAAAGATGACCCCAATTATGGGGAGTAGGATGAAACATTTCATACTAAGGAAACAGAAAGTCGAGTAAGGAAAGGAGACCCGAGACGGTACTCCTATACGGCAATTTATGGCCCTTTCTAGACAGAACTTAGACTATTATTCCCAACCACCACCCTGAGGAAACAATGCGGTGAGAAATTCTTTCAGGACCTTTAAATCGCTAAGCTCTCAGAGTTCCAAGGAACAAGCTGACCCAGTCGAGGCAAGAGCCTGGCTAAAGGAAATATAGGAATCATTTGAGATTCTAAATGATTGACGAATCACAAAAGACTGTTTTTATCACTTACCCTCCTAAGAGAGAGACCACCCGCCGGTGAAAGGCCAAGGAAGGCACGGAGCCAGAGGTTAGAATAAACTGATTTAAGTTCAGTCAATTGTTTTGGGAAAGTAATTCCCAAAAATAAGGAGATAGTGTAAAAGCTTTGGAGCTAGAACAAAGGCAGACGAGTATGATAAATTATGAATCTAAGTTGTAAAAGTTGTCAAGATTCGTTCTGAGGACACGAATCCAGAATGATGGGATGTTTGAAATCAATGTTTATGTTGTGTTGGTCCATGAAATAACGATAAGAGAAAGGAAAATAAAAAGAAACTGAAGTGGAAAGGAATATAAAGGCAAAAGAGTTTGAGGAATGATAAAGGAATTGGGTATGAGGAAACCCTAAAGACTCGTAGCAATAGAAATAGAAAAAGTATGTAATCATCAGGATGAGGGTGATTCACCATGAGTTAAAATTGCTGGGTGAAGGCATAAGAGATACATATATTTTATCCCCTGTAAGTTGGGAGGATTTGAGGAAAACTTGAAGATAGTTCAAAGGTTAAATATGAGACGCGGATAGACTGAGGAGACAAGGAAGTAAGAAATTAGGAAAAATTGGATGAAGGAAGTGACCTTCAAGAAGGTGAAATATAAGACCGGTGGCTTGATACCCAGAAAGGGAGACGCCAGGTATGAAAGATATCCCAACATTGAGGTGACTGTTGAGATAAACAACAAAAGTAAATAAGGAATTATTAAGAAGAAGTTCACGTTGAACACGACCAATATCTTCCAGAACATCCTTGTTATCATTACCAAATTAGGCAAGACAAGCGGATAATCGTTGTTATCTTTTGGAGGCCATATGGATTGACCTCAATTTGAATAAGGATGCTATTATGAAGTTAGGTATAGACTATCGAGGTGGGAATGATGAATATGATAATCTATCAAGGATATATGACTTGATTTATTCGTGGAAGGATGCAGGTACCTTTTTAAGGTGGAATTAAGGATAGAACATTGGTAACTTAAAATGAATCCTAGGGGACTGCATAAAGGTTGGCATGTCACCCTTAATAGGGACAGTATGAGTTTTGACAGTATGATTGGGAAAGGGTTAAGGTAACAACAACCTTTAAGAATCAGTGGAGAAATTTTGCAGAAGTATATAGACAATGGTTCTACTATTAGTAAATGGTATTGTGATATGCCCTGTATCTAGGGAATACAGGAGGAACGATTGAAGGATAACCTTAGAGGTTTTACAAGGAGAAAGGAAATATTCGAAATTCTCAAGAATAAAAATGTTGATAAAGGAAATATGACATAATTATAATGATGCCAAGTGGGGCACGTGTTAAACCACGAGAAAGTATGGATCGAACCAGTAATGGTCGAAATTGTTCAGGGCAATTAGGACTTAAGACAAAAAAAAATGTTCTAAGTATGATTGAGAGTCAGTCTTGACAGTGATTAGCCTCTAAAGAATGAGGCAATAACTTATGGAAAAATGGTGATATTTTTTTTTTACTTATCAGATTTTAAGGAAAACATCTTCACATAAGCTGTGATTGAAATGAGGTAGAAAATTTAGTTGAAGGTGGTTAAAAGACATTGACTGTAAGGAACTATTACTATCAGGAAAGGCCAAAGAGGTGGCCGACACTTTAACGGTAAAAGGAAAAAATTATAGGCGCGTGTGCCAAAAGAATATAGTGATGATGGTTAAAAATGTGAAGGTTGAATTATGGTTTGGAAGATTGACATTCCTTCTGATGACTGTGCAATACCCAACCGTAATAGTAGTTGGTAAAGGTATAATTTGTGTAATCGCCATGAACGGGCTATCTATCTTAGAAGGTCCTATCTTGAGATAAGCCAGGACCATATTTCAAAAAGGACCAAACAAACCTTTGAGTTAAGTCTTCTATTGAAGGCATATGATTAAGAATGGTATTAACCTGCTATCGGTGCTTTGATTGAAACTCTTCTGTAATTTTATATGCTTCATGTCAAGTATGTATGTCAGGATCAGGAGTGTACTCCATGAATCATGAATGGTGATTATGTTACCTCCTTAGAAGGATTTGATACGACATGTATGGACTGCGTATGGTTAGCTATTAAGACTTCATGGAAAATGAATGACAACAGTAGGTCAGTGGTGGACCATAGTAAGGCAGCAATGATTCGGCGAGTATTGAGCTGATTACAACCGTGAGAGTTGTATTGGAATGGGTGTTGAGATTGAGTACCACTAATCGGGTCGTGGTAGTGTATAAGTTATCATTGATAGACTAATTAAGTAGAGTATCTACCTATTGAATATTTATTCTTTCTTATCAATAGAGAGTCGTATTATTATACGAGGAAGGTTGCGGTGCAAGCATAGAATTCTAGTAACGATGATGTCTAGAATGAGATCCCGGGTTCGATTTTCGATATCGAAGGAGTTTCAAAGGTGATTGTGTATAAGCTCGAGGAAGAGCATGGGTCCATAGAAGGATGGACAGAATAGCAAATATTTAGGCATGTGAAATACGATGCTATAATGCTTGATGTTGATATATATACACATATGTTTTGTTCTCCTATGACAAACCTCAATAATTCAGAGGTAGGTTCCAAGCCAGATATTTTGTGGCAGTATATTTTTTCATATATACAATTCTCTTCAATTCGTTCTTTTCTCTTCTTTTCATTTCATATAAGCTGAGAAGAACAACCCTTCCAGAAGAGGAGGTATTGCCGAATGACTATCTATCTGTATGATAGAAGCCGAGTAGGATACCAGCTATTGTTTAATTGCTTGTCAAGTACTAAAGGCTGGCCACCTTCTGTACTAACTATGCGATATAACAAGTGTTCATGATCATAGTGATCTCTCAATAAATTCTTTTACTTCTATATGAAGGACCAAGCTTTCGAAGATGGAAGCAGCTAAAGGAAGTAGTATCAGTACGGTGGTATTCCGATTCTAACGCGTTCGTGATACTAAGGTTGACGTGGTTATTAAAAGGTTATAGAACGCTAACGAGCAGAAGTATAACCAGTATAATATTAGGAACGGAAGGTAGTAGCGATTACGAACTGGAAAAGAATGGGTATTGAGAAGCAAAAGCTCTAATGCTAAAAGCTATAATGAGAGTCTGTGCAATAGACTTGAAAGAATTTGGAATGATCACTTAATTCGGATTGAGTTATCTTACGACAATAGATCATATGTCATTATCGAGATGTCGCCTTATGAGATCCTTGAGGGAAGACAATGTCGATCTCCCTTATGTTAGGATGAAGTTGTAGAGCGCAAGATGCTCGGACCCGCAGTAGTCCAAAGGACCAAGGATATGATAGATCTAATCAGAGGACGGCTGGTAGTAGCCCAAGATGGACATGATAAGTATGTTGATTTGACACGAAAGGATAAAGAGTATGAAATAGGGGACCTAGTAGTGTTATAGGTATCCCTTGGAAAGGATTGATGAGGTTCGGAAAGAAAGGAAAGCTAAGTCTACAATTTGTTGGACCCTTGGATATATTAAGACGTTTGGGAAGTTAGCATATGAGCTAGCCCTAACCCAGAACATGTAGCGAGTCATAACGCGTTTCACGTATCAATGTTAAGGAAGTGTAATTCAGATGCCAGATAAATAGAGGCATATGAGCGCATAGATATGCAACCCGACGTAACCTATATGGAGCAACCAGGAAGGGTTATAGAGTGAAAAGGAACAAATGCTTAGGAGAAGGATTATCAAACTAGGCAGAGTTTGGTGGTAGAACCACAATGTGGGAAAATTGACTCGAGAGTTAGAAAGTGTAATGCTAAGCAAGTATCCCCATTTGTTTTCTATCTGATTCCGGGACGGAATCCTTTTAAGGAGGGGAGACTGTAATAACCCCAATTTTTGAGAAATTTTGAAACCCTTATGAATAGTGTTTTTGCTGAACGAGAAAACTTTTCATGCCACACTATGTAGGGGTTCTGTTATTGATCTTATGGGATATTATTAGTACTCTATGTGGTATATAAGTGTATATAAAGATCGTCAGAATCCAATTCCAAACACTTTGATTTTTCCCGGAAATCCACAAGATACGGAGAGAATTGAGTATAAGGTAACAGGATAAAAAGGATTGAAATTAAAGGATTATAGGAGAGGATCATAAAAGGAATATAATATATTGAGAAAGGTTAAGGGAACCTAAGTAATAAGATCCCGGGTATGATCCCTCAAACGATAAACGAGAACGAAAGATAAGCGAACCGTAAAATAAATGACCAAGAGACAAGCTTGTACAAGAAGCCAGGGATTGTGACATCATCAAACCACAAGGTGTGGACAAGTGGGAGCATTATGACATGTGCAAGGTGACACAAGCATGACATAGAAGGGAAGGAAGTGTGGTTGAATTATAACCACACAAAATCAAGGTTAATTAAGTCATTAACCAAAAACAAACAAAAATCAACCAACCAAGCAAATCATTTCATTTTCATCAAACAAAACACAAAAATCTCTTTCTTCCCAAGCTAGCTCTCGGCCCATTTCTTAAAATTTGAAGATCCAAGCTCCACCGCTTACTATTTAGCAAGGTAATTATCTAAGCTTCCCTATGGATAGTTACATACTTCCTATAAGTTTAAGCTTCTAATTCCAAGCCAATCTTTTTCTATAAATCAAGAAAGAAGATGGTGAATAGTAACCTTCAAGAAATAACTTTAGTTTTCTTGAATTTTTATGAAAGATTAAGGTTATACAAGCAAGGATCAAGGTTCTTTAGGCATTCAAAGCTCTTGTGTTGTGTTAAAAAGCTTCAAGGAAGGTATAATCTCTTAACCAAGCTTTGTTATTGAATGTTAAGAGCATAATATGAGTATTTTAGTTCATGAGAGGCTTGATGGTTGTGTATGTAGAGATTAGTGAGTTTTGGGATGTTGTTGGATTGGTAAATGTTGTTGTTTTGATTAAAAGAACTTAAGTATGGTTAAAGTTAAGCTTAGGCATAAGTATGAATGTTAAACTTGAATTGGTTGGGGCTGTTATGATGTGGTTTTGATGGATGTTGGTTGTATGATTGATTTGAAGTTGAATTGTGATGGTTTTTGAATGGTTTGAATTTGGGAAATCGCGTAAACATAGCCGTCGTAACGTCCGATTTTCTTTAGACTGTTTTTGTGCATAACATTAGGACCCGAGAACCCCCTGCTAGATTATGACCATTGCCATGTTTAGATAGCTCATGTTACGAGCTTCGTTTTGATATGTAGTTCGTTCGATTCCGATGCACGGTTTAGGAGAAACGACCGTTTCAAGTAACGGCGTTTCGCGAACGAAACTTTTCCCCTCGCCTTACTTTGAAACATAGGTTAAAGACCAATAAGGGTTAATTAATGTATGAAACATTTATGGTAAGTGTGTTAGGCAGTTGGTAAGACACTCGCGAAGGAATCGCTTTAAAACTCGTAAAGGTTAAATTATTAAAAATGGTGGAGCCGAGGGTACCCGAGTGACTTAAGCGAATCAGTGAGCGCAAAACAAGCGTTAGAGTCTAAGTTAGTTAAAGTATAGATTTACAAGTGATTTTGGTTTAATTCCAACTTACTTGTTGTTTATAGGTTACCAGACTCGTCCCGAGCCTTTTATCACCCCAAGTCGCTCAGGCAAGTTTTCTACCCGTTATACTGTTGTTGTGATGAATATATGTATATGCATTATCTTGCGATAGATGCATGTTGGTTAATTAGCAAATTCTTGCGTTATATTGTAGCATGTGATATGGTATATATGCATGCCTGTTTCATATTCTTGATTTATATATCTGTTGGTTCAAATGCTTATAGTTGCATAATACCTATGCTAGAGGATAGCGGTAACTTGCATATACCCTTAGTATAGGGACCCAAAGGTGAAAATATTTTCTAAAACCGGGAGTCGAGGATCCCGAGTAGATTTTGTATATATGGATATGGATATATATATATATATATTTATATATATGGTCATAGTTTTCAAAACTATTAATCGAATAAGGTTTATTCGATAACTTTAACTTTATTTTATTATTGAATATTATTTCGAATATTATTCGAGGGCTTATGACTCTTTTATATTATTTATTGAATATTATTTTGAATATTATTCGAAGGCGTATGACTCCTTTTATTTATTTATTTGAATATTATTTGAATATTCATTCGAGGGCTTATGACTCTTTTATATTATTTATTGAATATTATTTGAATATTCATTCGAAGGCTTATGACTCAGTTTATATTATTTAATGAATATTATTTGAATATTCATTTGAGGTTCTATGACTCCGATTATTTGCTGAGGTATATTCTTTATTTTATTAAAGAATAAGGTGTCAATAATCAAACTAATTTTCGATTATTCAAATAAAGATAGTACTTTCATATAAGTATATCTTTGGTTATTTAATACTCGTTTCAAGTATAAGTTTTAATACTTCTACTTCAATTATTTTTATAAAGATTATTCTTTATGAGAATATTATTTAAATAATAATATTCAGTCATTTTCTAAATATTCTGGGGACTGATTTACTTCATTAAATCAGCTTTACTCCAAACACTCTATAAAGTGTTTTCGAGTCTTCAAAATGATTTTTAAAAGTTAGAGCGGATCCCGAAACTCATTTTTATATTTAAGATCTTCCTTTTTAAGGGGATTTAAATACTCGCTCAAAACCTGAGGGATCCGACTCTATGGTGTATTTTATATTCGCAACAAGGTTGCAGTTTTGGTAAATGAATTGATTACTTACCCAATGTTCGGGAAGTAAGTCCATCTATTGAGTCGGCATAAGCAACATGGGCTCAGTGGGCGTCCATGATAGTGTAAGTGGCTCAGTGGGAGTCCATCAAATGCATAAGTGGCTGAGTGGCAGTCCAGCATAAGGTCCTATTGAGACCAGGGTGATGACCAGTGGGGAATTCGTCCATCTACTAATAGAAAAGGTTACTTATGGGTATCTTTGCCTGATCAGCAAGATATCTGGTTTATGCCAAAATTCTTTTCCTTTCCAAATTTATTGGATATTGCAACTCTGTTCATACTTTACATGACAGAGGTTTTCAGGAAATTGTATAAAGAAGATGTATATGTGGATATATATATATATATATATATATCAGAACTTAATGAAGTATATCATGACTTCATTTCCTTTAATAATATTTCAAAGATTTAATCTATTCAAATCTTATTTTGTAGTCTCATCTATGTGATGAACTGTTGAAAGCTCATTATACTTTGAACAGTGGTATTTCAAGTAGCTTTATAAATGATATAAGTATAGTGAAGTCTTTGGTAACTTCATCCCTTGTTTTTACTTATATCTAGTAAGTAATTATCTTACTCATGATAAAAGATTCTAGTAAGTATCCATTTAGATACTTATATTATTATTATCACTATATATTATCTTGCGAGCTGTAAGGCTCACTCTTGCTTTATTTCTTCATCACACAACAACAGTTAGGAAAGATGGCCAGACTCCAGCAGACCCAGCGCAAGCGCGTGGGAAGCGTTCCGCGTCTTCCCGTTGATGTTGTAGCTGCTATAGCTGCAGAGGTAGACCTATTGTAGATCAGACCATCTACTTTTGAGAATCAATTATGTATAATTATAACTTGTGGCAGATAATGGCAATTAACTGTAAATTTATCAAGTAATCATTTTGGGTTGTAATAACTTTTAAATTGTGGATTCAAAGACTTGTACTTATTTAAATTTCATCTCTGAGACTATAACGGGTTGTGGTGTGTGTTAGTGTGGGGTCACAGCATAAGGTTATTTATTATTAATTAAGTGAAGTGATATTGTGGAAAGAAAGACCGTGACGACCCGGATCCCCGACCCCGGATCTGGGGGTGTTACAGTTTTCGACAAGGTACAAGTACTAGAACATCAAGATGATAAGCTTCATGAATACTAGGGGTGTTAAGATATGAAGAAATGATTTTTTGCTCAAGGTATATCAGGATTGTTGAACTTTAGGGTAAGAAAAAGGGTTATCAATCAATTAAGAACAACTTTGAAGAATATCTGGCTTTTAGGTATCAAGGTAAAGTTTCTATTGGGGTTCAAGCATCAGGGTGAGATGTCAATATTTTAGGAATTTTGCTTTTATACTGTCTCAGAAATAAACTGCCAAAATTAATTAAGTGAAATAAAGTAACCAATCAAAATAGCCCAAATTAGTCGTTTAAAAATAAATAAAATGTCAAAATTGTGTCAATTATCCGTCGTGTTATTCTTATAGACTGTAAGTATATCCAATGGATAATGTTCAGAGTTCCAAAAGCTAAGATTGAGATAATTCGACGGATGATAATTAAAACAATTATCCGTCGGGTATAAAATAATCCAGAAAAGTAATTGATTATTATTAAGAAATCTTATTCCGACGGATGATCAAACTCGATGGATAATGAGCATCCGTCGGGATGTAAATTTTAACTTAGCCAAAATTTCATCTAATCAGAAAAATCAATTAAGTTTCTGGCTGCATCATAACTTGCAAGAAAATCTCTAAAATGATTTAAGAATAATTGAGCATACATAACTCACTTACCAACCTAGAAAATGTGGATTCATCAAGTGGCTTGGTAAAGATATCTGCAAGCTGCTTTTCACTTGGAACAAAATGAAGTTCTGCAGTACATTCATCACATGTTCCCTAATAAAGTGGTACTTGATGTCTATGTGCTTTGTTCCTGAATGTTGAACTGGATTTTCAGTGATGGCAATTGCACTTGTGTTATCACAGAAAATAGGAATTATGTCCACTTGTAGACTATAGTCCAACAATTGGTTTTTCATCCATAGAATATGTGCACAGCAACTACCAGCAACAATATATTCAGCTTCATCTGTAAAGGTAGAAACTGAATTTTGCTTTTTACTGAAATAGGACACAAGCTTGTTCCCTAGAAATTGACAGGTTCTTGTTGTACTTTTTCTATCTATTTTACAACCTGCATAATCTACATCTGAATAACCAGTTAGATCAAAACCAGAATCTCTAGGGTACCAAATGCCAAGTTTTGGTCTTCCCTTGAGATATCTGAAAATTCTCTTAATAGCTACTAAGTGAGATTCTCTAGGATCAGCCTGAAATCTAGCACAAAGACAGTTAGCAAACATTATATCTGGCCTACTAGCTGTTAAGTACAGAAGTGAACCAACCATGCCCCTATAGCTTGAAATATCCACAGACTTTTCAGTAGTGTTTAAATCAAGTTTAGTTGTAGTGGCCATGGGAGTTTTTACGGATGTGCAATCCATTAGATCAAACTACTTTAAGAGATCATAAATATATTTGGTTTGACTAATGAATATTCCATCACTAACTTGCTTAACTTGTAAGCCAAGAAAGTAAGTTAGTTCTCCCATCATGCTCATTTCATACTTACTTTGCATCAGTTTGGCAAACTTTTTGTAAAGTTTTTCATCTGTAGAGCCAAATATAATATCATCTACATAAATTTGAACAAGTATAATAGAGCCATTAATATTCCTAAAGAATAAAGTTTTATCAACAGTACCTCTTGTGAAGTGATTTTCCAAAAGAAACTTTGATAAAGTGTCATACCAGGCTCTAGGTGCATGCTTCAATCCATAAAGTGATTTCAAAAGATAGTAGACATATTCTGGAAAATTTGGATCTTCAAAACCAGGAGGCTGACTTACATAGACTTCTTCCTCCAAATCTCCATTCTGAAAGGCACTTTTGACATCCATTTGATAGACCTTGAAATTGGCATGGGCTGCATAGGCTAAGAAAATTCTGATGGCTTCAAGTCTTGTAATAGGAGCAAAAGTTTCATCAAAATCTATTCTTTCTTATTGACAGTAGCCATTAGAAACCAATCTAGCTTTGTTCCTGACCACTATGCCATTTTCATCCATCTTGTTTCTGAATACCCACTTGGTGTCAATTGGATTCTTTCCTTTAGGTTTGGGTACCAGCTTCCATACCTTGTTCCTTTTTAAATTGGTTTAGCTCCTCCTGCATAGCTAAAACCCAATCAGGATCCAACAAAGCTTCTTCTACCTTCTTTGGTTCTTTCTTGGAAAGAAAGTTGTTATATAGACATTCTTCTTGAGTTGCTTTCCTTGTTTGAACTCTAGAAGATGCATCACCAATGATGAGCTCATAAGGGTGATCTCTAGTCCATTTTCTTTGTTGAGGTAGATTAGCTCTAGATGAAGAGGCCTCATTATTGTCTTGATGTGTGACTGAGTTTTGATCATGAGAAACTTCCCCTGAGTTTGTGAATCTTTGATTTGAGAAAGGGGTACTTCATGTAGGTGATCTATTCTGACTCTCAGCTTCTCTCATTGTTCCGACGGATGATGCACTTTGTATCTCGACGGATGAAGCTGATTGTCTCCCGACAGATGAGGCAGATTGTCTACTGATGGATGAAGTATTTTGTAACTCGACAAATATTGAATTATGTGCTTCATTAGTTGTAGATTTTCTGCATTATCCTTGGCCAATATTTCTTGATCACTTTCATCATCACTGTCATCACTAACCATCTCGACATTATCAAACTTGAGGCTTTCATGGAAATCTCCATCTTGCAGTCCTTCAATCTTTTTATCATCAAACACAACATGTATAGATTCCATACCAATGTTGATTCTTAGATTTTAGACTCTATATACTTTTCCAGCAGCATATCTAACAAAGATTCCTTCATCTGCTTTAGTATCAAACTTTCCATGTTTATCAGTTTGATTTCTTAAGATATAACATTTGCAGCCAAAGACGTGAAGAAAATTCAGAGTTGGCTTCCTATTCTTGAACAATTGATAGGGTGTCATGCACTTTGCTTGATTAACCAAAGAAATATTATGAGTGTAGCATGCAGTATTCACAACTTCAACCCAAAAATATGTTGGTAACTTTAATTCTTCAAGCATTGTCCTAGCAGCTTCAATAAGAGATCTGTTCTTCCTTTCCACTACTGCATTTTGTTGTGGAGTTCTTGCTGCTGAAAATTCATGCATAATCCTATTTTCTTCCCAAAATGATCTCATCACAGAATTCTTGAACTCAGTTCCATTATCACTCCTGATTCTTCTTACTTTAAAGTCAGGATAATTATTGACTTGCCTTATGTGATTGATAATGATTTCACTAGATTCATCTTTGGACTTTAGAAAATATATCCAAGAGAACTTTGAGATATCATCTACAATTACTAGGCAATATCTTTTCCTTGAGATAAACAACACATTGACTGGTCCAAACAAAACCATGTGCAACAATTGTAAAGGTTCTTCAATTGTTGAATCAAGCTTCTTTCTGAATGATTCTTTGATCTACTTTCCTTTCTAACAGGCATCACACAATCCGTCCTTAGTAAACATCACTTGAGGAATACCTCTAACCAATTCTTTCTTGACAAGCTCATTCATGGTCTTGAAGTTTAGATGGGACTGTTTTTTGTGCCATAGCCAACTTTCATCTTGACTTGCTTTACTGAGAAGACAAGTTATTGATTTTGCATTTGATGAGTTGAAGTCAGCTAAGTACACATTCCCTTTTCTCACTCCAGTGAGAACCACTTTGTTGCTCTTTTTGTTTGTCACAACACAGACTTTTGAATTGAAGATAACTAAGTTGCCCTTATCATAAAGTTGGCCGATACTCAACAAAATTATGCTTGAGACCATCCACTAAGGCAACCTCTTCAATGATGACATTGTCTTTTGAAATCAAGTCATATCCCACTGTATAACCTTTGATGTTATCTCCAAAAGTAATACTTGGGCCAGCTCTTTCCTTGAACTCAGTGAGCAGGGTAGAATCTCCAGTCATGTGCCTTGAGCAACCACTATCCAGATACAAAAAATTCTTTTTATTTCCCTGCACACATCAAAATAAAATCAAGTTGATTTTGGTACCCAAGTTTCCTTGGGTCCTGCCTTGTTAGCTTTCTTCTTTGGTTTTTTAGGTTTAATCTCATTTGACTTGAGAATTTCTGATTCATCCTTAGTCATTTGAGTTGGACATTTGAAACTTGTCATTAAAACAGAATTAACATGCACATTTTGATTAACAGGAAAAGGCATGCTATTTGCAAACATGTTATTCCAGCAAGGCATACTAAATGGCATTTGAGGTATACTAAATGCAGCATAATAAGGATTAGGTGCAAATGGCATATTAGCAAATTCTGCATTCATATTCTGAGTAGACAAATCATTCATAGGCATGGTAGGCATGTTGGGAAAAGAAGAGGGTACATACATGGGAGTTGGAATAACAAGTTTGCAATTAACAGATAAATGATTAACACTACCACACTTAACACAGATTTTCCTTGGTGCATATTTATCAGGTGTATAGTTGTTATGTTTGTTAATTCCTACTTTCCCATTTCTATTGTTTTTCTTTTTAGCTTCTATTTTAACCTCAATCTTTTTTAATTTGTCATTCAATTGCTTGATAGACAGATGACCAACATTTACTTTCTTTTCTTTTCTGGCTTGACTTGTTTCTCTTGGAATAAAGTTCTTAGAAACTGATCCATATTTCTCACACAACTTAGCTAGCTTAGCTTTGCTAACTGGTTTACTTACAGCCGACGGATGTGGCTCTTTGTCACTCGACGGATAATCCTTCTGATTATCCGACGGATGATTTTCATCATCCGTTGAGTCCACATCTGTAAACGATCCTTCAACCAAATTGGACACAGGCTTCTCTTTACTCTTCTTCCAGGATGCATCACAAAAGGACTCAATACCTTAAACTTTAGTGATTTGAGCATGAACATCTCGAGATGATTTCCATGCCTTTATCACTTCCTGTTCTCGTTCAAGCTGCTTCTTTAAAATCTCTTCTTTCTTCAAAGACTCAGTTAATTCATCATCCTTAGCAATCTTACACTCAATTCTCAATTTTTCAAATTCAATAAACTTAGACTCTAGCACATTATTCCTCTCACTTAAAACAAATTATTTTCTTTAATTTTAGCATTTTTCTTAGTGAGGGACTTAAGTGTAACACGCTGGTGATGTAATTCTGTGGACATGTTATTTATTGCATCATTACACTCAGCTTTAGAGAAATGTGCTAGGTTAGTGGTGATTACCTGATTGCTTGAAGAACTTGTTTCTGTTTCATCAGATTTGGCCATTAGGGCTAGATTGACATAGCTCGTTTCATCATCTTCATCCAATCCATCTGTAGCCCAGTCATTCTCATGTATGATAAAAGCCCTTTCTTTTTTTAAGCAACTCAAAGTATTTCTGTTTATAATCAACAGGCTCAAATTTCTTTTTGCTGGAATCATAATTTCTAAATTCACTAGCAAAATGACCCGCCAAGCCACATTTGAAACACTTGAATTTTGACTTATCAACCATATTTCTGTTTGGCTTAGCTGCTCCAAAATTCTTCTTGAATTTGAGCTTGGAAAATCTTCTGGATAAGAATGCTAGATGTTCATCAATATCATCCATGTCATCTTGGCTCAATTGATCTTCATTTTCAGCTACCAGCCCTTTACCCTTGCTTTTAAAGACCTTTGATTTAGACTCAACAGCTTCCACCTTCCACCTTCCACCTTCCACCTTCCACCTTCATCTCCTTTTCCTTCTCTAACTCAGCAACAAGTGTTATGGACCCTCCTTTCTTCCTTCCTTTCTCTATCCTTTCATCTTGCTCTATTTCAAGCTCATAGGTTTTCAGGATGCCATACAGTCTATCCAAGGTGAACTCCTTGTAATCCTGTGAATTTCTCAATGAGACTGTCATTGGCTTCCACTTCTTTGGAAGATATCTAAGGAACTTGAGGTTAGAGTCTTTTGTTTGATAAACTCTTCCATGCAACTTCAGAGCATTTAGTAGCTTTTGGAATCTACTAAATATATTAGTAAGAGACTCACTTTCTTCACAGTGGAAATGCTAATATTGCTGAATCAGTAGCTGCATCTTGTTCTCCCTTACTTGCTCAGTACCATCACAGATAATTTGTATTATGTCCCAAACCTCTTTGGTTGTTTTACAATTAATGATGTTATCAAATATATCACCATCAACTCCATTGAACAATATATTCATGGCCTTTTTATCTTTCCTGACTTGCTCAATATCAGGGTCTGACCATTCATGCCTAGGTTTTGGAACAGATGGCTAATTGCCAGTTGTAGCTCTCATTGGTACATGAGGACCTCTCTCTATGCAGTCCACATAGGCCTCATCTTGGGAAAGAAGATGTAGGTGCATCTTCACCTTCCAGTGGTGATGATTATCTTTTTCCAGAAATGGAATTTTAACTCCAACATCCTTTTTGTTCATCTTGTTATTTGTTGTGAGCTTTACACTCTTTGTACTTCAAGAGCTTGCTCTGATACCAATTGTTATTCCCTAACAATACAATAAGAATTACAGAAGGGGGGTTGAATGTAATTATGGCTTCTTTTCAAGATTTTAAAATAGTTCTGATACTTAATACATATAACAGTGTTTGATTTGCTTTAGCGCGGAATAGAAAGATAATGGAAATCAAAACACTAAGTAATAAAACATAAGATTTAAAACTTTCTGGTGGATTAGAAAGTATCCACCATATATATATATATATCAGTTTGAGAACTCTGTGAAGCTTTGAATGACTCACAGCTGCTTTACAAGTAGAACAAACAAACTACTAGAGAAATCCTTACAGAATACAGCTTGATATGTTTCTCTATAAATGTATTTGCTTAGTTAATTATTCTACTTGCTACACTTGGTTTTTATATCACCAAGTTTACATGACAGTAAGACAAGATAATAAAACAAAACATATCTAGTCTAACTCCATGCTACTTCATTACTCTATTCTAGCATCTTTGAATATCTTCACAATTGCATGGAAATGGTAATGCTTCTTTGTTCTTAAAATCCTGCTTAACAGGCTGCACATTCCTTTTGCAAACACCCAATGCATGTGACTGTGTTGTCACTGTCAACAGCTATTTGAATTTGATCATCCACTGGGACTATGTTTGTCATCCGTCAGGAGTCTTGATGATTATTCGTAGGGAGCTTTGTTGATCATCCATCGGGAGTCTTTCAGATCATCTGTCGGGAGTCTATTTGCCACTTGACTCTATTTTATTTACACAGAATTACAAGACATCTCATATTTACAATTGGTCAACCTATTCTGCATATCAATCTAGTAGTCAACATGACTTAGATAACCCTTTACAATCTACTAGACTAAAATATGTTGTTTCCAGAGATGTGCTACAGTACTTATTTGTTACATAAGATCCACTCTCGATGAATGTCAAATTGTTATCCGTTGGGACTATAAACTTAATCCGTCGGGACTATATTAGATCATCCATCGAGAGCAACAAATTACACTAAATTCAATCTACTAAGGTGTTTTGTTTTACTTATCATCAAGTTCACAACATATTCCTAACACATACTAACTATTCTACATATATATTCATCACATGATTATAATATGTAAAGTGCAGTAAAGTAAACGGGGTTGGTTATGACCCCATCCTATGTGATCTTCATCAAGCTCATGATAAAGATCAAGGTCAATCTAAGGTAGTTAAGTAAATAAATACAACTATCTATTACATTATATGTCTTCTTGCTTTATTTGCTTCTTTGTATAGCTTCCTTAGATCACCTTCAATGGACTCTGTTAGATATTGAGTAGAACACAGGGGGATGAATGTGTTTCTTTGGATTTTTAGCCTTTTTAAACACTTTGGTTATTTGGTGAACAAAGCAGTTCCTAACTTGCAGAGATATTTTATTAGCAGAAATAAAATAACAAGCACAATATTTCAAAACTCACTTGATTTGTATTAATTGAGTTTGTCTTACAACAAATTCTGTGTTCTTAAAAATATAAGAACTCGGCTTCTTTCTTGAGAGAAATACAATAAAATATGAAACTGTTTGTTACTCTAAACTAAAGATCGGTGCATGCTTTATACACTAGCAGCACGGATTTACAAGACTTGCACTAAAATAGACTAAACTCTTTTCTAAAGCAACCTTTTTCTATTTCCATATTTAGCTTAGCAAATCTGTGCAGAATCTTACAGGTCTGTGACCATCCTTTGTCCATTTAATCTTGGTCCTTGATCTTGTATTCCCTCCATCTACTTTGTAGACTTCTCAATCTGGTTGATAGATCGTTTATTGACTGATAATCTTGAATCTTGAATTATTGGCATTCTTTATTTGAGAGGCATATCGAGATCTCCAGTTTATTCTATATAGAAGTGACATCTCGATAAGTATAATGACTTTTCGAGATCTATGAGTTCTCTATATGTATATTTGACTTGTCGAGGTCTCTTGATCTTTGCATGTGAAATGACTTGTTGAGGTCTGTGAGATCTCTATATACATTTTGACTTGTCGATATCTCTGATATCTCTAAAGAATTTTTTACTTGTCGATATCTCCAATTCTTCACATCTTCATTTGACTTGTCGATATCTCTGAGTTCTCTACATGTAGAAATGACTTGTCGATATCTCCAATCTTCACATCTTTATTTGACTTGTCGATATCTCTGAGACTTCTTTATAAGCCATTCTGGACTTCTCGATAAGTCATTCTGGACTTCTCAAGTGACTTCTCGATATTGCTTGATATGTGACTTGTCGATATCTTGTTTTAGAACATTTTTCATAAAACAGTTTTATTCAACTCCAAGCTTCTTTACTTTTCTCTGAGGCATGATCATGGCTTGATCTTCTTCCAGAGTTTATTCCTTAGCTTGAATCTATTTACAAAAAAAATACTTCAGTCTAATCTTGTATAATTTTTACAGACTCAAGTAATACAATAAAAAATACAAAATAGATTATCAAACAAGTAAATCTCAAGGTTGTCAATATGACTTAGCCTTGTTATTATACATGCATGTCTTGCACAACAATCTCCCCCAATTTGTGAGAAGATTGTTTATCACAAATGTATTCCTGATAATAAGACTAACTCTAAGTTAAATTGAATTACATAAAACTGACAGATTAACAAATACATTTTTTATACATTTGAAGATTACATAAATTTAATAGTTACAACCATCAAGTGAATTTCTCATAGCCATGTTGTTTTCTAATGAGGTCCTTTAGATTTACTAGTACTTGGAGTTCTTCTATTATTTCATTCCCTCTTAGAGCTTCTACAAGCTTGATCCAATCATCCAATGAGTAACCATTTAGGTAGCTAACTCTGAATCTTGAGAATATGCCAACTTGTATGTTTAGAAATTATCCATCCTTTGATATTCTACTCAAGCCCGTTTCCTTGAGCTCATTTGACCTCTGCTCCAACATCTCTATCTCCTTGGCATATTTTCTGTCCATTTCCTCCTTTTCAGCCTTCAATCTTGCATGACTTTCATTCCTTTCCCTCAACCTTTCAGACATCACAGCCTTCCACATTCATGTGCTTGTGTCATTATCCTTCATCAAGCTGATTACCCTCTTCAATTACGTGGTTGAAAAAGTTTCCATTATTGTCCTGCTAAGCAAAATGGAGCCATCCATGTAGTATATTCTGACATCTGCTAAAGATACAACACAGACTTTGATAATTTCTTCAGATAGTTGTTAGAAAAAGTCATCATCTATGATGCACATGTTTAGGGGAAGAAAGTCAGTTTGATTAAAGCAGTTCCAGATGACCCCAACACCATCTTGCATTTTCCTTAGTTTTTTTTCCAACAGTTTTGAAGTGAGTTATGGTTGGAGGCTTGACTGAAAGTCGGTTTTTGATTTTCTTTAGTGTGACATGGCTTAATCTGATTGATATCTTGAGTAGGGTGTTTGCAGTTTATTTATACAAGTATTTTGGCTTTTGAGATAGGTTTGATTGAGATAGTGTTTGGCTAGGCTTGGTGGTTTGAGTTTGTAAGATTTGGATTTGTTGGACATGTTTCTTGGTTCCTTCATCTTCTACCCTTCTCCTCTTTCTGGAATCATCTCCTCTTTTTCTTTCATCCTTCTTCTTCTCATCTACCTTACTGTTAGTTGCCTTGATAGATTGACTTGAATTTGAGTCAGAAGGTTTTTGCTCATCATTCTTCTGCTCATCATCATCCAAGTCATCTTTGGTGTTGAATTGAGTCTTTGGCAACATTGTTTCTGCATTCTGCAAGAATCTTCCCAAAATTCTGATCATTTTCTCATCTCAACTGTCTTGTTCTTCTTGGTCTTGAGATCAGTTTCCAATGTCATAATCAATCTTAAATTTCCCCTCACACAATTTTTGGGTAAGGTGAAGTATTTGCACTTTTTAGTTTGTGGATAGATTTAGGCCCCTTTTGTTTTGATTGAGATAGGCTTTAGGAAAAGCAGTTATCTAAGCTTTTTTGAGTTCATTAAGCAATTAGGTATCCCATGGAATGACTGTATTAACTCTATCAAATATCACATCCAGTACAGTCATGTTCCCTTGCTTCAATTCAAGAAATTTAAGCTCCATCTGATTCTGCATGTACTTAGGGTAGTACTTTTCCAGAAGTAACTTCTTAATTCTTTCCCAAGAAACATGCTAATTTGCTTCCATAGCTTTTACTGATTCCCACCAATAGATGACTTCACCCTTCAAGAAATAGCATATGGTGTCTTCTGATCGTCCCCTAACTGTACCAATTCAAAAGCTCTTTAAATTTCCTTAATCCATGTGTTAGCTATTATTGGATCAGTGGTATCATGAAATGCAGGTGGATTCACATTCTGAAAAGCCTTGAAAGTGACAACTTATCGTGGTGGTACTGGTGGATCAGGTGATTGGTGTGGTTCACGGTTATCTTAGTTTTCAAATTGTTGTTGAAGAGTTAGTTGTTGTTGAGCTATAGCGTTGGTTTGCTGTTGCAAGGTTTCCAGTAATCGAAGAATATTTGGATCTGTGGTGGATGTGGTTGTTGGGTTCTTCTTTTTGGGTGGCATGATCCTGAAATAAGAGTTACATCAAAACAGGTATGAATAATGAAATAATTCGAGGGTGTCACATGGCATTCTTATTTATATTTGAGGTCAAATTTCAAATTAACAAATATGGTGATGCATCTAAAGACGTAAGATAACAGTTGATAGCAAATGGAATGATAGTGCATAATATTGGAAATCTAAAGGTCTCATTACATCAAGATCAGGATAAAGTCTGATTCTAGGAACAACATGCTTATTTAAAGGAAACAATTGGGAATTCTACGAAGTCTGATAATACTACAACATGGAAGGTAGATAATGGAAAGAACTAAGGCTCCATTCCGTCGGAACGGGGCTTGGTAATCTTCTCCTCTCGAAGCGTCTTCACAATGCTCTGGAGCTCATCCGCCACCATCTGGATGATATACTGACTGGTACAGTCTTGGTGTGATGGCATTTCCTTAAGCTTAGTGTTGACGTACTGAACCAAAGTCTCAAGTCTCGCAGTCATCTGCTCCTTAGGCTTCCCTTCATAGTTTCGGCTATCCGGATACAGGTTCTTCAGTCGGTCTATCAGTCGGTCGTACTTTCCCTGAAGCATGTCAAACTCGCGCCTCAACTTAGCATACACGGAGAAAGCAATAGTGTCGTCCGACCCAGAGGATGACGAGGAATGCGCCATTTGCTGAGAAACCAATAAGAGGAGTATTAATAATAAATTTACTTAACCTACTCTCTCGCATATTATCTATAACCTATACATATATCCTATAACCTATTTGGGTTGTCCAGGGACTCTAAACCGTAGCTCTGATACCAAAACCTGTCACACCCCCAACTAAATAAACAAAATATATAACTATTACAATATTTTAAAAGAAGGTAAATATAACCGAATCTAAGATATTACAGTTTAGGGTTTGGAACAGCCCAACGCTACCATCTATTACAACTGATTTTAATATCGAATCCTCACACAAAACTATCTCTTATTCTACCTGAGCTCGGACATACGCATCGACGTCACAAGTCTTACGTGCTGTCTGCTTGAATCTAACCATAGCTGCTAGCTGTAATATCAGGGTTAAAGCAAGGAGTGAGCCAAATGCTCAACAAGTGCTAAACAATACGGTATGAAACATAAATCGAGATATATATTAAAGGATGATAATGCGAACATATAACTAATAATAACAAGAGATGAAATTTTGGGTGATGGCATCATTTGCTTGAATCAAGACATTTTCAAAATCATATCTTAATCAAAAACATTTTATGACGCTACGGATTACAGCCGGTGATCAGCCGCGAAGTAATCCCGAACCTCGCTGGGTTCTAAAACGTTAATGGGATCCCTAGGCAACTTTTAAGCCTACAATATAAGTGTGGAAAGGACTCGCGTCTCAGTCCAGATCCATTATTCAAAGAAAACATTTATCCCCCTTTGGGACTAAAAATCCACATTTTAATCATTTTAAAAACTGATGCCGATTTTTAATAAAATCTCTTAAATAGTAAACATTTTTATCAAGGGACTATAGATCAACTTTGAAACACTGGAAATATGTCACCAAATTTCAGGGCCATGATCCACTAGACTCTACTATATTAGGGTAATTAAAAGGTTTCCATATACAAGAACAAGGCTCTTGGATAATATGAAAGAGCAATGTCAAACTAGGCTTAAAGCAATGGTTTTCGACAAGGTACAAGTACTAGAACATCAAGATGATAAGCTTCATGAATACTAGGGGTGTTAAGATATGAAGAAATGATTTTTTGCTCAAGGTATATCAGGATTGTCGAACTTTAGGGTAAGAAAAAGGGTTATCAATCAATTAAGAACAACTTTGAAGAATATCTGGCTTTTAGGTATCAAGGTAAAGTTTCTATTGGGGTTCAAACATCAGGGTGAGATGTCAATATTTTAGGAATCAATAGCATGTTAATCAAGAGGATCGATCAAGTATTATATCAAATCTTTATTTTATCATGGCATTTCAATTACTTTGATATACTAGCGTGATACGACTTTTGATCTACTTGCAATATGTACTTGAGGGTTCATGGCATTTCTATATAATACAAAGATAGATTTAAGAATCACTTGGTTCAAGTATATCAAGATAACTCAGGATACTCGCATCATATATATAGGAACTAATTATCACACATTTGCAGTGTAAACGAAAAATAGGTTGAATCACTTGCCTTGAGAAAGGCTGGTCTGGTCTGGCTGGTAGGAGCAACTAGAAGCTTTACTCGACCTTTATGGAAAGTTTACCCTCGTCTTGAGATCCTACATAAATAATAATAACCTCATTATAATATATTCTCACCAACTCAACCTATTTACAACCCGAAATTAAACACAAATGGCACTTAGGCCTATATGCACGCAATTTATAATCACCTTATAAATACCATAGTACACATAGCCACATATACTCAAATATCATATTTTAATATCAAATAATATCACACACACCATAATGCAATACTAGGCTTGGATGATCTCGATCCCCAACTAAGTCACTTGATCGCTAAACTAGACAGAGTCTCCAAATTTTGGCCTCCTAACTCGATGTGCCTTTACTAAAATATCCAAAACCTATTGACCCTCACTTGGGCCTCTTACTCTACTGGCTTTATACTATCTTGCAACCATAGTGGTCAACCTAGGTCTCACTCATAAGTGCTCTAAAACTATGTGATAAGTGCCAGTGCTCACTAAGGAAAATTTCAGAATGACATCTATGGTTTCTTGAGTGCATTAGACACTCTTAAACCACAATTTTAAATCCAAAACTTCTACACTAGACTCTTCTGACCATAAGGCATCTCCCAAACTCTATGTGACTCAAGGGCCTAGCTTGGGCCTCCTTGGGAAAAGCTTAAGGTCCATGGTTCCCCTGTTTTTCTGGGCAGAAAACGCCCTGACTTGAACTAACTTGTGACACATGGTTCTAACTCAAATCCTATGAACTATGGCTGGAAAAACTCCTCTGACACTCCCTCTAACTAAGGCTCAACAGGGCCTAATGAGGGCCTACCTATGACATGGACAAAACTTCCTATTTCTAAGTTGCAACAAAACTGTCCCCTGCTGGAGAGATTTTGTGATTTTACTCGTGCACCTAACCAAACGACTTACAAACCTCCAACAAACACCTAAAACCTATCATATACTCCTAGTGCTAGCTTCTGGTGGTTTGGGCCTCAAGGTGCACAACAATGACATGGTCAAAACTCACTCTAAACCTCAGGGTACCAAACTGATTTTCTGCAGAAACTAATACTCTCCTTTCTCTAAGGTTCTCACTTAACAACCCAACCACCAACAACCAAAGTACCCAAACCAAAACTTAACTAAGGTGATCTACTGAACTAACTCCCTTACTCTCAAAATAGGCTTAGTGGAGATCATCCTTATCTAAGGTGCAACATAGCAAAACAAAAGTAATCACATTACACAAATTACAAGTCATCAAGTTTTCAAGGACAACAACTTTAACCTTCTTGATAAGTATAAATGAGATAACATCACATATTAAGGAGCACAATTCTTAATTAATATATTAGCTTAACTAAAATTAAGGTTTACTAACAAAATATTAATCCTAATGATCAAGAACTTCCAAAAATTCAAGAGTGATCTACATGCATGCATGACTTCGAGTCTTACAAACCAAAACAGCATGATTTCCAAATAAATTTTCATTATAATTCAACATGCAAGCCTATCATGGATTATATCTAAATGACCGCCTAGCATGCAAAGGTTTTTACCAAGATTTTACTAAGATTTTCATGTTATCATCACAAAAACACACAAAATGAAACAAGGCAACCAAAACACCATCCATTCGGCTCCTATCAAGTCATGGCCGAATGGATTAGGGTGAAAACAAAATTTGCATAAGTGTAACACACTCATGTCTAGCCATTCTCAACCCTATGATACTATAACTCATGGTGAAAGCCTTGAATTCACAAGAATCAAGGATATTCACTTAGAGTTTAACAAAAACACCACCATGCAAGGTCAACACATAAGTTTTCTACTCTAAACTCTTGAGATATACAAGAACAACATGTAGGGAGTAAGATTACTTGATTATAGGATGATTGTTTGAGTGAAGAAATGAAGAAAAGAAGGGAATGGGGGCCTCGGTTTTGGAATGGCCGAGAGGGAGGGGGAAAAACCGAGAGGGAGGGAGGAGGAGAAGGGGAGGGTGAAGTGGTAGGGTGAAAGTGGAGTGGTGATCACTCTTTGATTTGTTTTTATGTCTTGATTTGACTATAATGTGAGTGGGTTTGGAAATGACAAGAGTAACCCTCTAGCTAGAGTTAGGCCATTTTGCATGCAAGGTCAAGGAGGTAATTTGGCTAGTAAATTATGAGTTAGTGGGTTTGGAAATGTCTTCTTTGTCCTTGAGGAGAATAGAAGGGTGATTTGCATGCAAGGACTTCTATGTAATTTTCTAATTATAACAAATAAAGTTTGTAAAGATTTATTTTTATAAAATAAAATACAAGTTCAAAAATTATAAATTTTTTACCATAAAATAACTTGGATTTTTAGAAATTTTATAAAATCACTTTTGAAATTTGTGAACAAAATAGCTTTTAAAACAAAATTTCTCCAAGGTTTAGAATATTCCTTATAAATCAAAAATAAAGGAAATAAATAAACTTTTGCTTTGAAAAATCATATGCTACATAAAGAAAATTTATAATGCAGAAATTTTCATTCAGACAAATGTACAACCATTAAGTATATTTACATTCGGCTTTAATTTTATACCAAGTCCACAAATAATATTACACATCAAATAATGTTGAGGGTTGAGGTGAAAATTGGTTGTTGTGAGCTTAATGAGAGAGGATCACCAAAAGTGGCTTGAATAGATTCATTGATTCCCTCCATCAATAATGTCGAGGGTTCATATCTGGCCTGGTGGAGTTGATCCAATATGACCTTGGTGTCATTGTTTCTTATGATTTAATTTTGGACAGCTTCATGAAGAGCCAGAAATGATTGCTTTAAGTTCTTAATGCTCTGCTCCATACTAGTCACATCAAATCTGGCCATTTTCTCAGCAAATTTGTTGAATTTATTTTTTATTTATTAAGATTGGGTGTTATTAAGGGAAATGGAACTCGTGACAACCCGGATCCCCGACCCCGGATTTGGGGGTGTTACACTCACCACTCTCATTCACAGCAGTCAAGGGTGCCTGCTTTTTCTTCTTTTTACTCACTCCACCCTGTTAAGAGGATGAAGTGGTTGGTTTCCTCGCTTCTATTGGTAGAGAAAAAAGGGTTTCAGTTTGGGAAGGCCCCTGTTGGTGTTTCTGTGTTTGTTCTTCCACAGGCATAGGAGCCATAAATGTGCTAGATGTTACAGTAGACCTCATATCAGACATAGGATAAGGGTAAGTCCCGAATCTTTCCAACATAAATGGAGTGATTTTAAGACGTACAGGTACCTTATTATTTGTAATAAGTGAGCTAAATAGTATTCTGGACACCTGTCTACAATTGCGTATCTTTGTTCTATTAATACCATTAAGTAAATGAATGTCTTGAACTTTATGATTTAAAGTAGACATTATAAACCTAGAAAAGAAAATTTCCTTACCTCTTGTGGCCAAAGGCATTGTGAGCCCTGTGCTGAGTTCCTCCAGAATTAAGAGCCCCACATTTATGTGTCTGTTGTGAGCCAAGGAGAACACCAGCTTCTGAACCATACTTAAGATGTTGCCATACCCTATCTTCCCGAAGGTGAAAGCTCTCACTATGGAATCAAACAGGATTGACCATTCCCTCTTCAAATGCTTCTTGTTCAAGCTGGTAAGGTTGATCCTTTCACTGTAATTGATGAAGTCCATGAATTCAGCTAGATCCTGTTGAGTGGGCACCTCCACCATGTTGTCAATAGGAATTCCCAGAGCCAGGTTGACATCATTCTCAGTAAATTCCACTTGTTGGGCATGAATTGAGTAGTTAACCACCATGGATACAGCTTGATTCTCATCTACCACTGTCCTAACCACAACTGAGTTTCAGAAAGAATTGAGAACATCCATGTATAAAGTGGGATTTGCAGTTAGAGCACCTACAAAGTATGTCTCAGATAGAAACTTGACAAAGCTTTTGAAACTGTCATGAGCTTGATTTGAATCTGTGAATGTTAGGTAGTTGGTTCCCCCTTTGGGATAAAAGCTCTAATAGTGTTTGATGCCATTTGAAGTGTTTCAATTTGAGTGGGTAAGAGATTTGAGAAAGAAAGAGTTCGAAATGAGAGAGAACGGTTAAGATTTGCAAAAGCGAGGTTACTTGAGATCTCGAAAGCGTAAAGAGGGGTTATGTCGAGATGTCTGGGTGTTTATTGAAAAAGGTAAATGACTTGTCGAGAAGTAGAAATAAATGTTTGAGATTTATTTATCGAGAAGACACATGAGAGGATAGATACATATTGATATGTCACTGTCCTGACTCTTATCGAGAACTAGATAGTGACTTATCGAGATGTCAAATAAATACCCAATTTGTCCTGAATGGACTGAATATTTCCAATTTTTATTTCAATAAATTATAATAAAATTAGAATGATTTTATATCAAAAGTACTTTACTAAAAAAATTTATTAATTTAAATTATTTCAGTTGTAAGTTGTCGAGATGTCTAAAATGTATACTTGTAGAGAACTCTATGAATTAACATATATTGAGATCTCTACAATGACTTATTGAGAAGTCATAATGAGGCTTGTCGAGAAGTCATTCGAGAGGTCAAGAAAATGACTTGTCGAGACCTCTATCGAGAAGTCTCAAAATGACTTGTCAAAAAGTCAGTTAGACTTATCGAGAACTCAGTTCTCTATATACTTTGGTCCTTTTTGACTCTGTCTTATGCTAATTTGTTACTCACTAAACACGCGCTAAAATTCACGCAAGTATACGCATTCATAAGTAGTATAAGACTTAAATCAGATTCGTTCCCACAGAGAATGGTTTAGGTTAACTTTGTAATTTATGCACTTATGCAACAATGATATGGCTATTATTCAATGCTAAGACGATTAACAGATTGAGATTGTTTATAACTAAGAATTAAACTAACAATTATAACTAAGAGAATAAGAATGGTTGAATTAATATATATGACAAATATGGGATTCTAACTTCATTAAATACTTCATTCAATAGTCTTTTTGTTCTTAACCTTAACATGTAATGGTGATGACACTAATCAGATAATACGAAACTGATAAACGCCAACTTTCGTTGCACGAATACCATATTACCAAACATCCACAAAAGAGATAGAAGCTGAATAGACACCAATTATATTGAGACCCTATATGTCTATAGAATTTGACAATATAACGGGTTAATGCACAAGTTATCTATCGTGATTACATAGGGCAAGTTAGATGGTTAAAATTACCTATGAATCATGCATATCAATAACACATGAACTTATGCTAGCATGGCAAGTTCTAAACCCTTAAATTCACTTCCGCTTCATTAAGAATTAACACACTATCTTATAAGTTCACGATGCTCATAAGACGAATAAGCACAACCAATACTAGGTTATCATACAATCACCACATACTAAGGAATTGAAACAAATTAACTAAAGAAATCCATAAATAAATCCGCTAGAACCCCACGATAACGATTAGCCCATAGTCGGACTCATCATCAACGCGGGTTCCGATGAAATCATGGTATAATAAAAGTAGTCTTTATAAACGTATAATAAACAAAGTACAAAACAAGAGTATAGGTTCAAGAATAAGAAAACTAGCATCCAACTTAAACAAAGAATCACAAGTAAACTAGATCTTCTTCGCCTTGGTTGAATTGTGCTAAAACGGTCTTCTTACACCTTCTCCTTGTGCTATGGTATGTCTTGTTATAAAAATGAACTTATTTATGTATATATAGCAGCCCCATGCAGAGTAGAAGTTTCTGGATCAAAAGCCCAATAGAATCAGGATTTTAGTTCTCGACCTGGCACGGCCGTGCGCTTGACCAGCACAGGCGCGCTGAGTTTCTGGACTTCGGGCGCGGCCGCGCGCTATCACAGCGCGGGTGCGCTAACTCCCTGGATCAACTTCTGACTTCTTCTATTTCTTTGCTGATTTGAGCCGGTTTTCCAAGAGCTTTTATTCCAACACCTCCTTAACACAAAATTAGCACCAAAATAATGCTAATTCACCTGATTTCCTGGATAATGCCTGAAAATGCAAAAACACTACAAAACACATTAAAAACCAACAACTTGAGTACAAATACACCAATTCAAAGCTTTTTGGAGCGTAATAAAGTGTCATAAATGCCACTCAACATACCTCCAAACTTGAATCGATGTTTGTCCTCAAGCATAAACAGACTCAAAGAACAAGAAATAGAAATGCATGAATGCAACTAAATAAATGCAACGATCCCTAATGAATAACTAAACCAATCAACAAGCAACATCTCAACAAATGCAGTTATTCGCATAAAGATCAATCAAACCTCACAAATTAATACAAACCAGAGATGTGCGTGTGTGCAACTGCTTACAGACATACCATCGCAACTAGATCAATAATCATGACTCACTACTCATCAAAGAAATCACAAGGTTATAAATAGAATAAAAGCTAGACTCAAAATAACTTATAACACTTCAATTATTATATCGGAGTTTACATGGATTCGCGCTTTTATTCACAACAAAACAACACAAATATGCTTATTTGACCGTGCAATGAGTGAGGTCCACAAAAGACTTATACAATAGTACCCATGTAGTGAGTGTTAGGTTAGCGGATCCGATACTATAAAAATCCCCTAAGAACTTAATAACTCGAGTATAAAGAGCCCACTCGTGATCAATTATACATACACTTACATACTCTCTTTTTTTCTTTTTTTTTCTTTTTTTTTCTTTTTCAAATTTCTGAACGAGTTTGTTTCGCTCTATCTCGCTCAACCCTAGACTACTCATATAAATATGAGCCGGCTACTAGCCATTTGAAACCTAGCCAACACAACTAGCAATGAAATCCAATTTTCTCCAATTTTTTTAAAAATCCATGCTAATTTATTATTAAGAGAATATCCTAAATTCTAAATATAAACAAGCGATTAAACGTCAACAACAAATAAGCCATGATCATGATCTATCACTTTAGCAACCTATAAGACTTAGTGAAATACAATTGTCTCTAGCATGCAAATCAATTCGATAAGACTTAACATCACTAAATATGACATCACTACACTAGCATCAACATCACAAATCAATCGGAAAAATCATCTAAGGGATCATGTTATTATGTAAATGCATGAAACTCCATGAACAAACTATCATAAAAACTATCAAAAAAAACTACTACATGGCAAAATATGCAACTATATGCACTAAACTTGTATGAATATGCAAATTATATATGACTCACACAAAACATATTCCTTGAACTACTACCCCCAAACTTAAAATATTCACTGTCCTCGGTGAAGGTAATAGTAAGGAATCAGGCATACCTACTCTGAATCAGGGTCATCACCCTCAACGGGTGGAGTATCAGGCGTATCTAGAGCTGGATACACAGAATCCTCACCAAATAATGGCCACTGGATGTCAACACTGATGGCTCTGAATACAGTCCCAAGTGCCTGGGTGAGATCACGTGCAAACCGACTATGGATGTCGTGCATAGCATCCATCCTCCTCACTAGACGCCGATACTGCATCATACTCAAACCAGCTCCAACCTTTGCTCCTTTTTCCTCCTGCTCCTGCTGCAACGGACCAGCCTCCTCTCCCAACTGAGCTCTCCATGCTGCCTTCCTTGCCTGCTGCATCCCACCAGCAAAAGTCTGATCCGCTGGCCTGCCATCTGGCAGATGATCATATGAATAACCAAGCCCCTTAGGATCGGGCGTGCCACCATACCACTTAGTCATGTTCAACAACGTAGAACTGTCGATAGGAGCACTGGGAAGCTGTAACTGCTCATGTGCGGGCCAATGATCACTAACTGCCATGCACAACTTCGTCACAATGGACGCATAAGGTATCGAACCCGTAGTACCTCCTCACAAAATTCTCAAAATCCCCCGATAAATAACCATCCCCAAATCAATATAATTGCCCTGAAGAATTCCCCACAGCAGACGAGCACGCTCCACAGTAATATCATGCATATGTGATGATGGCATGATATTAGCATAAATAAATGAGTTCCAAGCCCATGCAAACCTGTTCATGCACGACGCAGGGAACGTGAAGTAATCATTTGTGCCCCTCTAAAACTTTTAGTGAGTCTCAGGCACACACAAAGTAGCAACGATCAGATCCAAGTTGAAGTCCTCCGGAGTCTTATCGTTCCAAGTGTCATAACTGAGCTTTCTCGCGGGCTGCTCAATCACCCTCCTTATCACATCAGCACTATACTCCACAGTCATCCCCCTAATCACCGTGAAGCCATTCTTCTCCACCTTCGTGTTAGCATAGAACTCTCACACAACACTCATGGGCACAGCAGCGGGAGCCTCGCAAAAAGGAACCCATCTCATCTCCAGAATCATCTCTAACAACTTACCATCCTTCCCTGATGGAAGAAAACCTCACTCCTTTACTATAAGCTTCGAGACAAGCCTCGTGTACTCATCTTTAGCTTCTGGAGTCGAAAACCCCACAGATGAATAATCGGTGGTGCTGCTGCTTACTTGAGTTCTTTATCTCTTAGGTGTCATTGGGATTGAATAAGAGAGAATAAAAGCTAAGTGTTTGAGAGAGATTTGTGTTTGATAATTTGTGATGTGGTAGAGAAGTTTGTATATAAGTGTGTGATATATAGGTGGTGAGAAGAGAATTATATATGGAATAGAAGTGGGAATTGATTATGGGAATCGTGGGAATAATGGGTTCGATTTGGAGAGGGAAATTTGGGATGTGGAAGAGTAAAATTCGGGTAGAAATTGATTTTGTAGCAAAAATCCCGCTTTTCTCTTCATAACGGTTGTTTTTATTTTTCCAAGTCGGGACCTCAGCGCGGCCGCGCGCTAGACCAGCGCGGGCGCATTCACCTTCTGCCAAATCGGCATGGCCACGCGCTGGATCAACGCGGGCGCGCTTACCTTCTGGAAAAACAGCGCGGCCACGCGCTAGATCAGCGCGGGCGCGCTTGGCTTCTGAAGTTGGCCCTGAATTTTTTTCTTTTTCTAATTTTTTTGTGTTTTTCTCTTTTCTTCTTGCTTCCTCTACCTACTAATGTACAACAAACTTGGGTTGCCTCCCAAGAAGCGCTTGTTTTACGTCGTTAGCTTGACGTAGAATCTTGAGATCAAACGGATAATAAAACGGTACTAACGACCTCGCAGTTTACCGTGTGACCATAGTAATGCTTCAACCTCTGACCATTGACCTTGAATACTTGGCCTGGATCACTCTCAAATATTTCCACCGCTCCTTGTGGAAAAACGGTTTTGATTATGAAGGGCCCTGACCACCTAAACTTCAACTTTCCAGGAAAAAGACGGAGACGAGAGTTAAACAAAAGAACTTGTTGCCCTGGCACAAATGATTTGAGCACTAGACCCCTATAATATCACCTCTTAACTTTCTCCTTATATATTTTGTTGTTCTCGTAAGATTGCAGTCAAAACTCATCGAGTTCATTCAATTGAAGCATCATCTTCTTTCCAGCTGCATCCAAGTCAGGATTCAATTTCTTCAAAGCCCAATATGCCTTATGCTCGAGCTCCACAAGCAAATGACACCCATTACCATAAACCAACTAGAACGGCGACATTCCCAACGGAGTCTTGTATGCTGTTCTATATGCCCAAACAGCTTCATCAAGCTTCAAAGACCAATCCTTCCTCAACGGACATACAACTTTCTCCAAAATGTGCTTGATCTCTCTGTCAGACACCTCAGCTTGACCATTTATCTGAGGATGATAAGCCGTAGCAATGCGATAATTCAGATTATACCTTTACATCATAGCAGTGGACTTGCGATTGCAAAAATGCGATCCCTTATCACTGATTATGACGCTTGGAGTTCCAAACCTTCTGAATATCTACTTGTGAAGAAAATTAAGCACCACCTTCGCATTGTTCATTGGAAACGCCTTAACTTCAACCCATTTCGATACATAATCAACCGCCAACAAGATATACTGATTGTTACAAGATGAGACAAATGGCCCCATATAGTCAATTCCCCAAAAATCAAAGACTTCAACCTCGATAAGCACATTAAGAGGCATCTCATCCCTCTTAGACATATTACCCACACGTTGACATCAATCACATTTCAAAATGAACTGATGAGCACCTTTAAACAAGGTTGGCCAAAACAAACCTGCTTGAAGAATACGAGTTGCTGTCTTTTCTCCACCATAGTGTCCTCCAAAATTCGTTGAGTGGCAATCTCGCAAGCTCCCCCCCTTTCGCTGTAAGGAATATATCTCCTGATGATTTGGTCATCTCCTTGTCAAAAAAGAAATGGCTCATCCCACATATACCACTTTACTTCATGTAGAAACTTCTTCCTTTGAGCATATTATTAGTCGGGAGGTATGACATTACTCACAAGGTAGTTCACAATGTCTACAAACCACGGTTCTTCCTCTTGCACTCCAAATAGCTATTCATCGGGAAAAGACTCATTTATCAATGTCTTGTTCAGTGAAGTAGCATTAGGGTTTTCTAATCGAGATAGATGATTAGCTACTTGGTTTTCAACCCCCTTTATGTCCCTGATCTCTAATTCAAATTCTTGAAGTAAAAGAACCCATCTAATCAATCTAGGCTTCGAGTCTTTCTTCGAGAGGAGATAGCGAATTGCAGCGTGATGAGTAAAAACTGTCATTTTAGTACCAAGTAGATAAGATCAAAATTTCTCAAAATCATAGACAATAGCCAAAAGTTCTTTCTCCGTAGTAGTATAATTCACTTGAGCACCATTCAAGGTCTTACTAGCGTAGTAGACCATATGAAATATGTTGTTCTTTCTCTGCCCAAGAACTGCTCCAACTCTATAGTTACTTACATCGCACATCATCTCAAAAGGTTCATTCCAGTCAGGTGCAGTTATGACAAGTGCCGTTGTTAGTCCCAAAGTATCGTAGAAGGGGGGTTGAATACAATACCTACAATCTTTTCGATTCGTTTACAAGTTCTTCGTTAAAAGTTCAGAATCAAATTAGACACAAAACAATTCGAGGAAGATATTCTTTTATTAATATAATCCTTGAGGTTGCTACAATCTAATCAATAAATTAATTAGCTACAATAAATTCAGCAGCATAACAATATGTTTACAAGCTTAATGAATGAGGGGCTTTAATGGAGCTCTCATAAACTGAATTATGTTGCTGAAGAAGATAACTGATAATGAATTGCATTCATTCAGCTTCTGTTTTAGACTTCCAAATTCAATGGACATGTGGCATGTTTGTGTCCACACATTCTATTTAAATTTGCTACAATTAAAATCAATGAATACACAACTCTTCTATGGCGACCTGAGCAAGCTTCTATGGCGACCAGTGTCTCTGTAGAGCTCTATGATGACTGCATATGTTCTATGGCGACCAGGGGATCTTCTATGGCGACCAAGGGAACTTCTATGGTGACCAAGTGATCTTCCGTGGTGGCCAAGTAAACTTCTATGGCGACCAAGAGATTCACTTGAAGTTCCGAGATCAGCTAAGGCTCTATGGCGACTGGGTAGCTACACAGGCTTCTTCTGTGGTGACTAGAGTCTATGGCGACCAGGTGCCTTAGAAAATCTCTATAGCAACCACTGTAGTGCCTTAGAGAGATTTTCTATGGCGACCAATTCTGTGGCGACCATAGTCTGTACACTTCTATGGCGACCAGGTAGAAGACTGTTATGACTTAGAATATTCTTGCTTCTGTCAAACCATTCTTTATTGTATCAACATTTCCTTCTGTAACTGAATCAAAATTATTTCTTGAATACTGATGTTTGGTGCACTAGTTTGGTTCACAAACAACTAACATTGAGAGAATCCTAATTCAATTTGTCTTATGTTTCTGTGCTGATACATATTGATGTTTATCCATTGCTTCTTTCACTGAACCCCTGATCTATAACACTTGAAATCAATTCATGTAACTGATGCTTAAAGTCCTTTATTGTCTTATTCTTCATAGCTGCTTGAACATGACAATGAACTTCTTCCCATGATCTGTTAGAAGACTTAAAGAGTTAATTGCATCATTTGGTTCTTTGTGTTTATCCTGTCTTCATCTGAAGGGTTCTTGTGCTTCACAGTTTAATATTGTTTATCTGTTTATGTTTTCATGTTGAGTTATAAATCCTTGATTATATGTTACATTACATTATGCTTTACAATCTTCCCCTATTTGATTGTTAGAGTTCGACAAGCAAATCCCTAAGGATAACTCAACTGATGATAAGAAAAAGTAAAACTCAAAATAGATAAAGATATTAAATACATTCTGGATTACATATTCAATTCCAAATTTCTTAAGTTATAAATTACAAAGAAGTGTTCCTCTAGCCTGAACATATATTCTATGTCTTCTTTTTCTTTGTTCTCTTCTGCTTCCTGCTTCCTTCTCCTTCTTGAGGCTGGTCAGATTTTCTATTGGAGATTTTGTTCTTAGGATCTGAAGGTTTTGGAGGAGACTCTTTCAGCTTATTCAATCTAGCTTGCATACAATCACAAGCTTCTATCTCAAGTGTATTGACTGGAGGTGGATTATTCAGCTCATGAAGCATTATCTCAAGATATTTGACTTTGGTGCATTTGGGAACAAGATCAAACAATAGTGATGATTTTATGGACATTACGAAGACTGTTATCCTTTTAGGATGTCCTTGTACTCTCTTGGTGTCATTAATTGACTCTTCTTCCACCTCATCAAATATCCTTATGATTGGGATCAATGCAATTTTATCCTTCTTACATGTGGAGAGCTTGACGTCCATTAAGGATTGATACATTGATTCTGATGCGCTTGTTCTGAAATCATTGATCTTAATCTTCATTTGATTAATCTGAAAGACTAGTTCCCCTTCACTGTGAGTGCTGATGATAAGTTCACTATCTTTTAGATTCATTTCTGGCTCTCCATTAATTAACACTATCTCATGATAAGCTCTTCCAACTTTCTTCATATCCTTCTATGTATCCCTGATCATTTTGTCATTGAGTCTGTAAGCATATTGAACTTCAGCAGCTTTAAGGTCTACTTCTGATCTTTTAACTCCCGGTGCCTCCAGTTTTGCTCTTTTGCTCCTGAGTTGACTTTCAAGAAAAGTGAGTTGAAGATATCAAATGGATCTCAGATGTTGGTCAGACATAGTGATATTTTACATCTTCTCATCCGCAATTACTTTGATGACGAATTGATACATAAAGGCTTGAGTGGATACATTCATCATCATTCTCCAAAGTTTGTCTTTGAAATATTCATTCTCATTCGATTTCAACCATGGGATTTTTTAGGCTAGGATGAATAGTTCAACAATATTCAACTTCTTCAACACACTATAGACACCTTCATCTGTAGACCATTTCTATGATTGATAGTGATCTTCCCTCCATTCTTCAGAATGTTCACAGTAGTTCCAGTGATTATTTTATTGAACTGATCATAGAACTCATGGATGTTTTCATACTCCTTTTTGTAATGTTCCACGGTTCTCAGCAGATTAGAGTTACCAGGGTCTGAATAGTGATATGTTTCCAGTTTGTCCATTTTCTTCTTTATTTCTTCCCATTTGCTTCCTTTCCTGTTAGCTCGAAGATATGCTTCTCTCGCTTCCATGTTCTCCTTTCTTTGAATGGCTCTCTGAATTATTGCACTTGATCTTTCCATTTCCTCTTGAATCTCTGTATAAGAGCGATTGATTTTCTCTGACAATCCATAAAATAAACAGTCATCTGAGAAAGCATCTTCATCTTCAAACTCTTCATCCTCGGTAATGATATTTCTCTCTTCCGTAGCCACTTCTTCAAATCTTGGCTCACACCCCACTGGAACATCTTTCATCTATTTCTCCTTCTTCCAGTTCCTCTTCGAAAAATAAGGGTCTTGGAGCATTTATCTAAGACAACAGATTTTTCTGAGTTGTAATTATTTGGCTCAGATGTCCTGATTTCTCCCCCTGAGATGTTGCACTTTCCTTAGAGAATCTTTCCTTGAGGAGCACCCTTTCATCAATCCTCTCTTTTTGCTCTTCCCTTAACTCATCTCCAAATTCATCATAGGAAACTCCAGTAGTCTGAAAGGCATTTTTAAGTAGATCAACAACAATGGCAAGTAACTTCCTGTTTCTCTTGAGATCCCTGTCTCGACCTTACATGCTCAATCAACAACAGCTCTGAAGGATAACCTAACTGAGGGGGAGAAAAGGGTAGAAGAACAAGAAAAAGTAAGGAAAAGCAATTGCCAATACTGTGCCAAAGCTCTCAGTTAGCAAGCAAGCACCGATCCCGGTCTCATCTGAGAGATAGAGATCGCTCAACAAATTCCTGTAAGCTGGCGAATGCTGCTTGTTGATGTTCAAGTTGATCGGAAAGACTGGAAATTTGATGATCTCTGAGAGATAATTCTTCCTAGAAATGTTGGTCTTTAAGACCCAGCATTCTTTGAGATAACTATCTTTGAAAGCCAGCTATTCTTCAAGATAGGATTTAGTGATATAGTTGGATAGATCTATGATTATATTTTGGATGGTAGGTGTCTCACAGGCTTCTCGCAGTGTATCGCTCAGCACTCTAGCACTCGGTTTGGGGTTATGTGTGTCACTCGTGCTCACATGTTCACTCCGCTCAAAGCTCCGAGTTCCAAGTGTACCTACAGAAGACACTGGAGCCATCCTTAAGGAGGTCAGCAGTGGTGCAATGGGAGTTTGCAATTCCCGATCCTTGTCTGAGACAAGTTGCCTGTCATTATGAGATGACTCATCCATAGTTAGAATCTCTGGGAGGAGCACTGGGGCCGTCATATTTGGCATCTGATCCCCAGCTTCCCCTTGTATCTGTGAAGATACATTCCCCTTTGGCTCACCAGTTAAATCTAGTTCATCGCCAATGGGTTACCGATCCGCGCCTACGTCAGATCCACTATCCACATATGCATCCAGGGTTATCAGTCCTGGGGAGGTAAGTGATGTGCTAGATTTGGCAGCAATTACAACACTCTCTCCTAACACCTGTGAAGGCAGTTGATCCATTGAAGGACCTTGAACAGGATATTCTAACCGTAAAATGGTTGAATGCCCTGTTTCCGTCAATACTTCCTCACCAAAGAGATCTCTTATATTTGACTTATTTAATGCTTCAAGAGCTTGGATATCGGATAATGTGTTTGACTCATTACAGGATGTCTTGGCCGACGGGCGAATTTCAATAGATCTACCTTGTTGAGAAGATAGATCTAGTAATTGTTTAGTTTCCTTTTTAGCCAGAGAATCCTTTTGAGAAGATACCTGGAGGTTTACAATGGTCTCGGGAAATTTACTTCTTTGCTTCAAAGGAGACAGAGCTGTGGTTCTCTCAAAGTACCTTCCTTATTTGCTGCATCTAGTGCAGTTTCTCCCTCTATATGCATAGGGTCCTTATACTCCAGGGTTTGGGCTAAGAAAGTTGAAGGTGTTTGATTGGGCTCTAGATGGTGGTTATGAATTTGTGGTATGTCAAATTCACTCCCTCTCCTATCTACTTGTTCAATGAGTAGCTGTGTGTGATGTGGGTCAAGATGTAATTGATCTATACTAATAAAATCAGAGCATGCTTCATAAGTATTACTCATAGCAGATGTACCCATACTTGAGAAAGCTGGTCTATAGATAGATGTATTAGAGTGAGTAGACTCAGCAGCTTGAGGAAGTTATCTAGTAGCTTCAGGTTGAGGTTGTGGAGAATTTTCAGGTTCTGCTTCTTGTTCTGGTTCAACTTCATCCTCTGCTTGATCACCATTTTCCGGCTCAGGTTGATCTGCTTCTTCATTCACATTCTCTTCAGCTGTATGAGCAATGTTTTCCTGTGGTACATTTTGAGCTTGAGGTTCACCTTCATCGTCTTCATCTTCATATTGAGCATTGATGGTAGCAAAGACATCTGTCATGTGCTCTGCTAGGAAAGCAGCATTTGCATTTGAATAGTTTCCTTTCATGTACAATTTAGTCACTATCAACGGGGACAAGATAGGAGAATCTTCCAAGATGTCACTGTGAGTTGATGCCTTTTGTGCTTCTGACATTTTTCCATTGAGCACAATCTGAAGAAACCTTGTGTAGAAGATAAAGTTTTGATGCTGAGATTGGTTCTCCAAAATGTGCTTCATGAATAAATGCCTAAAGTTGATGCGAAGATTATTTGCGACAGCAACCCCAACAATTTGATTGAAATTAGTCAGTCCATGGAATCCACCAGTCTTGAGAGCCAAGCAGTGAGATAATATATTGAAAAATAGATTCCATTCTTTTGGAAGATGACTTTTGTTGAAGTGTTTAGGAAAATCATCATTCCCTGTCTATGTGGTTCTTATTCCTCTGAAGAAGCTGAGTAATTCCCAGTCTTCTGGAATGGCATCAAAATTATCACGAGGTAGCTGAAGATGTTCATTTAAATCGTCTTCTATGATTCTAATGGTATCATCACCAATAACAAAGGAAAAAGCCAGTTGTTCACATCAGAGGAGTTTGTAGTTGTTCTACGCACATGCCTGAGAAGCTGAACATTTAATTTCACATTAATAGTTAATGTGAAGCGCACAATGGAATGTTCATTTAGAAAATGGATCCATGTCTCAAAATGTGTCATTTTAACTGGATCACGTTCAATAATTGAAATAAAATTTTTTTTTGGAATCTGAATATTATTCGCCATTTAATTAAAGATGAGAATAAAATTTGGATTTAAAACAAATAAATTTGTGCCCTTCGAATTATAAGATAGATCAAATAGACCAAAATATTTTGAACACACTTTTTAAAAGTATTAACCAAACGAGGCCTTAAGAAGAAATTAACAAGAAATCAATCCAATGAACAATTTTATGTTTAGCCAAACAAAGCCTTAATCACAAAAACAATGGTAATTCGATCTCTACAAACACCCGGTGGAATTTGTTGAAAATGGTCTCAAATTAATCCTTATTCTCTGGGCTTTCAGAATCTCCAAATATTATAAATTTTGGCAGAGTTTTTTACAGATTTGATCACAGTAAAATTTCTTCTTCCTCACTTGCGACTGTGTTGTGTGTATATATGCTGAAAATCGATGAAGTCGTGTATATATATACTCACACTGAGAGGGAAACAACAAAAAAATCACAAAGTTTTATTTGTGTGGCGACTAGGTACTCCTGTGGCGACCACGGAGCATTGTAAGCTCTTTGTGGCGACCACAGGAGAGATAGACTTAGTTTGTTTCTAAGTGGAAACCCTCTGTGGCGACACAGTGGAATTTTACTTAGAAAAAATTTAAAGTCCAACTCTCTGTGGCGACACAGTGGAGTTCTACTTAGAAAAATTCTAAGCCTAAACTCTCTGTGGCGAGCACAGTAGAGTAACATGGAAATTTTCTAAGTCAAACTCTCTGTGGCGACCATAGTAGAGTAACTTAGAAATTTCTAAGTTTGAAACCCCTATATTGCGACTAACACCCTCTATGCTGCTGGTGTTATTATATTTTTAACATCTTTTAAATATTGTACATTAAAAAGACTGTTGAAAAATAATAAATCACAATTATATTTCACTATTTATACAAATATTATCATTACATTGATAACACTATATTTTTGTGAAGAATCATTATGTTGCAAATTTTAATATTAATTTCAATGAACCCCTTTAAATATTAATTATTTAAAGTCCATTGAAATTAAATTATATAGATTTATCAATATGAATGTGCTACAACATATATATATATATATATATATATATATATATTTGATGCAAGCACATAAATGGTTGAATTACGAGAAATAATTAATGGATTGAAATTAAATAACAAGTGAATTTCACCAAGACAAATTGCAGTTTCTGACTTCTAAAATTAATTAGAAAGATTTAACATCCCAAGCTAACTAACCAACTTAATGAAAGTGTTTTCATCAAGTGGTTTTCTGAAGATGTCTGCAATTTGATCCTCTGTGGGTATAAAATGTAACTCCATAGTGCCATTTGTGACATGCTCTCTGATAAAGTGATACCTGATATCAATGTGCTTTGTTCTCGAGTGTTGAACTGGGTTTTTTGAGATTGCTATTGCACTTGTGTTGTCACAAAATATTGGAATCTTCGATACCAACAGACCATAATCCCAGAGTTGGTTCCTCATCCACAAGATTTGAGCATAATAACTCCCAGCATCTATGTATTCAGCTTCAGCAGTTGATGTGGATACTAAGTTCTGCTTCTTGCTATGCCAGGATACCAATCTTCTCCCAAGAAACTGACAGCTTTCTTATGTACTTTTCCGGTCAATCTTACAACCTGCAAAATCTGAATCTGTATAGCCAACAAAGTCAAAACATGTACCTTTAGGGTACCCAATTCCAAGATTTGGAGTTCCCTTAAGGTACCTAAATATCCTTTTGATAACTATAAGATGAGACTCTTTTGGTTCAGCTTGAAATCTAGCACATAAGCATGTTGCAAACATAATATCTGGTCTACTTGCTGTGAGATAAAGTAATGAGCCTATCATACTCTGTAGCTTGTGATGTCAACTTTCTTAACAGTTTTGTCATGATCAAGCTTTAAGGTTGTTGACATGGGAGACTTTGCTGGAGTTGAATCTTCCAGATTATACTTCTTGAGAAGTTCTCTGATATACTTGGATTGACAAATGAATATACCATCTTTCCTTTGACTCACTTGTAATCCAAGAAAGTATTTCAACTCTCCCATCATGCTCATCACGTACTTACTATGCATTAGCTTAGAGAATCTCTTGCAAAGATCATCATTAGTAGAACCAAATATAATATCGTCAATATATACTTTAACTAATATCATATCAGATTTATGCATTTTATGAAACATAGTTTTATCTATGACACCTCTAGTAAAACCATTTTCAAGTAAAAACTCAGAGAGAGTGTCATACCATGTCCTTGGTGCTTGCTTAAGACCATAGAGAGCTTTGAATAGGAAGTATACAAATTCAGCCAGATTTGGATCTTCAAAACCTGGAGGTTGTTCTACATACACTTCTTCTAGCTCCCCATTCAGGAATGCACTCTTCACATCCATTTGATTAACTTTGAATTCTGAATGTGCTGCGAATGCCAGAAACATCCTGATTGCCTCAAGTCTAGCCACTGGTGCATAGGTTTCATCATAATCTATACCCTCTTCTTGAGAGTAACCTTTAGCTACCATTCTGGCCTTGTTTCTCGTTATAATGCCATCTTCATCTAGCTTGTTACTGAATACCCATTTAGTGCCTATCACTGACTTGTCCTTTGGTCGGGGTACCAGCTTCCATACCTTCTGCCTCTCAAACTGATTGAGTTCTTCTTGCATAGCAATAACCCAATCTGGATCTTCCAATGCCTCATCCACTTTCTTAGGTTCCATTTCTGAAAGAAACCCTGAAAAGTGACATTCATTCTGAGTGGCATGTCTAGTTCTTAATCCTGTGTCAGGATCACCAATGATTAACTCAAAGGGATGGTCTCTGTTCCAAACTCTTTGACGAGGCAGATAAGATCTTGATGTTTCCCCTTATTCAGTCTGATGTTGAGTGTGAACTGTAGATCCTCTTTCTGCTCCCCAGAGTTCCTATCACCATGACTGGATGATTCTGATCTTGGTATAGTGGTTCTTGAAGGTGTTCTTGTATGATTATCATAATCATTGTTTCCACCATTACCACCACTTGATCCTGAATCAGCATTTCCATATATTGTAAATGTATTTCTAGCAATCTCAGGTTCTATTATCTCCAAAGGATCATCTGATAGATTTTCAAAATCCTTTTCTCTTTGCAGGCTTGCCAACTTGGTGTCGTCGAATGTTACATTAAGGCTTTCAATAACCTTCTGATCAGTAATCATATAAACCCTGTAAGCTTTAGATTCCAGAGAATAGCCAAGAAATATGCCTTCTTCTGCCTTAGCATCAAAATTTCATAGATGCTCATTTCCTTCCTTCAGCATAAAGTATTTAGCACCAAATACATGAAAGTATTTTAGTGTTGGTTTCTTGTCAGCCATTATCTCATAAGGAGTCTTGTCATGATCTTTATTAATCAGGGTACAATTTTGAGTGTAACACGATATGTTGACAGCTTCAGCCCAGATGTAAGTAGGAAGTCTTGATTCACTTAGCATAGTCCTTGCTGTTTCAACCAAGGTACGATTCTTCCTTTCTACTACCCTGTTTTGTTATGGAATTCTTGAAGCTGAATACTATCTCGAAATACCTTTCTCTGTATAAAATTCATTTAGAAATGCATTCTTTAATTCTGTCCCATTATCTGATCTGATCTTCCTGACAGGTAATTTTGCTTTCATCTCAATTTTCTTTATATGATCCACTATCAGCTGAGGTGCTTCATCCTTGGATTGTAAGAACAACACCCATGTGTATTTGGAGAAGTCATCAACCCTCACTAATCTTTTCCTTGATAGTGACAACACATTCACTGGACCAAATAAATCCATGTGAATCAACTGAAGAGGTTCAGTTATGCTTGTCATTTCCTTGCTTCTGTGAGATGCTTTCTTTGATTTCCCCTTTTCACATGCTTCACAGAGTCCTTCTTGACAGAATTCCATCTGTGGTAGGCCTCTCACTAATTCTCTCTTGACCAGAGAGTTCATTGTCTAGAAGTTCAAGTGCGAGAGCTTCTTGTGCCATAACCAACTTTGTTCTGATGAAGTTTTGTTGTAGAAACATCTGATTACTCCATCACAAGTAGACTTCAAGTCAACTACGTACAGATTACCTTTCCTTACTCCCTGTAAAGCAAGCTCCTCATCTTTCCTGTGAGAGATCAAACATCTTTCTGATCTGAAATCAACATTGTATCCCTTGTCAGAAAACTGACTTATGCTCAGAAGATTATGCTTCAATCCTTCCACAAGAGAGATATTTTCAATGATGACATTTCCGATTTCCAAATTGCCATATCCCTTAGTAAATCCTTTGTTGTCATCTCCAAAGGTAACTATAGGGCCAACTTTCTCAACCACTCCTGTGAGTAGGGACTTTTCTCCTGTCATGTGCCTGGAACACCCATTGTCCAGAATCCACATGATCTTTTCCTTTTTTACCTTACCCTGCAAACACAGATTGATTAAGAAGACTTTGGTACCCAAGATTTCTTGGGTCCTAAAGGTTTAGGGGTAGAAACAGGATCAAAAAATGAAACCTTGACAGACTTAGCTTTCACTTTGACTGACTCCTTCTCAGTGCTAGTCTTATCAGAGATGTTAGACTTAGAGACAGGAGGTACTGCACTCTTAGCCTGTGTGTGCTCATTACCCATGCTTGTCTTTGAAGGGTTTTTAGCACATAAATGCAGCGAAAAACGTAAATTTAAATCTTAAAAAACCGAAACCCTCCGCAGGATCCATGCAAAATATAATATTTAATTCGTAGTTCAGTATGTTTACCTTAAGAAGATTTACGTTAATGGAAAGATGGAGGTCTTTAATGGTGATCCAAAAATGATGAACGGAGATCCTTAGCAGCTGCTCATCAAGTGTGAAGCACTCCACCGGTATCCACCAAGAAAACGATGTAATGAAGGAGGAGGAGATGGAGAGAATTAGGGTTTTGTAAATCTTTTTGGTTGAGGCAAAAATAGGGTTTATACTAGTATATTTATAGGCAAAATTTTCAGCTGAAAATTTTCCCATAAAATATTATTATTATTAACCCTTTATTATTCTCACTAATAATTAAAACACCTTTTAATTATTAATCCTTTTTCTAAACTCTTTAGAAATAATTCTCTCACTTGATTTAATTTCCAAAAATTAAATTCTTAATTAATAATATTAAGAACCTTTTCTTAATTTATAATCAATTAAATCTCATTTAATCAATTATTAAATTTGCCAATTAATTATTTATTTCATAAATAAATAATTATCAGCCATTATTAATTAATTCCTCCACCATTAAATCATTCTCTTTTATGGTGTGACCCAGTAGGTTCAATATTAAGCCAGTAGTAGAAATAAATAATAATAAAACTATTTTATCATTATTTATATAAATTCTCTAATTCATTAAATATGATTAATTAATTAATCATATTTATTCTACATCGTGAGGGATACTTCTCAGCATTTCGCGACTATCCGGATAATACGAATTCACTGCTTAGAATACCAAGAACCTATTCAGTGAGTAGTTACCGTACAATTAATTCCTTCTACCCTGCAATGTCACGATTAAATACAAGGCATGGAACTTGTGTCAAGCCTATCTTATTTAATCACTTGCTTTCCCATTCACTATGCTTAGTTCTATTTAATGTAAATTAGAAACTCCTTTCTAATTTCATTCACTCTGGCCAGAGATTCCTGAACTAACATAAGTGGATCAGCATTGAACATTCTCTTCCTATACTGGAAGGGGTAGATCCTTTATTGATCATACACTATCTTCGTGTACAAATTCCTATACCCAGTAGAGCCCTTATAATTGTCCCTTGAGACTAAGAACTAAACCAAAGCATAGTTCAGAGTACACAAGATGACAATAATGACCTCAAGTCTAAGGATACTTGTACAACTATCACTATGTGAATAACTGCTGAAACGTGAGTGAACTCCATCAGTTGTTCAGCTGTGTGAGTCATGTTCAGTGAACTTATTCTATAATAAGCACCTACATACTAGCTATAGTGTCACCACACAAATGTCTATGAGAACAGACATCCTTCATAATGAAGCAAGCATAGTATGTACCGATATTTGCGGATTATTAATTACCAGTTAGTAATCCTACGACCAGGAACTATTTAAGTTTAGAGTTATCATCTTTTAGGTCTCATTATTATGATCTCATCACAATCCATAAAAATATTTACTCTAAACTGTGGTATATCTTATTTAAACATTTAAATAGGTAGAGCCCGCAATAAAAACAAAACAAGCCTTTTATTAATATCAATGAAATCAAAACAGATTACATAAAAGTTATTCCTAAATTCTCATACATGATTGGACTTAGGACATATCTCTTTCAATCTCCCACTTGTACTAAAGCCAATCACTCTGGTATCTAATACCCATCTTGTCTTTATGATGATCAAAGTGACTCTGAGAAAGTGGCTTTATGAGTGGGTATGCTACGTTGTTATGTGTGTCAACTCTCTCGACGTTGACATCTCCTCTTTCAACAATCTGAATTGCACCACCATTCAGAGTAAACACGTACCCTGACATGGATTTGCTATCACTTTCTGATTGAAAACTAGAGTCAGTATAACCCTCTATTTTCAACTCAGATTCACCACCAAAAACAAGAAAAATGTCCTGATTCCTTCGCAAGTACTTGAGGATGTTTTTCACTGCTTTCTAATGGTCTTCACCTGGATTGGACTGATATTTGCTCGTCACACTAATTGAATAAGCAACATCAGGCCTTGTACATAACATCGCGTACATGATAGATCCTATTGCTGAAGCATAAGGAATCTTACTCATACGCTCTCTTTCCTCAGGTGTCTTAGGAGACATTTTTTCGGAAATGGACACTCCATGGCTCATCCGTATGAGACCTCTTTTGGAGTTTTCCAGGATAAACCTTTTAAGCACTTTTTGGATATATGTACCCTGGGTAAGACCTATCATTCTTCTAGATCTATCTCTATAGATCTTCATACCGAGAATGTAGGATGCTTCTCCCAAGTCCTTCACGGTGAAGTTCTTTGGTAGCCATACTTTGACTGATTGTAGCATCGGTATATCATTTTCTATAAGAAGTATGTCATCCACATGTAATATAAGAAATGTTATCGCGCTCCCACTAACCTTCTTGTAGACACATGGTTCATCTATGTTTTTGATAAAACCAAACACTTTGATTCTCTCATCAAAACGGATGTTCCATCTACGAGAAGCTTGCCTTAAACCATATATGGTTCACAGCAGCTTACATACTAGGTGTTCATTTCCCTTGGAAAGAAAACCCTCTAGCTGTGTCATATACACATCCTCCTCAAGTTCCCCATTGATAAAGGCCATTTTCATGTCCATTTGCCAGATCTCATAGTCGTAGTAAGCAGCAATGGCAAGCAAAATCCGAATTAATTTTAACAGGGCTACAGGCGAAAAAGTTTCATCAAAGTCAATCCCTTGCCTTTGTTTGAATCCTTTTGCCATGAGCCTGGCCTTATAGGTCTCCACCTGGCCATCTGCTCCAATCTTTTTTTTGTATACCCACTTGCACCCAATAGGCTTAACACCTTCAGGCGCCTCAACCAGAGTCCATACTTGGTTGGTATACATAGATTCCATTTCGGATTTTATGGCACTATGCCATTTCTCTGAGTCAACACTACTCATAGCCTCATTATAGGTCACAGGGTTGTCATCATCAATGATTAACAACTCATTGTCATTCTCAATGATAAGGCCATAATACCTCTCAGGTTGGCGAGACACTCTTTCTATCCTATGAATGGGCTATTCCACAGAAGGTTGTTCAGTCTGAACAGGTGTTTCTGTAATATCCGGGATATATCGTGTAATTATTTTTGCTATTATATAATTATTATGTGTGTTCAGTATCTATTCTGTGAGCTAATTGTTAAGTGTTATCTATACTTGTTATTCCCAGTGGACTAACAATGAGATTTATAGAAGGGGGTTGAATGTAAATCTCAAAACTTTTTAAGTTTTGAGCAGTTTCTAAGACTAAGTGTTTCTGAAAACAAGTGTGTGTGTGAATTGCTTAAAGCCAATGCAGACAGATATATATTCAAAGACAAATATAAAGAACACAAAGATCTTAAAAACTTTTCTGGTGGATTTGTTGTTCCACCAGAGATGTGTTATTTCAGAAAATCTGTGATTCAAAGAATTAAATCACAGCTGTTTCCTAGTACAAACTAGATGATTTTCTCTCTGGATATTTCTAAACAGCTCAGGAGAATTCTTATCTAATTACTAGCTACTACTTGGTTTATATATCACCAAGTTTACAAGTGAAGACAAAACTGTAAAATACAATTGAAAGGATTCTTCACATATTTCTTCTTCATTTCTCTATCGAATGCAATCTAGGATAATCTGTGAATCTTTGAATACTTCCTTGTTTGCATCAGAATGGAAATGCTGCATTTTCTTGATTCCTCCTAGAGGCTTCCACATTCCAGTTTGTCTCTGTCAACCCATGTGCCTCTATCAGCTTATGAATTGTCACTATCAACTGCTAATGAACCAAGCATCCGTTGAAGCTTTCATCCGTTGATGCCTTATCCATTGAGGCTTTATCCATTGAAGCTTTATCCGTTGATGCATTATCAGTTAAAGTCTTTATCCATTAAAGCACTTATCCGTTGATGGATATTATCCGTTGAAGCATTAGAGACATCCGTTGAAGCTTTGTTTCTTATCCGTTGAAGGTCTTCAATGTCAGTTGATACTTCTTCACTTATACAAAGTTACAAGGCATGAAATATTTACAATTAGCCCTCCTATTTGCATATCCACTAGTAGTCAACATGACTGACACTTTCCTACAACATCTAAGAATTACAACTTGAATCGAGAGAATGAAATGTGCTACAATACTGAACTTATTGCTAAGTAAAGCTAATCCTTCAACGGATAGCCAAGATGGTCTTATCCGTTGAGGCTACAATCACTAAATTTCTACTTAAGTGTTTTGTTTAACTTATCATCAAACTAATACACATATTCCTAACAATCTCCCCCTATTTATGTCTACTAGAACTGTAGGCATAAATTTGGGTTTAGCTTGATGATAACAAAACACTTGACAAATATATTAACTGTAATAAAGCAGAAATTCAAAAGTGCTACAAAAATGTGTATGCTGAGATGGAATTGAAGAGTTACATTATTTCCAAGGGTGCTCCTTTAGCCTGAGCAGATTACTTCCTTTTCCTTTGATCCCTTGTTTTCTTTCCTAGCCTCTTGTCATTCTCCTCTATTTGAAGTTGAAGTTGTCTGTAGAATTCAGCTTCATCTTCTTCATTGATGTCCAACTTAGATTGCATATCCTTGAGAGTTTCATTACTGGCAATCTTGAGCTGATCTTCAATTCTGAAAAATCTTCTGACTCTTTTGTTGTCTCTGAACTCCATCAACCAATGAGGTGATTTGTGAATTGTAATTCCTCTTTCTTGAATGAGTAAAGTTCTAGGCAAAGCATTGGGCTCCCTCCAAGTTTTCCTAATATTGGCAATCTTGTTGAGAATCTCAGTCTTGGCAGTCCTGGTAAAGCCAGAATCCCTTTGTATGGCTGAGTAGACTCTAATCAAGGTAGAGTAGCCTTCATTCAGAATTCTGTAAAGAGGCCAGGTTCTTTCCCCATCTCCTTTGTATTTGAACACTAGTCTTTCTGGTAGCTGTCTGTAGGCAGCTATTCCCCTTACTTCCTCCATCTCATCCAGATAGAGTTCAATGTCTGAAAATTCTTTTATATCACAGATGTGAACATAATCATCTTTAGAGGCTTGAGGTTTAGGCTTAGGCTTCTGTGTGAATTTTATTGAGGCTCTAGAGGGTGTTGATTTGATTCTTCTTTTCTACTTCTTTGATGGTGGAGAAGAGGTTAGGAAGGTGGGCAATTTGATGGTGTCCCAATCAATTGGTTCCTCCTTGGGAATGATTGTTTCACCATGAATGTTCATGAAGGGGTCAGGCACAATGGGTTGAGGAATAGAGGGTAGTGATTTGGATATTGATTGGGTTTCTTCAGTCTTATCTACCATTTTTCTCTTTGCATTGACCTTCTTTCTGTTCCCTTTCTGCCATTCTTCTCTTCCCTTACTTCTTTCCTCCATCTCAGTACCAACCATGTCCCCCATAGCTTCATCTTCACTTTTGTCTTTAATTTCTTTCTGCTCTTCAGCCTGACTTGATTTTAGCTATTTTTCAAGCTTTGCTTGTGCTCTTTTGTCAGCCTTTAGCTGTTTGGCTTCTTCCTTCAACCTTCTGGTTTCTTCCCTCTTGGCTATTGAGAATTTGGGATGTCCTTGCATCACACATATGCTCTTTCCCTCTCTGAAGATAACAGCCATGTTTCTCCTTACAGCCACATCCATGGTCTCTTTGAGATATGAGATACTTCTACCCAAAAGCTTGTCCTCATTAGCCTTTGGAAGAGGAAAATCCACTTCTTTCAGAGGATTCTTTGTAGAGTCCTTATTGGATCTGTTGTTGGGCTTGAGGACCATAGGTTTCAAATCCTTGGAAGAAGTCTCTCCAACCTTATTCCTCCCTACTGGCTTGAGTTCCATAATAATTGATTCCACTTTTGTGCTGTGCTTCACAGATTGTGATTGAGAAGTTGTAGAACCAAATATTTGTTGCATCTTTTCATCAATCTTCTTCTTTTGTTCTTTGACTTGCAATTCAGCTGCTGCTATCTGGATTAGATCAATTCCATCAAGCTTTCCTTTGAGTTGAATAATTGGAGAAGTGGTGATGACAGGAACTAGCACTTGAGAAATTTGAACTGTTGTTGATGGCTCTCCTTCCCCTTTCCCTTTATTCTCCCCCTTTTTATTATCATCAAGGGTAGGAGTCAAGCCTTGTGCATTGGCCAGCTGCATGAGTAGATTTGTTTGAGTTTGTTGATTCTGAAGAATTGTGACCATAGAATCTTCAATGATCTGAACCCTATTTTCCAATCTGGCCAGTCTCTTGTCAGTATCAGATTCTTTCCTCAGTCTCCCCAACAAATCCTGCATATTACCTTAAGGTATGACTGAATCCAACTTCTCAGCATTGTAGGATTTCAGATCAGCAATGTCCTGTTTGAGCTCATCCACACTTAGATTTTGTTGGAAATGCTGCAACTGCAAGAGATGCAGAGATTCCAGATGAGCTTGAAGAATTGCCTTGGTACCAGCATCTGTAGTCTCCTGAAGGGCCTGCTGAATTATCATGACTTGTCTAATCAAAGTGACACTAAACTCTCTTGGTGTTAAGGCTTTTGCCCATGCCCATTCAGGAAAATCAGGAACAGAACTTGGGCCTGCTACTCCCCCTAAGTTCATGCTCTCATTCAAAGAATTAGAGTCATCATCATTAGAATTCACTCCAAATTCTTCATATGGCTCACCTGCTTGAGAAGGCAGCCTGTTAACAGCAGCTTTGTCTCTGAGAAGAGATTCTGAAGTGTGTACTGATAGGGATAAATAAATTATGATTGTATAATTAAATACTGCATTAATTGTACAAGCTGTGGGCTGCCAGGCCCAATAAAAAGATATATGATACTCAGACCATAAAGGTTAAGCCTGATGGACCAGATCAGACCTGATGGAATAAAAAAGGCCCAAAAGCCCTGATTATTAATTAATTTCATAATTAATTAATAAGGGACAAAACAGATGTTGAAAAGAGTCCCGATAAGGATATAAATCCTTGGAGATTAGCCTCAAGGGGACCTAAAAGGATAAGGAATCAGTTTCCTACTATCTAGGACTCCAAAGTCCATTCTAATTATGAGACTTGCCCACCAAGTCTCCTATACCAAGTCCAATTCAAGGACTCCCAACATCTATATAAGGGGCCTCACCCCACAAATCAGAACTACATTTTTTGGCTTGATTCTCTAATTCACAGAGATACGTAGGCATCTCGTAAAGGCAGAATTAAGCTACGATACACGAGAGCAGCCATTAAAGGCCTTGAGCTCCCGAATCTTAGTAATAAATACAGCAAATAATAACCTTAGTTTTTTATCCATAACATTTGGCGCCGTCTGTGGGAATCACAACAACAACCATGGCGAGAACACGGAGAACAATTGGAGCTCTAGAGGAAGGAACACCATTAGAGACAACCCAGGTGATTTCATCAACCGTGGAGGTTCCTCCCCATTCAACCTATGCATCTACTCAGGAGGAAGCCCGGACAGGGGTAACTCAACCCCAGCTACAAGGGACAACTCCCCCGATTCAAGGTACGAATCCTCAAGTTCAACAAATACATATACCTGTGAATTCTCGACCCGTCGGGTATGAATATTCAACTATTGTTACTACTAACCCCCCTTATGGGATGCCCCTTCACCCTGAGGTTGGAGGAAGCGGATATGCTGGGCAAAGCGAAGCACGAGGGCGGTCGCCCCCCTATATACGAGGTTTGGATCCTATCCCTGAGGATCGGGAATTTTCTGGTCCATACACTGAGAGAGACTCCGAATCTTCGGATGATGAAGTGGCCCCGAGAAGGAGGCGTCCTGGAAAAGAGCCAATGGCCGATGGAAGGCAACGCCCCCAAAGCACCCCAGGGGCGAATCCCCAAGAAGTGCAGGAAAAGATCAGGGCTCATGAGGCTGAAATCCAAAGGCTGAGGCGTGATTTGGAGGCTCACCAAGCCACCAGACCCCACATGCCTCGTAGGGGGAGAAATCCTCCTCCTATCATAGACCTGGATGGTCCGGTAAGAAGAAGGGCTGCTGTCCCAAGAACTGATCCAAGCAATCTCCTTCCCCTTGGAGATCCTGATGATCCAACTCCACCCTTCACAGAAGACATAATGAATGCCCATATCTCAAGGAAATTCAAGATGCCCACTATCAAAGCCTATGATGGCACGGGAGACCCCGCTAATCATGTTAGGACATTCTCTAATGCACTGCTGCTGCAACCCGTGAATTATGCTATAAAATGTCGGGCCTTCCCTCAAACCCTGTCGGGTATGGCTCAAAGATGGTACAGTCGCCTACCCCCAAATTCTATTGGATCATTCAGAGAATTAAGTCAGGCTTTTATTAATCAATTCATCAGTGGAAGAGTCCATGAGAAAAGTTCAGCATCTCTTATGAGTCTTGTGCAGGGAGCTAAGGAATCCTTAAGAGATTACCTGAATCGTTTTATAAAGGAGGCTTTAAAAGTCCCAGACCTTGATGATAAGGTAGCCATGATAGCACTGCAACAAGGAACTAGGGATGAGTTTTTCAAGATGTCTTTGGCCAAACGACCCCCTGAGAGCATGTTGCAGCTCCAAGAGAGGGCAGGGAAGTATATCAAGGTTGAAGAAAGTATGAAGAAGACCGTAGTAAGTAATGAGCCCACTGGAGGCAAGAAACGAAAAGCTGATTTGGAGTATATCGCTAAGGACAAATATCCTAGAACCGAACAAAACCCTGATTTAACCCCCAAGAAGGGAGGACCTGGGCAAAAGTTCACTGAATACGCTAAGCTGAATGCTCCCAGAAGTCAGATTTTGATGGAGATTGAGAAAGACAGAGATATTCGCTGGCCTAAGCCCTTGAAGGCTGATCCCGCCAAGCTAGATAAGGGCAAGTATTGCAGGTTTCACAAAGATGTTGGTCATGACACCGATGAGTGTAGGCAATTAAAAGATGAAATTGAGTTTTTGATTCGAAAAGGAAGATTGAACAAGTATACTGGAGATGGAGGGGACAGAAATAATAATGGAAGGAAGAACTTTGAAGATCGTAGGAGGGACCAAGACGATCAGGGGCGAAACCCCCAGCCTAGAGGACCAGTTATAAACACCATTTATGGAGGTCCGAGACCTCGAGGGCCTGTGATAAACACGATCTTTGGAGGTCCAACTGCTGCTGGATTGTCCAAAAATTCCAGAAAGGCATATACTAGAGAGGTTATGCATATTGTTGGAGAAGCCCCGAAGAGGGCCAGGACAGAAGTAACATTGGCTTTTGATGATTCCGACCTAGAGGGTGTGAAGTTTCCCCATGACGACCCGCTGGTCATAACACCAATAATAGGAAATAGCCCGGTTAAGAGGGTCCTTGTGGATAATGGTGCTTCTGTGAATATCTTGCTCCATGACACCTTTCTAAGGATGGGGTATAACGACTCCCAGTTAACACCAACCGACATGCCGATATATGGATTTGCTGGAGTAGAATGTCCAGTGGAAGGGATAATCAAATTGCCAACCACCATAGGTACGGAGCCAAGGCAAGCAACGCAGATGCTGGATTTCGTGGTGGTAAAGGCTAGTTCAACTTATAATGCTATCATGGGGAGAACAGGGATACATGCCTTCAAGGAAGTCCCCTCTTCCTACCATTCAGTCATGAAGTTTCCCACCCGAAACGGGATTGGAGAAGAAAGAGGAGATCAAAAAATGGCTAGAAGCTGTTATGTGGCCTCTTTGAGGGCAGATGGAGTCGAGGGGCAGGTTCTTCCTATTGAAGATATGGATGTTCGAGAAAATGATGAGAATAGAGGAAGGCCAGCAGAAGAATTGGTCTCGGTTCCTTTAGACCCCGAGAATCCTGAGAGGACGACTTTCATTGGAGCCACATTAGAGGAGCCCCTTAGAGGGAAGTTAGTGAAATTTTTGCAAGAAAATAGTGATGTGTTTGCATGGTCAGCAGCTGATATGCCAGGCATAGACCCGGAGTTAATTACTCACAAGCTAAACGTAGATCCAAGCCGGAAGACAGTGAAATAAAAGAAAAGAAATTTTGCCCCGGAAAGACAAGAGGCTATAAAGCAGGAAGTGGAAAAGCTCTTAGAGGCTGGTTTCATTGAGGAGATTCAATTTCCGGAGTGGTTAGCAAACCCTGTAATGGTGAAGAAGGCTAATGGAAAGTGGAGGATGTGTATAGACTTCACCGATCTGAATGATGCATGCCCCAAAGACTGTTTTCCGCTGCCTAGAATTGATATTTTGATTGATGCCACCGCTGGACATGAGATGCTGAGTTTCATGGATGGGTTTAGCGGATACAACCAGATCAAAATGCATAAGGATGACATTCCAAAGGTATCATTTATCACTGACTTTGGTGTTTATTGTTATCTTGTTATGGCGTTTGGTCTCAAGAATGCAGGAGCCACCTATCAAAGGTTGGTGAATAGAATTTTTAAGGATCTTATTGGTAAGACTATGGAAGTCTATGTTGGTGACATGTTAGTCAAGAGTCTAGTGAAGACTGATCATATATCCCATTTAAGGGAAGCTTTTGAGGTCCTGAGGTACCACAAGATGATGTTGAATCTGACGAAGTGTGCTTTCGGAGTAGGATCTGGAAAATTCTTGGGATTGATGGTCTCGAAGAGGGGAATTGAGGCAAATCCCGATAAAATAAAGGCAATCCTGGACATGGAACCCCCCAAAACTGTCAAGGATGTTCAGAAGCTCACAGGAAGGGTTGCTGCGTTAGGACGATTCATCTCCAAGTCAGGAGACAAGTGCTTGTCATTTTTCAAGTCACTGAAGGATATCAAAGACTTTGTATGGAGTGAGGAAAATCAGAAGGCATTTGAAGAGTTAAAGAAGTATATGGGCCAGGCCCCGTTGTTGGCCAAGCCAGTTCTGAATGAAGTTTTATTCTTGTACTTGGCTGTTTCAGAGAGCGCCTTGAGCGCCGTGTTGGTTAAGGAGGAACTGAAAGTCCAGAAACCCGTATACTATGTCAGCAAAATTTTGCATGGTGCTGAGTTGAATTATTCAGCCATTGAGAAATTCGCTTTAGCCTTGGTAATGGCTTCAAGAAAGCTGCGTCCTTATTTTCAAGCTCACCAAATTGAAGTGCTAACAAATCAGCCACTGAGAAATATCATTCACAGTCCCAAGGCAAGTGGGAGACTGATTAAGTGGGCAATAGAGTTGGGAGAGTTCGATCTCAAATATAAGCCACATACGGCCATAAAAGCCCAGACACTAGCTGACTTCGTGGTGGAATGTACCATACCCAACCAAGAAGTCGGGGGGCAGGAAGATACCATACCTCAAGACAAGGGAGTCGACAATGGGGACAAAGAGAAGGATGATAAAGAATATTGGGTTCTCTATTTTGATGGGGCATCAAAAACAAACTCCAGTGGAGCAGGATTGGTTTTGCAAAGCCCTGATGAATTCCTAATTGAGTATGCTATGAAGCTAGACTTCCCAACCATAAACAATGAGGCAGAGTATGAAGCCCTGGTAGCTGGCCTTGGTCTAGCTGGGACACTTAGAGTCAAAAACTTAAAGGTCCGTGGAGACTCGAAACTGATCATATCCCAGGTAAAGGGAGAATTTGAGGCAAGGGATGAAACGATGGCTAAGTATGTCCGCCTAGTAAGGGCTGTGATGACCCAATTTAATGAATGCTATGTTGAACACATTCCAAGGGAAGAAAATGTTAAGGCAGATGCGCTATCAAAGTTCGCTTCGTCTGAGATTGAAGAAAGTTCAGGAAGTGTGTACTTCCGTGTTTTGAAGACACGAAACATAGATGTTAAGCTAGTGGCTCCCATAGGCTTGGGGACGTCATGGATTGATCCCATCAAGGCTCACATTCAGACCGGTTGGTTGCCAAGTGATGCAACTGAAGCACGGAAGTTAACTGTTCGGGCACTAAGGTACTCTTTGATAGATGGGATTCTTTACAAAAGATCTTTCGTGGTTCCCTACTTGAGGTGTCTCAGGCCCGATGAGGCACGCTTGGCTCTTGAAGAAGTGCATAAAGGTATTTGTGGACAACACTTGGGGGGCAGGGCCTTGGCTCATAAGATAACCCATTTAGGCTTCTATTGGCCAGAAATGATGGCTGATGCCAAAGAATATGTGAAGAAGTGTGATCGCTGTCAGAAGCATGCACCAGTTGTTAGACTACCCCCCGAGATGCTGACCTCTATCAACTCCCCAATCCCCTTTGCTATGTGGGGGATGGATATTCTAGGGCCTTTCCCTATGGCCACAGCACAAAGGAAGTTTCTGATTGTAGCCATTAATTATTTCACTAAGTGGATTGAAGCCAAGCCCTTGGCCAAAATCACAACTAAACAGGTTGCACAATTCCTGTGGGAAAACATTATGTGCCGATATGGAATTCCCTGTATCCTCGTCACTGACAATGGAACACAATTCAACAACGAGGAATTCAAGAAGTATTGTGAAGAAAATAAAATTGAGTTACGGTTCACCTCTGTGGCTCACCCACAAGCTAATGGGCAAGCAGAAGTAGCAAAACGAATAATCCTGGATGGATTAAAGAAAAGGATCGAGAAGTCAAGAAATAATTGGGTGGATGAGATACTTCCCATATTATGGGCCTATAGGACTACCTGTAGAGTTACGACAGGAGCAACTCCCTTCATGTTGGCGTATGGGGCAGAAGCAGTAGTTCCGGTAGAGATATCACATTCCTCTCCAGGGATTCAGGCTTTCAATACAGAAGAAAATGAGGAAGGGCAGAGGTTAGCCCTGGATCTGATCGATGAAGTGCGAGATACGGCACATGCAAAGGTAGTAGAATATCAGAAAAAGGCTTCATTCTACTACAACCTAAGGGTTAAAGAAAGGTTTTTTAAACAAGGCGATCTAGTCTTGAGAAAAATAGAGGCTTCTGGTGTCAGACAGAAAGGAAAGCTAGCCCCAAATTGGGAAGGGCCGTACAGAGTCAAGAGCGTTCAGGGTAGAGGAACCTACAAGCTGGAAACTATGGATGGTTTTGAAGTCCCGAGGACCTGGCATGCACAAAACCTGAAGGTTTACTACGTGTAAGATAGGCGAAGTACGATTCTCACTTGTCATTATGACAAATAGGTTTAAAAGCACCTTGAAGCTTTGCTTGCGTAGGATTTTATATTCCAGTAGAATTTACTTTGTCTAGTTATTATTAATTAGGGTCGAACCCATGCTATGTAAGGTTTTGAAAAACCAGACTTCATATTAAAGAGTTTGAAATTATTTCAATCTAAGGATGTTTAAGATTCAAATGCATATTAAGATTGTAAAGTCAAAATAGAAAGAGGCAAGAAAAGCAACATATAGAATACAAGCCCCGAAGGGTAATAAGTTCTGAATACGATTAAGTCAATACATAGAAAGCCACAATGGGCCAAACAAGAAAAACAAAATACTCAAAGATCCTTGAAGAAGTCATCATCGATGTTTCCTTCATTGGCAGCAGAAGAAGGAACTGGAACAGGATCAGCACCTCGAGGAGAAACAGCTTCGGCCTCAGCAGAAGAAGCAAGAATAGGAGAAAGAGGGATATCATCAAGAAGAGGCTCTTTCCCAGGAATATCAGGGACTGGATAGGCAGTGAGAGTCACCTCCAGAATCTTCTTCCCAATCTCCTCTACTATCTGCTCCCAACAGCTAGAAAAGGTCTCCGGGAAGTTAGCATCGTACTCAGCATTTAGGACATCCTGAAAATCCTGAGATGCCTTATACTCAGCTATCACCTCAGCTCGGGCCCTTTGAGCATCCAGCTCCAGCTTACGAACTTTCTCCTTCTCGTCCGCCAGCTCATTCTCTACCTCACGGAAACGAGTGAAGTTGGCCTCGGAAGCCTTGAGGTACCTATCCTTGTCCCTCTCAGCAATAGTTAGGCTGGTCCTCACATCCTTCAAATTGTGAAGGGCAGCCTGGAGATAGGTATTCATCTGCACGAACATATCAAAGTACAGTAAGTAAAAAAAACAAAAAAAAAACAAAAAAAACAAAAAAAAGGAAGAGGCTTACAGAAGCCACGGCCTGAGCACCCAGACGTTCAATCTGTAGGTCATCAGAAGACTCGACGATCTCAGCCCTGTCACGAGGCGTGATCACACTCTGAGACCAAACGGCGGCAGCCTCGGAACTCCCTACCACCGTGTCCCTCCTCTGAAGGCCCCAAATGACGGTGAAGGGAGAGTTATCTTCATCAAGGCTAGGAGGCCTCTGGGATAAAAAAGTAGGGACGGCCTCCTGAACCGTGACTGAAGGGCCGTCACCAATCCTAACCCGCTTGTCGCGGTGGCTCTCAACAGCAGAGCCCTTGGCGGCACGGGCCTCCCGCTTCTTGAAGATTGTGTCCAAAGCAGCCCTAGCTGCAGGCAAATACGAGCACGTAAGAAAAAGGACAAATAGAGAATGGAGGGAAATGGAACAAAAAGGGGAAAGAAATACCCTCGGGACCAAGGTCACTTAGACCTAAACCTTGCAAATTACCCTCTGAAAGGATGAGAGCGCAATGGTGCAAGTTATCAGCAGTAATGGCCTTGATGGCCGCATCCTCATCTATCCCCAATTTTAGGTCTCTTAAAGACCCGTCTATACTTTTTGAGAAGTTAGGCCTGAAAAAATGGTCCCAACCCTCCTCGGAATCCAGAAATATATAAAACCACTCACTCTTCCATGTTGGATACGAGTCGGGATTGGTGCCAGAAATAAAGCAGGAACGAGCCAAGGATCTATGAACTATTTTGACCCATCCTTGGTCCTCAGAAGCATTTACAAATTTAAATAAATAACGAAAGACACAAACATTTGGCTCAAAACCGTGTTTACGAGATTGGGCCATATAACAGTGAATAAAACGCCAAGAGTTGGGTGTGAGTTGGGTCGGACAGACTCGGGCCTCAGCCAAAAGGCGAAAAATAAAAGGATGAGGAGGTAGGCAAAAACCAGCATAGAAGGTTTCCTTATAGACCCGAATGGCCCCAGGTTTTGGGTAGCAGGCCCTATCATTTGGGCCTGGAGCCTCGGCCCTATAAGGGTGAGAAATTCCAAAAAGACGGGCTATGGTACCTACTTGATCTGGACCAAATCTAGAAGGATAATTATATGCATCTAAGTGTAACATATTAGGAAAGGCTTGCCCAAATTCGGTTAAAAGATCCCTAAGAGAAATAACTGAGGAATTTACAAGAGATTTTTTACCTCGGCTGGCCCTAGAGAGACGGGCAACAGCTTGGGGGACATGGGAGTGAGATGAATCGGAATCCGCCATGGATGAAGACAAAAACCCAGGAAGCTCTTGAAAGTAAGTAAAGAAGATGAAGATTCAAACAGAATCTTCAAAATAAGCCCAGAAAGCGGCGGAGTAGAAAGCCGGAAATCGCTTGGAGGTGGCAATTCTTGAGAGACTAATTGCAGAGTTGAAATTTAGAAATTTTTGTGAAAGTAAAGTGTGAGAAATGAACTCACACTCCACCTCTTATATAGAGGAGCTCAAAGATGCACAAACGGGCCTGGGCCTAAGAAAAAGGCGGGAAGCCCATAAGATTTGAATTTTGAAAAGATTTAAAATCAAAGTTCATTGAATGAATCAAGGCTCGAACAGCCTCAACAACGCCCAGGATGCATCGTCCCTAGACGTTGTTAGAAGTATGGCTCCTAGGCGTGGTACAACAACGCCCAGGAAGCATTTGTCCCCAACAACGCTCAGGTTGCATCGTCCCTAGCCGTTGTTAGAAGTGTGGCTCCTAGGCGTGGTACAACAACGCCCAGGAAGCATCTGTCTTCAACAACGCCCAGGACGCAAGTTTCCTAGACGTTGTTAGAAAACTGTCTCCTAGGCGTGGGTGCACAACGTCTAGGATCTATGAAAGCATCTGTCTTCAACAACGCCCAGGACGCAAGTTTCCTAGACGTTGTTAGAAAACTGTCTCCTAGGCGTGGGTGCACAACGTCTAGGATCTATGAAAGCATCTGTCTTCAACAACGCCCAGGACACAAGTTTCCTAGACATTGTTAGAAAACTGTCTCCTAGGCGTGGGTGCACAACGTCTAGGATCTATGAATGCATCAGCCTCCAACAACGCCCAGGACGCAAGTTTCCTAGACGTTGTTAGGAAACCGTCTCCTAGGCGTGGATCAACAACGCCCAGGACGCAAGTTTCCTAGACGTTGTTAGGAAACTGTCTCCTAGGCGTGGATCAATAACGCCCAGGAAGCATCAGCCTCCAACAACGCCCAGGACGCAAGTTTCCTAGACGTTGTTAGGAAACCGTCTCCTAGGCGTGGATCAACAACGCCCAGGAAGCATCAACCTCCAACAACGCCCATGACGCAAGTTTCCTAGACGTTGTTAGGAAACTGTCTCCTAGGCGTGGATCAACAACGCCTAGGATGTATTGAGCAGCAAAAGTTCTGTTTTTCTGATCATTTAATTAGAAAAATAAGAAAATTCCTTAAATATTTTCTGAAAAATGTTAATATTTTCAGAAATTAGGAATAAATCCAGAAAAATTAAAGGATAAATCCCGGAAATAAGGGAAAAATTCCTGGAAATTAAGATAATTCCTGAATAAAAGGAAAAATTCATTGTAAATGTGTAGGTCGCTCCACACTTTACGGAAAAATGAAACCCTGTAAGGGAACGAATAGACTTAACTTCTGCAAAACCTAATCGATGTTTCCCAAAAGTTGGGGGGCAAATGATAGGGATAAATAAATTATGATTGTATAATTAAATACTGCATTAATTGTACAAGCTGTGGGCTGCCAGGCCCAATAAAAAGATATATGATACTCAGACCAGAAAGGTTAAGCCTGATGGACCAGATCAGACCTGATGGAATAAAAAAGGCCCAAAAGCCCTGATTATTAATTAATTTCGTAATTAATTAATAAGGGACAAAACAGATGTTGAAAAGAGTCCCGATAAGGATATAAATCCTTGGAGATTAGCCTCAAGGGGACCTAAAAGGATAAGGAATCAGTTTCCTACTATCTAGGACTCCAAAGTCCATTCTAATTATGAGACTTGCCCACCAAGTCTCCTATACCAAGTCCAATTCAAGGACTCCCAACATCTATATAAGGGGCCTCACCCCACAAATCAGAACTACGTTTTTTGGCTTGATTCTCTAATTCACAGAGATACGTAGGCATCTCGTAAAGGCAGAATTAAGCTACGATACACGAGAGCAGCCATTAAAGGCCTTGAGCTCCCGAATCTTAGTAATAAATACAGCAAATAATAACCTTAGTTTTTTATCCATAACATGTACAATGTGTAATGTCTGTTCTGCCTCCACAATGCCCTGAGCAGCCAATAATTGATAGGCTGAAACAGGATGAGTAAAAGTGTTAGCATCCAAGGAAATGTTATCAATTGCAGCTTTGAAATGTTGCTGAAATTGTCTTTCCTTTTCTGCATCAACCACTTTCATTGACTCACTAGCAATGGCTGGATCCCCCCTTATAGCTTCTGTACCTGCCTTTCTCTCTTTTTCTCTATTTTCTTGCATCAGGGGCTCCCCCTGGCTCACACACACCCTCACACCCTCACCCTCACCTTCAAAGGTGGCACTCCCCTCACTCACTTTTGCCATGCTGGAAGAAATAGCATGCATATGGTGACTCTCAACCTCTCCTTTGGCCTGGGAGCAACCCAGCCTCTCACTCAAAAGATCACTCCCTTCCCTCAAACCTAAAAGTGATTGTACAGTAGCCATGTCCTCTACAGTTGGTATTGTTTCTGTTATGTGTGTAGAGACCATCAACGGATAGGGAGTATCCGTTGAAGTGGAAACTGATGGTATCAACGGATAACTGCTGTTAAGCTTATCCGTTGAAGAACAACCACTTGTCAACGGATGAGAGATATCCGTTGAAGAAGGAAAAGATGTAGATATAGAAAGTGACATAATTGTTGAATCTGTGGGAATTGATTTTAAGTGAGGTAACACAGATTCTTCAACTACATCTGAAAGAATTGGCTGATGATCCAACAAAGCATCTAAAAGATGATGATCATCAGGTTTTGAGTGGGGCTCCTCCCTGAGTTTTAATGAGGGAGAATCAGGAATTGATGTGAATATCATATCCACATCCAGAGAGGGTGATGGAGAGTTTGATGATTGGTGTGTTTCTATTATGAGAGAATGGGGCTGTGATTCCACATTTGCTGGAGTCACATCAAGCTGAATTTGTGAAGGCTCAGATACAGGTGGATGTATATGTGTTGTGTGTGTCCCTTGTGTGGAAACTAGGGTCTTGGCCTTCTTCTTCCTTGAAAAGGCTTTAATTGGTGAATGTGTGGCTTCAGTGTCCCTCCCTCTTTTGTTCTGTGTCCCTGGTTGGGGACTATTTTCAATAGTTACATCCTTTTGGGAGGATGCAACTAGGGATGTGTTGGACTCCTTTTGAACCACCACAGTCTTTTAAGAGACTGTGGCTTGGCTAGCTTGGGTACCACTCACCTCTCCCACCTTATCCTGGGGGGTTTCTTGATGTTCACCCCTCCCCTCACCACTCACACCCTGTTCACTCCCTTCAGGGTTTATGGTAGTTGTTACAACTGTTGTCTTTTGAGAAACAACAGAGGTAGGTTTCTTTGACTTGAGTTTTGAAACTTTTGTTTTGGTGGCTTTGGCAGGAACCTGTTTGGACAAAGACACAGATTCCATGGCCACACTAGAGGGCAAAGAAACAATGGGGTTGGAAATAGTAGGAGTTATAGAAGTGTTTACCTCACTTACCTGTGGTGCATTCATGATTGGCAAGTATACCAATGGCACCTGGCTGTTGAGGTTCATTCTCAAAAGGTCTGCAAGGACCCTTTTCTCTTGTGCCCAGCATTTGAGTTTATTATTCTCATTTGATATAACCAAACCTTCAGCAACATGGTTAGCCAATAACATAAAGAATCTTGCATAGTAGATGTTATGTGGTCTATTAGCTTTGTTACCTAATCTGGATCCTAATTCTAGCATAACACAGTTGCTAAAATTAAAGTACCTATCAGAAACTAGCATATAGAGCATATTAACAAGAGATGAAGTTATGGCATCAAAATTGCTAATCTTCCCAGAGAAAACTTTAATGAAGGCATCTCCAAGAAAACTCCATTCTTTCCTAAGGCCTTTCCTTCTAATACTACCTAAACTAGCAGAATCAAAAGCATAGCCTATGGAATCTAACATAGCAGATACATCTTTATCAGTGTGTGGTGTCATGGCATTATTCTCAGGCAACTTAAAGTAAGATTGTATATCATCACAGTTAATGCAATAGTCCTTACCTTTGAGAGAGAAGGCAATAGTCATATCTGTGGAGTTGAACTCTGCAGTTGTCCAAATCTCCTCAATCACCTCACAGTAGATGGTTGGGGCTTCCAGCATTGCATAGCTTAGTTTGCAGTTTTTGATGAAGTCCATCATCTTGTGATAATCAGAATGGGCTTCATTCTTTTCAACCAAGGCTACGAAATTATTCTTTTCATAAATAAATCCTGTTTGAGATATAATTTTGACTACTGGTGCCATTGTTGTGAGTAGAGGTTGCAGAGAAAAACTTGAGAATTTTTGGGAGAGAAGGAGAATAAGAATTGCAAGAAAGCGTAAAGTGAAAATAAGAGTTCAATTGGGCTTTTATACTTTCTTGAACTAGAACGTAAATAAAATGATTAAATGATACTTTTAAGTAAGTTACAGCCGTTCAAGAATAAATAAAACTGTATAAATTCTGAAAACTACCTTAAATACAAAGACATACAACACTGTATATATGTATCAACGGTTGAGTAAAAGAATCAACGGCTGTGACTCACTTATAGTAACTGATGTGACACTTCAACGGATAAGGTAAATAGTTATCCGTTGATGATCAACACCATTTTTTCCGTTGAAGGATAAAATTACCAGAAATGTATTTGTCTTTCAACGGATAATGAACATCCGTTGATATAACAATTTTGGCTTTCAACGGATAGGGAATATCCGTTGATAGGATAAGTCTTACTTAAAGCCAACTTTGTTCTTGCAGCAAATTCATTTCAGGCTTCAAGGCAGATTATATAGATGACATAAATTATGAATAATTAAGCATACCTAACTCACTCACTAATCTTGTGAATGTTGATTCATCAAGTGGCTTGGTAAATATGTCTGCAATCTGCTTTTCACTTGGAACAAAATGAAGTTCCACTGTACCTTTCATCACATGTTCCCTAATGAAGTGGTACTTGATATCAATGTGCTTGGTTCTTGAGTGTTGCACTGGATTTTCAGTAATGGCAATGGCACTTGTGTTGTCACAGAATATTGGAATTTTGTCAACAGTCAGACCATAGTCAAATAGTTGATTCTTCATCCATAATATCTGTGCACAGCAACTACCAGCAACAATGTACTCAGCTTCAGCTGTTGATGTGGAAACAGAATTTTGCTTCTTGCTGAACCATGACACAAGCTTGTTCCCTAGAAATTGACAGGTACCAGTTGTGCTTTTCCTGTCTATTTTGCAGCCTGCATAATCTGCATCTGAGTAGCCAATTAGATCAAAACCAGACTCTCTAGGGTACCAAATTCCTAGATTTGGAGTCCCTTTGAGATATCTGAAAATTCTTTTAATAGCCACTAAGTGAGATTCTTTAGGGTCAGCTTGAAATCTAGCACAGAGACATGTAGAAAACATTATATCAGGTCTACTAGCAGTTAAATATAAAAGGGAGCCAACCATGCCTCTATAATTTGAAATATCCACAGACTTTTCAGTCTTGTTTAATTCAAGCTTAGTGGCAGTGGCCATGGGAGTTTTTGCAGGTGAACAATCCATTAAGTCAAACTTCTTTAAAAGATCATAAATATATTTAGTTTGACTAATGAAAATTCCACCACTAACTTGTTTAACTTGTAAACCAAGAAAGTAAGTTAGCTCTCCCATCATGCTCATTTCATATTTACTTTGTATTAATTTAGCAAACTTTTTACAAAGCTTATCATCTGTAGATCCAAATATAATATCATCTACATAAATTTGAAAAAGTATTTTAGAGCCATTAACATTTCTAAAGAAGAGAGTTTTGTCAACAATACCTCTTGTGAAGTGATTATCTAGAAGGAATTTTGACAAAGTCTCATACCAGGCTCTAGGTGCTTGCTTTAGTCCATAGAGTGCTTTCAACAGATAATACTCATAGTCTGGAAAATTTGGATCTTCAAATCCTGGAGGTTGGCTTACATAAACTTCTTCCTCTAATTCCCTATTTAGAAATGCACTCTTGACATCCATTTGATAGACTTTGAAATTGGCATTAGCTGCATAGGCTAGAAAGATTCTGATGGCTTCAAGTCTGGCAATTGGAGCAAATGTTTCATCAAAATCTATTTCCTCTTGTTGAGAGTAGCCTTTAGCAACCAATCTGGCTTTATTCCTTATGACACTGCCATTTTCATCCATCTTGTTTCTGAATACCCATTTTGTGTCAATAGAACTCTTGTTCTTTGGCTTGGGTACCAGCTTCCATACTTTGTTTCTCTCAAATTGGTTTAGCTCTTCTTGCATCGCTAAAATCCAATCTGGATCCAATAGAGCTTCTTCCACTCTCTTAGGTTCCTCCTGTGATAGAAAGCTACTATACAGACATTCATCTTGAGTAGCCCTTCTAGTTTGCACTTTAGATGTAGCATCACCAATGATCAGTTCAAAAGGGTGATTCTTGGTCCATTTCCTTTGAGGTGGTAGATTAGCTCTAGATGAGGTTGCCTCAGTATTGTCATGATGTGAAATAGAATGTTGATTGGTTGAAACTCCCCCTGAGTTGCTGATCCTTTGAAAGGAATTGGGAGCTCTATCAACTGATGAAGTGAATTGATTATCCGTTGACAGACTGTGATCAACGGATGCTTCATTATGAACTTCAACGGATGATGCACTTTGTCTCTCAACGGATGCTGCATTGCTTCTTTCAACGGAAGCTGAATTATGACTTTCAACGGATGCAGCATTCTGTGCATTATCCAAAGGCAGATTCTGAATTCTTCTTGAGATGCCTTCTTCATCATTCTCATCTTCACTATCATCACAATATATCTCAATGTTGTCGAATTTGAGCCCTTCATGATGTCCCTCATCTGTTAGTCCATCAATCTTTTTATCATCAAACACAATATGCATAGATTCCATGATAATGTTTGTTCTAAGATTGTAGACCCTATAAGATTTTCAAGCAAAATAACCAACAAATATTCCTTCATCAGCCTTTGCATCAAACTTCCCTTTGTGATCAGATTGATTCCTTAAGATGTAGCATTTGCAACCAAAGACATGTAGAAAGTTTAAAGTTGGTTTTCTTCTCTTGAATAATTGATAGGGAGTCATGCCTTTTGCTTGATTGATTAGAGAAATGTTCTGAGTGTAACATGCACAGTTAACAGCCTCAGCCCAAAAATAAGTTGGGAGTTTTGACTCTTCAAGCATTGTCCTTGCAGCTTCAATTAGTGATCTGTTCTTCCTTTCCACCACACCATTTTGTTGTGGAGTCCTTGGAGCTGAGAACTCATGCATGATCCCACTTTCTTCACAGAACAACTTCATGGTTGAATTCTTGAACTCAGTTCCATTGTCACTCCTAATATTCCTTACTTTGAAATTAGGATGATTGTTGACTTGCTTGATATGATTGATAATGATTTCACTAGCTTCATCCTTTGATCCAAGAAAATAGACCCATGAAAACTTAAGGAAATCATCAACAATCACTAGGCAATATCTTTTCCTTGAAATTGACAATACATTGACTGGTCCAAAAAGATCCATGTGTAGCAGTTGTAATAGTTCATCAATTGCAGATTCAAGCTTCTTACTGAATGATACTCTCTTTTGCTTTCCTTTCTGACAAGCATCACACAGTCCATCCCTTGTGAATTCCACTAGAGGCATTCCTCTAACTAAGTCCTTTTTGACTAGATCATTCATTGTCTTGAAATTCAAATGGGACAGCTTCTTGTGCCATAGCCAACTTTCAACTGGACTTGCTTTGCTGAGAAGACAAGTAATGGATTCTGCATCTGTAGAGTTGAAATCAGCTAAGTACACATTCCCTTTTCTAACTCCAGTTAGAACCACTTTATTGTCCTTCTTACTTGTGACAATACAGGCTTCAGAATTGAAGGAGACAGTATTCCCTCTGTCACAAAGTTGACTGATGCTCAATAAGTTGTGTTTGAGACCATCAACCAATGCAACTTCATCTATGATGACATTTCCTTTTGAAATCAAGCCATATCCCATAGTGAATCCTTTGCTGTCATCTCCAAAGGTTATGCTAGGGCCAGCTCTCTCCTTAAACTCTGTGAGCAGGGTGAAATCTCCTGTCATGTGTCTTGAACAACCACTGTCCAAGTACCATAGATTCCTTCTTTGTCCCTGCACACAACAAAATCAATCAAGTTGATTTTGGTACCCAAGTTTCCTTGGGTCCAGCCTTGTTAGTCTTTTTCCTAGACTTCATTCCTCCTGCATCTTTTGACTTAGGTAACTTTGGGTCAACCTTGGTCTCAGATGTGGTTGGTTGAAGTGTAGGGTTAGTCACAGAATCATTTAACACACTTGATTGAATTTGATAAGGAATAGGTTGTGCAAACATGTTATTCCACATAGGCATATTGTATGGCATTTGAGGCATACTAAATGCAGTAAAATACGGATTATTAATATATGGCATGTTTGCAAAATGTGCATGGGGATTCTGGTGAGACATAACAGGCATAGCATGCAGATGTGACATAGACATGTTAGGCATGGAGAGATTTGAAGGCATGGGAGTATTTTTAACAGATTTGCAATTATCAGATAGGTGATTAACACTTTTACAATGCACACAGCTTTTTCTAGGAGCATACCTATCAGGTGTGTAATTGTTATGTTTATTAATCCCTACCTTCCAATTTCTTTTAGATTTTCTTTTAGTTTCCTTCTTATCCTCAACCAACTTAAGCCTATCTTTCAGCTGATCTAAAGTCATGTGTCCTATATTCACCTTACTGACATCTCTGGATGTGCTAGCTCCTTCTTTGACAAAGTTCTTGAGAGTTGAATCATTCTTTTTATTGAGGTTTTTATTTTTTAAAGAACTTTCCTGTTTTAATTGATGAGCCTTCAACGGATGCTCCTTTTCTTCCTTCAACGGATAACTTTCATCATCCGTTGATTCCACATCCGTTGACAATCCATCAATTAATTCTAACTCCTTTTTGTTTTTCTTCCAGGCATCCTCACAGAATGATTCAATTTCCTGAACCTTTGCAATCTGAACACTAACATCCCTAGATGTTTTCCAGGCCTTGATTACCTCTTGCTCACTTTCGAACTGTTTAGAAAGAATTTCTACTTTCTTAACAGCTTCTGCTAGTTCACTCTCAACAGTCAAGCATTTAAGTTTTATCTTTTCAAGCTCAATTACCTGATCCTCTAACACATCATTCCTATCACTTAAAAACACATTATTCTCCTTGATCCTAGTGTTTTCTTTTGCTAGTGATTTAAGGGAAACACGCAAATGATATAATTCATTGGACATATCATTTATGGCTTCATTGCATTCATGTTTAGAAAGCTGAGAGAGATCAGTAGTAATTACCTGGTTGCTTGATGAACTAGTTTCATTTTCATCAGAATTAGCCATCAGGGCTAGGTTGACATATTCCATATCATCATCTTCATTGACCCCATCTGCTGCCCAATCATCTTGAGTGAGAAAAGCTCTTTCCTTTTGTTTGAGTAAATCAAAATACTTCTCTTTGAAATCAACTTGCTCAAATTTATTTTTATCAGAAGTTGGCTTTCTACACTCACTTGCAAAGTGTCCACTAATGCCACAGTTGTAACATTTGAACTTTGATTTGTCCACCATGTTTTTGTTTGGCTTAGTGAACTTTGTATTTTTTCTGAACTTCATCTTTGCAAACCTCCTGGACAGAAAAGCCAGATGTTCATCAACATCATCAGAGTCATCCTGACTGGAATTGTCTTCATCCTCAGCTGCTTGCTCTTTACCCTTGCTTGATTCTGATTTTCTTGTGCCAATTTGAGACTTGGCATTGTCTTCTCCTCATTCCTGGCTTCCATCTTCTCACTGTCAGCTACAAGAGCAACTGTTCCTCCTTTTCTCTTTCCCTTTTCCAACAGCTTATCCTGCTCCATTTCAAGTTCATAAGTCTTCAGAATTCCATATAATCTTTCAAGTGTGAAGTTCTTATAATCTTGAGAATTTCTTAAAGAGACAGTCATGGGCTTCCATTCCTTTGGCAGAGACCTAAGAAATTTTAAGTTGGAATCCTTGACTTGGTACACTCTACCATACAGCTTCAATCCATTTAACAGTTTCTGAAATCTGTTGAAGGTATCATTTAATGATTCACCTTCTTCAAAGTGAAAATATTCATACTGTTGAATAAGAAGCTGCATCTTGTTCTCTCTGACCTGCTCAGTACCTTCACAGATGATTTGTACAGTATCCCAAACTTCCTTTGCAGTTTGGCTATTGATGACATTGTCAAACATATCTTGATCTAAGCCATTAAACAAAATGTTCATGGCTCTCTTGTCCTTGCGGATTTCTTCCATGTCTTCAATAGTCCATTCTGCTTTTGGCTTGGGAATGGACTGTCCAACAGCAACTGTTGCAGTAGCAGCTGTGGCTACTTTGTGAGGGATGTGAGGACCATTTTCAATACAGTTGATGTAGCTTTCATCTTGAGAAAGAAGATGTAAATGCATCTTCACTTTCCAGTGATGATAATTATCTTTTTCCAGGACTGGGATCTTTATACCAATATCCTTCCTACTCATGATGGTAGCAGGAGGATTCTTCTGTGCACTCATGATGTTAGCAAAATAGATCTTTAAACTCTTTGTATGTTAAGAGCTTGCTCTGATACCAATTGTTATTCCCAGTGGACTAACAATGAGATTTACAGAAGGGGGGTTGAATGTAAATCTCAAAACTTTTTAAGTTTTGAGCAGTTTCTAAGACTAAGTATTTCTGAAAACAAGTGTGTGTGTGTGAATTGCTTAAAGCCAATACAGACAGATATATATTCAAACATAAATGTAAAGAACACAAAGATCTTAAAAACTTTTCTGGTGGATTTGTTGTTCCACCAGAGATGTGTTATTTCAGAAAATCTGTGATTCAAAGAATTAAATCACAGCTGCTTCCTAGTACAAACTAGATGATTTTCTCTCTGGATATTTCTAAACAGCTCAGGAGAATTCTTATCTAATTACTAGCTACTACTTGGTTTATATATCACCAAGTTTACAAGTGAAGACAAAACTGTAAAATACAATTGAAAGGATTCTTCACATGTTTCTTCTTCATTTCTCTATCCAATGCAATCTAGGATAATCTGTGAATCTTTGAATACTTCCTTGTTTGTATCAGAATGGGAATGCTGCATTTTCTTGATTCCTCCTAGAGGCTTCCACATTCCAGTTTGTCTCTGTCAACCCATGTGCCTCTGTCAGCTTATGAATTGTCACTATCAACTGCTAATGAACCAAGCATCCGTTGAAGCTTTCATCCGTTGATGCCTTATCCGTTGAGGCTTTATCTATTGAAGCTTTATCTGTTGATGCATTATCAGTTGAAGTCTTTATCCGTTGAAGCACTTATCCGTTGATGGATATTATCCGTTGAAGCATTAGAGACATCCGTTGAAGCTTTGTTTCTTATCCGTTGAAGGTCTTCAATATCAGTTGATACTTCTTCACTTATACAAAGTTACAAGGCATGAAATATTTACAATTAGCCCTCCTATTTGCATATCCACTAGTAGTCAACATGACTAACACTTTCCTACAACATCTAAGAATTACAACTTGAATCCAGAGAATGAAATGTGCTACAATACTGAACTTATTGCTAAGTAAAGCTACTCCTTCAACGGATAGCCAAGATGGTCTTATCCGTTGAAGCTACAATCACTAGATTTCTACTTAAGTGTTTTGTTTAACTTATCATCAAACTAATACACATATTCCTAACAGTACTTGAATATTCAAAAATAATATTAATTGAGTATTTTAATTTTTATATGTCCAAAATAAAATATAGATAATTGTCATATCTTCTTAATTATTTTTATGTTGGTTTATGGATTTATAAGAATCATATGAAATTTCTAAAATCTTTTTCCGGGTAATTAAAATCTATTTTATAAAAACGGGAACCAACCGACGTCACCCGTTGTTACGTTTTTGGAACCCGAAACTCTTTCGAGAACTCCTTCCTAACCCAATTATAATATTCCAAGCATATTCCATGTTTCGACTTTTTCGATCCGGCGTACGGTTTGTCCTGCGCGGGTCCCGGCGCAACATTTTCGATACAATATTCGTTTCGGTAAATCAATAAAACCCGTATTTTTGATAAACGGGAGCTTTTTATTAAACTATCACAATTATCACTTCGTAATACGTGTAACCAGGCGCTGAGACCAAGATCGCAGTACAAATTGTACTGATTTGGATAATTATCCCGAAAACCGATACCGTTTGGATCAGTTTTTACAAATAAACGTACCGTTTTATATCCGGAATGATCAAACGGGATACTAATTTTCCGTAATTATAAATAGCCTTTTACCGTATTTTATTTCATATCAAAATCATTTGCAGACAGATAATTATATAATTTTCAGAGAAAAACCCTAATTTCCTAGAACTGTTCTAAGAATCAAACAAGCATTTGGAGGTGTTATTGAATTCGGTTTGGAAAGCTCGAGTAACCAATCTGAAGGTCTTGAAGAGCTCTACCAGATTCTGTAATCCATACACCTGCAGAAATCAAGGTTATTTTTCTAAAAATTTATTTATTTTCGAATTTATTTTATTAAAAATATGAATTTTTGTTCGGATGATTGTTTGTATGATTTGATGATTGCATGTTGTAGAGCTTGTTTTCCTGATGATTTTCGTATGTCATACGTCTGATTTGGAGTTCAATACCATGTTCAAATTTGAGTTTGATTTTCGAATTTTAAAATTAGGGTTTATAACCCGTATGAATGTTCTTAATTGAAATTTGGGGGTTTCTTATTCTGTGATAGATTGATGTTGTGTTATAGTGGGTTGTGTTCTCTGTGAAATTTGCAATCTAGTCGTATAAGTTTTATGAACCAACGAGGTCTGTAGAGAAGGGAGTTGTGTTTTGAAGTTTTCCGATGTTCGCCGGAAACTGGAAAATTTCACGGCCAAATTCCAACCAACTAAGGGATTGTTAGGATGAATTGATTGCATGGTTGTGTTCCTGGTGTTGTGTAGATGTGATCTGGAGGTGATGGTGGCCTGAGCATCCCTGGAACTTGTTCTCCAGCCATCCCCGACTGTTTTCCGGCGACCCCCTGGAAAATTATAGTTTAGAACCTATAGTTTTGAAAACGATGCAGTTTGGTCCCTGTAGTTTCCAGACTTTGCAAAAATTGGATTTCTGTTTTAAAAATGTTTAAAAATCATATTTCCTATTTATTTTTATTATAAAAATTCATTTTTAATTTCTGAAAATTCTAAAAATTATTATTTTAATTCTGAAAATTATTTTTAATTCACAAATAAATCTAAATTAATTAGTTAATTAATTTCAGTTAATTTCTAATTGATTAATTGGTCAATTAATTCGAAAATTAATTGATTAATTAATTTAATTAATTATTAATTGATTTTAATTAATTATTTAGTTAGATTTAATTATTTAAAAATGATTTAACTATTCTGAAAAATAGTTTCGAGCTTTAAAATATTATTCTAAATTATTTCCAAGGCTCGATAATTATTCTAAAATTATTTCGGAGCCAGAATTGGCCAACCGAACCCTGTTTATTAACCCGAAATTGATCCAATGACCCGTTTTAATTTTGAAAAATATTTTAAAAACCATTTTAAATACCAGAAAGCCTATTTATGACCCGAGACTTCTTTATAAATAATATATCATTGATTACGTGATGTATTATGTGCTATATGTGACTTGTTAATTGACTATCGGTCTATATATTCGGTGTTTACTTGATTATTGCATAACTTTCAATCCGTTAATCGGATTTGGATAAAACGAAGGGTAGATAGAAGTATGTGTTGAATAGAATTCCATGAGTAAATTATTGATAGATGCTTATGATATGTGAGCAGAAGAGGCAAGACGTAGGAAAGGGAAACAGATAGTTGAAGAGTAAAATGCTTGTGATTGGAATCGAGTGCAGTGTAGTAAGCTAATATCAGGCAAGTGTTCTGAACTTTCTCGAGATATTATAGTATTTGATAGTCAGATTGATATTGCAAGTGCTTTGAAGCACTGAAACCTAAACTCTGATTCCAGTTATTGTTCTTGAGCCATAAACCTTATTCTTTCTAGACCATTGATTATTGTATACCTAAACACAAATCTCAAGTATACGATATTACTCCACAAATACATGTAAACAAAATCCCAAACACTGAACTGAATTACTTGTACATTCAATCCTTGTATCATATGCTTTGAAAGCCTAAATCTTTGAAACCCTGAAATGTTGATTCCTTTGTTATCCAATTCTTTCATTACCCAGCATTCAAGCTTTTAAATTGCCTTATTGATCCTTACAAGGATTGAAACCCTTTCATTGTTAAACATTTATTGTTGTTAATGATTTCGGTTATTGTTTATTATTGCATATTCTGTTATTATGTTAGAATTGGATTGGTTTTTATAAAATTGTGGACCAGATTCGTGGTCAGACCATATAATGGTCAAGTTAGGCCAATGTGTGTCTTGGATCCAGTAGTTAGAGCAATGATGTGTGCCTTGCTCGGGGTTAGTGCGTGACTGATCAGCAGCCTAACCTTGGTTTTTAAATTAAAAGTATAATATCCAATTCTAAATCATAATCCATTGTTCACTTGATATCATAATCATATTCACGTGATGATCATTATTCTCAGTTTTGTCATTGTGACTTGCTGAGCTAGTTAGCTCATTTGTGCGATGTTGTTTATATTCTTTCCAGTTAAAAATGATCCAGTTGGTATCAAGAATCCCCAGCCCAGCGCGAGAGCTAGGGATTCAGGTTGAGAAAGCTAAGCTAGTAGGCTTCTTTTGGGATAATTTAAGTTTGTAAAAGTTTGTAATAATGTTTAATACTTAGTTTGAGTTTGAAATAGTTGGGATTTGAACGGTTTGTAATATATTAGTGTGTTTGGCTTGTGTGCATACTTTAACCTGTTGCGGTCCGTGGTGGTTGGTAAGTAGGGTCACTGCATATATTATTATTATCTTTATTATTGTTATAAGCAGGTTATAAATTAAGGTGTGTATGTGGACCCCAAACTTCTGACCCGGGTTTGGAGGGCGCCACAGGTTTGGTATCAGAGCTACAGGTTATAAGTCACTGACACAAGCCTAGGTTGACGGGAATGGGTAGAGGGATAGGATTAGAAGTAAGGTATAGGATGATAGAACGTCGAGAGGTTGAGTGTTATGGTATAACCAGTATTAGTATAGTTTGCATCGTGGTATGAGATTCTTATATTACGATATGATTTCAAATAGCAGAGATGGCCGACTCTTTTATTCCCGTATCAGCTGATCACTCAGAGCCTTCAGTTGGAGCACCAGCATCGGATCAACGTCCTGTTATTCCACCAACATTGGCTATTCTACCTCCACCGGTGTTGCAGCCCGTATCATTGTAGGCTATTCCACCTCCAGGCATGAGGCCACCTGTCAGAGGACCCCCACCAGCTGATTCAGATTCCACTGGGCATTCAGTAGCGAGTGCCCCATTCCAGTCTACATTGCCCCCAGTTCCTTATTACCGGTATGAGGCTCTTCTGTTGGAGCGTGATTCCTTGTTGGCTCAGATTAGAGAGTTACAGCATATCATCAGGACTACAGATGTTGATCGTGATGTGAGGGAGCTTTGAGAGGAGATTCATGTGACACGGAGGGTTCTTGAGGCTAGGTTACATGGAGCTACACTACCTGGCAGAGGCCCTGATGCACTGTTGGGCTGGGCTACTGAGGTGATGGAGGACTTTGAGAGGCTGGCAGGACCAGAGTTTCCTTGGAGCTGAGTTAGAGATTCTGAGATGGAGATGCTGAGCAGTGTTGTTATGATTATGTAGTATGTACAGTAGTGTGTAGTGTGTATCAGTAGACTCTTGAGTTGTATTTATAGACTAGCGATGCTGACTAGTGAGTAGGTTGTTGTACCCTTTTTGCTTTTACTTTCGAAGCGTCTTTACGCTTGTACTACCTAAAACTTTTGATCTATATATATCAGTACCTTTTTCCTTTCCAACACTGTCATTTACTTTATTGCACCTGTTTTACTTTACCTTATTTATTGCACCAGTATACCCTGTGATACCATGTACCCTGTTTTCCATAACTGTTTATATTCTGTAAAGAAGCATGCAATTTACTTAGTTACAACTATTTTCAAAAAGAGATATTCCTGTTTTACAAAACTTTTCTTTTATACAAAGATTTGATTCAAAAGCTAAATAAATTGATTGATTCTTTACCGAAAATGCCTCCCAGAAGAAATACCTGCACCAACACCCAGAATGAAGAAACCAATAACAACAACAATAACAACCAAGATGATACAAACCAGAATGTGAACCCAGGACCCATGGACCCAGCAATAGCCCAGATTCTTCAAATCTTGGCCCAACAAACAGTTCACCTGGCACAACAACAGCAGAGACAGACCAATCCCCAGGTAACTTTCAAAACTTTTCAGGCAGTAAACCCACCAGAATTCAAAGGTTCCTTAGAGTCAATTGAAGCAAATGTGTGGTTAAAGGAAATAGAGAAGGAATTTGCCTTGGTAAAAGTGAAAGAGGAGCAGAAGGTTGAATTTGCAAGTTACTATCTGAAGAATGAGGCCACCTATTGGTGGGAGATGGTGAAAACATTGGAAAGCACAGATGTTATTACTTGGGAAAGGTTTAAGGAATTATTTTTAGAAAAGTATTTTCCTCAGTTTGTTCAGGATCAAATGGAGCTGAAGTTTTTAGAATTAAAGCAAGGGAACATGTCGGTAACAGATTATGAGGGGAAGTTTGAGGAATTGTCAGGGTATGTGCCGTCGTATGTCGATACTGATAGAAAGAAAGCTAAGAGATTCCAGAAAGGCTTGAAGCCATGGATCAGAGGGAAGGTAGCTATTTTTGAATTGGATACATATGTCGGGGTTGTATAGAAAGCTATGATCGCAGAGACAGAGAGTGAGATGTTCCAGAAAGATAAGGAAAGCAAGAAAAGGAAAGTTGAGGGAAGTGAGGTGTTAGATATATTTGATAATGTCATGGCTAATATAATTTATGTTTAGATTTCAGATCTTATTTAACAGGACAAATCAGTACTTAACCGTTGATCAATACTAATACTGGAAGTCAGGACTTAAGGATATCAGTACTTATATTATCAGGAGATAATCATCAGAAGTTAGATATCAGAACTTAAGTGCTGAAGGACAATCAGATAAGGACAGTAGCTGATTAAAGGAAAGAAGATCGAGATAAACATAAGAAGAGATATGCATGAAGAAGGAGTTCCGTGAAGAATGGAATACTTGGAAGAAAAGATATCTGATTGATATATTTTAGGAAGCAGAATTATATTCCATATCAATTAGCGATTATCTTGTAACTGTGTAGTATATAAACACAGACTTAGGGTTTACACTATAAGTGTTATCATATTCGAGAAGATTATTCATTGTAACCCTAGCAGCCCTCGTGATATTTGTTCATCACTGAGAGGTAACAGTTCCATACTGTAACAGAGTTTATTGTTTTAATAAAGTTTGTTTTCTGTTACTTAATATATTAAAGTTCGATTTGATTGTATTATACACTGTATTCACCCCCTCTACAGTGTGTGTGACCTAACAAGTGGTATCAGAGCTAATCTGTTAACACACATACAGTTAAAGATCCAAACACAATCATGTCTAACACAGAAACTCCAACTAAGCCTACCAAAACTGAAGAACCTCCAAAGACACAAATTCAAAGTCGGTATGAGACTATCAGAGTTCCCATACTGAGACCATCTGAATATCCCATATGGAAGGTAAGGATGACCATGTTCCTGGAAGCAACAGATCCAGAATACCTTGATAGAATCAAGGAAGGGCCTCACAAACCAACCAAGCTCGCTGTTGCAGTTTCAGGTGAAGTAGCAAAGACCGTACCAAAGGAGAAGAGTGATTATACTGCTGAAGATATAGCATCAATTGCTAAAGATGCTAAGGTACGACACTTACTGCATAGTGCCATTGATAATGTAATGTCAAATAGGGTAATCAACTGCAAGACTGCTAAGGAGATATGGGATGCTCTGGAAACAAGGTGTCAGGGAACTGATACAATTAAGAAGAACAGGAAGACAATACTCACTCAAGAGTATGAACATTTTGACTCAAAGACTAATGAGTCATTGAATGATTTATATGATAGATTTGTCAAACTTTTGAATGATTTGTCAATGGTTGATAAAGAGTATGATCTTGAAGATTCAAACCTTAAATTCCTGTTAGCTCTTCCTGAATGCTGGGATTTGAAGGAAACGACAATAAGAGACTACAATATTGATGAAACAACTCTTGATGAAATTTATGGAATGCTCAAGACTCATGAACTTGAGATGGAACAAAGAAGCAAGAGAAAAGGAGGAAAGTCAAGGACAGTTGCTCTTAAGGCTGAAGAAGAATCCCCCAAAGCAGCTTCCTCAAGGAAAGACAAGGGTAAAACTCTTTTCATAAAGTCTGAAACTGAGTCATCAAGTTCTGAAAGTGATGATGACTCAGATTCTGAAAGCTTGCCTGAGACTGATGCTGATGAGGAGATGATGAAGCTGTGTGCTCTTATGGTGAAAGGAATCACAAAGATTGCATACAGGAAGTTCAGGAAGGGAAAGAAGTTTTCCAGGAAAGGCATAAGTTCTGATAAGAAGAATTTTAGAAGATCTAAAGGCAGAGGAGGAAAGTCTGACAGAGGAGATTATACCAATGTTAAATGCTATAACTGTGGTGAGAAAGGCCACATATCTCTTGATTGCAAGAAGGTAAAGGGTGACAAAGGCAAGGCTCTTGTGACAAAGCAGAAAAGCTGGACAGACACCTCAGACTCTGAAAGTGAGGAGAACTATGCATTAATGGCAAATGCTGATAAAGAAAGTGCTGAGAGCAGTTCTGAAGCTGCTGAAACAAAGGTACCTCGGACTACTTATGCTTTTCATACTGATGATATTAATGAGTTGAGAAGATATCTTAAAACCATGTTTGTTAGTTATAGAGATCAAACTTTAACATGTGAAAGATTAACTTCTGAAAATCTTGCTTTTAAGAAAAGAAATGATTTCTTAGAAAAAGAGTTAGTCATGTTCCATCAAACTCAGAAGGATAGAGATGATGCTTTTTATGTTAGGGATGAAGTGCTAAAAATGAATGAATCTCTAAAAACTGAGTTAGAAAAGGAAAGAGAGATTATCAGGACTTGGACTAACTCTGGCAAAACAACTCAAAATTTGCTAAGTAGTGGAAACTGGAAAGAGGGCTTAGGTTATGGAGAAGATAAGAATGATAAAGGAACTGAAGAAATTAAGCCTGTTGTTAAGCAAAAGCCAAAGTTAAAACCTGTTAAGTTTGTAACTGTAAAGTCTGAAAATGAGAAATCAGAAGTTAAAGAGGAACTAACTTCTGACAAACTAAAACAGGAAAAGACAGCTGAAGTGAACATAGGCTTAATGACGAAGAAGCAGCTTAAGCATAAGCTGAAAGATGTTAAGAATGCAAACAAGGTAAAATCACCTAGGAAAAATAGGAATGGAAAGGAAGGTGTGAATAAAAGCAATGATTATAAACCTGTTCCTGATGCTACTAGGAAAACATGTCATAACTGTGGAAGTTCTAACCATCTGGCTTCTTTTTGCAGGAAGAATAAGAATATTAACTCCTTACCTTCAAAATCAGGAGTTAAGAGTCAGTCTGTTAGATACAAACCACAAAATTCTTGTTTTCATTGTGGTAGTTTATGGCATTCCATTTATACTTGTAAGGAATATCATAGTTTGTACTATGATTATTATCAAATAAAACCTTCTCTGAAGAAAGTTTCCATTGTTCCTTCTAGTGTAAATTCTAATTCAAAGTCTGATAGTGTAAGTTCTGATAAGAAAAATGTTAACATAAACTCTGATGCTAAATCCGCTGCAAATGTTAACAAACTTAATAAGGCCAAAGGATCCAAGCAAGTCTGGGTCCTTAAAACTTATAATTAATGGTCTTTGTGATTGCAGGGCAACAGGAAAAATATTCTAGTTCTGGACAGTGGATGTTCAGGACATATGACTGGAAATAAGGCCCTGCTATCAGACTTTGTGAAGAAAGCTGGCCCAAGTGTTTATTATGGAGATGGCAACATTGGAAAAACATTGGGATATGGCAATATCAATCTTGGAAATGTCATAATTAAAGAAGTAGCTCTGTTCTCAGGACTTAAACACAATCTGCTGAGTATAAGTCAAATCTGTGACAGAGGTTATCATGTTGATTTCTTTGAAGAACACTGTGAAATTGTGAGTAAATCTAAAGGCAAAGTTGTTCTGAAAGGATACAGGTGTGGCAACATTTATGAAGCTAAGCTTTCAACAAGTACTGATGGTTCTGGAATCTGTCTGATGAGTAGAGCATCAATTAAAGAAAGCTGGAATTGGCACAAGAAACTCTCTCATTTAAATTTCAACAATATAAATGAACTGGTCAAGAAAAATCTTGTGAGAGGACTGCCAAAGTCAGTATTTGCTCCTGATGGCCTTTGTGATTCCTGTCAGAAGGCCAAACAAAGAAAATCATCATTCAAGAGCAAGACTAAATCATCAATTCTTGAGCCTTATCATCTACTACATGTTGATCTATTTGGTCTAGTAAATGTCATGTCTATTGCAAAGAAGAAGTATGCGTTGGTCATAGTGGATGAGTTCACCAGATACACATGGGTGTATTTCTTGTACACAAAAAGTGAAACTGCATCTATCTTGATTGATCATGTCAAACATTTGGATAAACTGGTCAAAGATTCTGTGAACATTTTAAGGACTGATAATGACACTGAGTTCAAGAATTTGATAATGGAAGAGTTCTGCAAAAACCATGGAATAAAGCAGGAATTTTCTGCTCCTGGAACTCCACAGCAAAATGGAGTTCTTGAAAGGAAGAATAGAACTCTCATTGAAGCTGCACGTACAATGCTTGAAGAAGCAAAGCTTCCAACCTATTTCTGGGCTGAAGCTGTGCAGACTGCTTGTTTTACTCAAAATGCAACACTCATTAACAAGCATGAAAAAACACCATATGAGATGGTGAAGAAAAAGAAGCCAAATCTGAAATACTTTCATGTATTTGGATGCAAGTGTTTTGTTCTCAAGACTCATCCTGAACAGCTATCCAAGTTTGATCTAAAAGCTGATGAAGGAATCTTTGTTGGATATCCACTTTCCACAAAAGCCTTCAGAGTCTATAATTTGAGAACAAAAGTGGTCATGGAATCTATCAATGTCTCTTTTGATGACAAGAAGATTACTGGTCTTGAAGATTTCATAGACCATGATCAGCTCAGATTTGAAAATGAAGACTCAAATTCTGATACTGAAAATCCTGATAGTCTAAGTCCTGATACTGTAAACTCTGATGGATTAAACTTTGATGTTATTGAAACTGTGGTGACTACGTCAAAGAAAGATGCACCTATGCAGGGGGAGCATACTCAAGATCCTACCAGATCTCAAGAAATATCAGAACATACATCTGGCTCTTCAAGTTCTGATTCGTCAAGTTCTGATAAGCCAAATTCTGATAGTGTTGAAAATCTAAATTTTGAAGAATCCAACTCAGAGAGCATAGTTTCAGGGGGAGCATCAGAAAATAAAAATGAAGACAGCATGGATCATGGGGGAGCATCCAGTTGTAGAGAAAACCTTCCATCTGCAAGGAAGTGGACAAAGTCACATACACCTGATTTGATAATTGGAAATCCTGATGCAGGTGTCAGAACTAGAACAGGTACTTCAAATGATTGTCTTTACAATTCTTTTCTTTCTCAGACTGAGCCAAAGAAAGTGGAAGAAGCTCTTCAAGATGCTGATTGGGTACAAGCAATACAGGAAGAGTTAAATGAATTTGAAAGAAACAAAGTCTGGACCCTAGTGCCAAGACCAAAGAATAGATCTGTTGTTGGTACAAAATGGGTGTTCAGAAACAAAACTGACAGTGATGGCATAATTACAAGGAATAAGGCAAGGCTGGTTGCAAAAGGATATTCTCAACAGGAAGGAATTGATTATGATGAAACATTTGCACCAGTTGCTAGGTTAGAAGCCATAAGGATATTTTTGGCTTATGCTGCTCACAAAAAGTTTACTGTCTTTCAAATGGATGTGAAAAGTGCTTTTCTCAATGGAGAATTGGAGGAGGAGGTATATATTGAACAACCTCCAGGCTTTGTAGATTCCAAACATCCAGATTATGTCTACAGGCTTGATAAAGCACTATATGGACTTAAGCAAGCTCCTAGGGCATGGTATGAGACTTTAGCTCAGTTTCTTCTGGAAAGTGGATTCAACAGAGGAACAATAGACAAAACACTATTCTACCTCAACCATGGAAAGGACTTACTTCTGGTCCAGATTTATGTTGATGATATCATTTTTGGGTCTACAAATGACAGACTTTGCAAGAAGTTTGCCAAACTAATGCAGTCAAAATATCAGATGAGTATGATGGGGGAACTTAGCTATTTTCTGGGCCTTCAAGTCAAGTAGAATGAAGAAGGCGCTTTTATTTGTCAAACTAAGTACACCAGAAACTTGCTGAAGAAATTTGGAATGCAAGATTGTTCAAGTGCATCCACTCCCATGGCCACTGCAATAAAAATGGATAAGGATACTGGTAAATCAGTAGATATTACTGATTACAGAGGTATGATTGGCTCTCTACTCTATCTAACTGCTAGTAGACCTGATATCAAGTATGCTACCTGTCTTTGTGCAAGATTTCAAGCAGATCCAAGAGAACCTCACTTAACAGCTGTGAAAAGAATCTTTAAGTATCTTAAAGGAACAGCTGAACTGGGATTGTGGTATCCTAGAGAATCAGATTTTAAACTAATAGGTTACTCAGATGCAGATTTTGCAGGTTGCAAAATTGACAGGAAAAGCACAAGTGGAAGCTGCCAATTCCTTGGAGGCAGATTGGTTTCTTGGTTCAGCAAGAAACAAAAGTCAATTTCCACATCAACTGCTGAAGCAGAGTATATTGCTGCAGGAAGCTGTTGTGCACAGATTCTTTGGATGAAGAATCAGTTACTGGATTATGGGTTAACATACTTCAAAATCCCTATTTACTGTGATAATCAAAGTGCTATTGCTATGACAGGTAATCCAGTTCAACACTCTATGACAAAGCACATTAGCATCAGGTACCACTTCATAAGGGAACATGTGGATGAAGGTATAGTGGAATTGTACTTTGTTCCAACAGATCAACAACTAGCAGATATCTTCACAAAACCACTGTGTGAAGCCAATTTTACAAGATTGGTAAATGAACTTGGAATGATTTCAGGTTCTTTCTCTAAATCCGCTTAGTCTTGTTCTGTATTATCAGACTTTATGATCAGTATTTACATAATTTAATCTCTTTGTGTATTCTGTGATTAATTGACAAATATTTTTAAGTACTGACTGCTGTCTGATATATGTTTCTAAACTCTGATAAGTGATATGTCTATCTAAGTAACCATTCAATCCTATGAGGATAACTGTGCTAGATACTGACTTACTAGTCTTCAATAAACAAATGATCCCATGTAAGAAGTAATTATTTTTGTGGAAATCTTATGACACTAGCAAATTCTGATAATTGAGCTTAGTTGAGTTTACTTTGTTTATCTTATTACTAAGTCACAAATTAGAATAATGCTACTCATCTGTTAAGTTCTGATACTAGTAAAACTGCTGAATGTACTAAGTGCTGATAAACCTCACTTATAAAAAGAAAAATCAAAAGGATCAAAGAATAAAATCAGGTACTCCTTTGAGATCTAGAGTAAAAATATGGAAGGGAAGACCCAAGTGCATTGCTGGTATTAAGTAAATATGCATTAGAAAAGCAAAATATTTTCTTGGTGACTTTTCACACTCTATGATTACTGGAGAAATACACTGATAATAGCATAAATTCTGATAAGCAGTCGTGACTCACTTATACTGAGGAGCCACTGTAAAATAGAATTTAAAAAGATGCATAAAATTAGCACAAAATAGTTGAGGTGGACTCAAGCATGAACTCATTCATCAGTAGGTTTCAGGATAATGACAGCTCTTTAGCAAAATTTTAGTTATGCCTTATTTCTAAGATATACTGAAGTGAATCAGACTTTACTCTTTGTCTGCTATTTAGCTTGATCCACACACTAATCACTCCATCTGAATGATGAAAATTACTGTGGTGGTCTATGTTGTTTTAGATAAACAGTCATTGTGTCATTTTGCACTAACTCTGAGGCCAAGTTCTGGTTGCATATTCTGACGATTAAGTTCTGAAGAGTATAACTCAGCACTTGTATGAGGATTTACTTAGATAGGCATTCCTTTTTCGAGTTAAGAAATTATGTTCTGATGACTGTTAAGTTCTGAAATAAGTCTAAGTTCTGATATTACAGTCTAAATTCTTTACTTGACTTATCTGTGGATAAAATTTGATAACAGTCTCGGTACAAACTAGAACATGTGAAGTGGAAGATTAATAGTCACGATGGTTAGGATTAATGGTACTCGTACTTGAACAGTCAACTTTTACTTGTGTCTTGTGCGCTTTCAACCATGTTTTCTCTTTCCAATGAATGTTATTCTTTTTCCAAGTCTGGGGAGACGAGGTAGAATTAATTCTACCTGTCAGCATTAAAAACCTTTATGTCTCCTGGCATTCTCTTGCCTATATAAACAGCCTCTTCACATCAGCCTTCCCATCAAATTCTTTCTCACAAACTTACCTTCATACTTTTTCTTTCAAAAACACAATGGTCAGATACAACATGTTTTTGAACTACCAAAACTTCAATATGGAGCTAAGCTGTGCTGACTGGCAGCAGGAATGGCACGTCACGGCCATTCCTGAGGAGATATGGGACTCTGTCCCACAGGAGGTACTGACCCACCTCTTGTTCTTCTATATGGACTACCATCGCCATCTGGAGCGATTGGAGGAGGAAAGGCTGGAAGCTCTCCGCCAGCAAGAGCAAATCATCCGACTCGCCATTCTGTTTGTCGAGAGTAGGAAGAAGAAATGATTTAATCTCGTCTTCTTCCTATTTTTCTTCATCATCAGCTTTGTCAGGCTTCTTAGCTAGGACTAAAGCTGTTGATGTTAGGTCTCGTAGCTTAGGGAAATCTTGTATAAGTACTGATGTAATTTCCATTTCATGAATGTATTCTCTTGATATATTAATGAAATTTGTTTTTGTTTCAAGATTTTGTCTCTAAGTTATTTTGTAATGCATTGATAAATCCTGATTGATATTCTGATGACCATATAAATTCTGTTTTAATTTAAGTTCTGACTTTCCTTTATCAGTACTTACTCATATGATTTATCTTGGTCATTTTCACTTGATTTCTTTTCAGAATATTAATGATGCAGTGAAAATTAATTAAATCAGTGGGAACGGTTTCAATTTTGAATTAAAACTGTTTCACCTTGATTAATGGAATATCTGGGTAAATGGAACGATTTTTCCTTGAAAACAGGCAAGTGGGCAAGTAATGATTATTGTTTTCTCGCGCCCAGTAACTATCCGTTATTACTGCATGTCTGATAGGTGTCCAACGGTAACATTTTTTTAGAGTATAAGTATGACAGATAAAGGATTTCTTTAATCTTTTATTTCCTTCATACTTTTTCTCTCTACTTGCTTTTACTCTCTCTTTCTCTCACGTTGGTTTTTCATACAGACATTTTATCAAACACCTAAGAGGCACTTTTAAATCTCAATTTTTCACATGGCACCTAAGGATTTAATCATTGATGGAGCTAAGTTTGTTCCAAACAACTATGCTGCAATTCTTGATCATGCTGAAGCTCCATCTGAATTGCATTTTGTGCAAGATCTTCTTGCACACATTGAGATTAGGTATGCACTGACCCAGCCTTCAGTCTTTTCGAGCCAACAAGTTCTGACGTTTTAGCGGACTGGGCACTTTGATGATGGTGGTAAACATGGCACTCCCAGTATTGTTTTCGAAGTGGGTGATTCATCTTATGCAGTCACTCCTGGTACAATACGCAAAGCTCTACATCTCCCAGAAGATTGTACCTTTTCAATTCCAGAAGAATCAGCTCTTTAGGAGTTAATGGCAAATTTGGGGTATGAAAGGAGTTTGGCAAAACTTGGGCAGTTGAAACGGGCTCATATCAGAAGAGAATGGAGCTTCTTCTTCGACTGCATCACCAAAGCTTTTGGGAACAAATGTTCGAATTTTGATGCTATTCCAATTCTGAGTCAGCATATCGGGTATGCTATTATCAATCAAACTCATTTTGATTTTGCAACTGGTATAATTGGTTTTATTGGGGATAGGATGACAGAGGATAGGAATGTTGTCTATTTTGCTAGATTATGTCAACTTATTTATACTTTTTGTACTGATGAACCTCAATTAGTCAGTTCCTCAACCCCACCTTTTAAAGTTGCAAAACGCTACTTTAATGACCTGGTAAATGCTGACACTAAAAAATCAGTGGTTAGACCATTACAGATTCCTCAGTCTGTAAAACAGATCCTAGTAAATGCTGATCTTGATACTTATAGATCTGTTTACTCTAATGTCCAACCAACAATAAACACCCAAAAACCATCATCCTCAGCACCTACCACTCATTCTACTCAACCTACCCTCAGGAAATATCTCAAATCCTATCTCTCCACTTTACAGACTGTTCAACCCTCATCCTCAGCACCTACTGTGACGCCTTCATCCTTCAAGCCAAAGAGGACAAAGACTATTCCTCAAACACCTCAAAAGAGAAGGAGGATTGCCTTGAGAGATGAATCTGATACTGAGGAACAGGTTCCTTCTTCAGAACCTGTTGTAAGTGAAGCTGAGAAAAAGACTTCTCAGAAGGATTCTGGAATTGGGGGATCTAGGCTTCTCAAAAGGCTTAGAAGAACGACAGTTCCTGCAACTCCCAAGGAATCCAAATCAACAACGAGATACAAGAAACAGAGGGCAAAAAGGCCAGTTTCAGATGATGAAGAGGAAGCAGCTAAGGAAGGGGATCAGGAATCTCTGATCTCACAAGACAAGGAATTTGCTCCAGTCACTTCTTCTCCATCAACTCCATCTCAGGAAGCTGTTTCCGAAAAGGCTAACACACCATCTGTGTCTCCTGTTGATCCAGGCACAAGTGCTGATATTGATGTTTAAAACTTGGTTGTGCCTAAAGTAATTCTCTTAGAAGCTCCAACAACAAATAATCCTTCCACAACACCTGTTACTGATGTTGTTCATACTCCAGAGTTATCAACAACACCTTCTCTGCATCAAGATGCTGATGATCAGACTTTAGGTGAGCATCAGGATATGGCTGTTGATCAGAACTTAGAACCAGATCAACAATTAGAGGATGTTGAAACCTCCATTGCTACTCACACTGTTGTCTTATCAGAAGATATTGATTCTTTAAGTTCTGATGCTGCAAATGCTGGAGATACTGGTGATGCTGCTCCAATTGCATATACTGATGCAGCAGGTCCTTCAGGACATGCTCCTCAACAGACTATTCTAAAGTCTGAACTGGTTAAGAAGTTTGTTACCGGAGAAACACCAGTACCTTGGAGTGAAACTCCTGCAGGACAGGAGTGGACTAAGGAATGGAACTCAGTTTCATGTATTCCAACTTAAAAGCATCTTGCTGAGCACTTGACTAAAGCTGATGAAATGTTAAATTCTGATGATTTCAAAACTCAGCTTAGAGTCACTGCATTGAGTACTAAACATCTACAAGGTCTTCACTCAACTACTCATGCAGAGCTACACAAGATTCAGGAAAACTTTATCAAACAGGAACGAGTTTGGAAAATTGATAAGAAAAAGTTCTTCCAACCTACCATTGACAGGATTGCTTATATTGAGAAGACTCAAGATCATCAACAAGCTCAGATTGATGATATTCTGAAAAATCAAGCTTCTCAGCAGTCACAACTGACTGAAATCCAATCCTCAGTGGAATTGCTTATCTCTCTTCTACTACCTGCTGATGCAAAAAAGGGGGAGAAAGTAATTAAGTCCAAATGCAAGACTGACAAGACACTGACAGGAAAGGATGATGAAAAAGATGATCAAGGAAACCCTGGAATGGGTAGAGGTCATAGTCAAGGTAGAGTATTCACATCAAGACGAGCTAGTCACAGGACAAGTTCTGATACTGGGAAAAGAATAAGTTCTGCTACTGGTAAAAGGATAAGTTCTGATGAACTTTTAGATCTTGATGAGGAAATGTCAAGACAGTTATTTCTTCAGGAAAATCCAGGAATGGACTTGGAGAGTTTAATGAAAGAAGAAGCCAGGCTTAAATCAGAGAAAGTCACATCTAAATCTGAAGCTTATGGTAAAAAGCCACTTCCAAAACTCAAAGGCATTGTGATCAAAGAAAGGACACATACTGAAGCAACATTGGCTAGATCACAACCGCAGATAGATCCAAGATCCAAGGGTAAAGAAAAGGTTGGTGAACCTATCAAGGTTTATGTGCCTTCTGAGGATGAAGAAATTACTGATGAAAAGGATAATCTTGCTCTGACTTCAAGAAAAGTTCTTAAAACAACCTCTGACATGGCTCAAGTTGTTCAGAGTCAAGAAATTGTAAGTTCTGATATTCAGAAGAAGCAAGTAACCTCTGACATAGCTCAAGTTAACTTGATATCAGAAGATAGATCAAAGACACTCCTACCAGGATTCACTAAAGTAAAACAGACTCAATCTTTGAAGACTACTGCAAGTGGTTTTGAATCAAGAGTAGTTACTGGAAAGGAAGCAAGAGATAAAACTGGATTGGGAAGTGCTGATGAAAGGAGAATACATAACACTACCAATGATCCAACTTCCTTAACTGAACCAGGTATTGGAGCAACTCCTGAGAGATTGAATCAACTGGAATCTGTACAGATGGTTTACCATACCTACTTGAAAGAATACATCATGTTGTATTTCATGAGAGATGGTAGGGTTTATCATATAAGACAAAATGCCATTCCATTGAAGTATTTTGAAGAATTAGAGCATGTATTTTTCTTACTTCAAGTGGATGACAGAATAACAGGAACTGCTGCAAACTATTTAAAAGAATAGATTCAGAGACAGAAAAGGCTTTATTCTGTTAAGTCTGACAGCACATACGTTCCAAAGTACAGAGATCACAATGGTGATATAGTTGAAATGAAGCCCAACACTACTAAGATTATAACTACCTTTCTGGGGTACAGGGCTGTTGAATTCAATCTTGAGTCTGATAAAGCTTATTTGATCAGACTGGATCAGGATATAAGAAAAGCAAAGATCAATGATCTCAGAGCTGCAATCTTTCAAATTGGTGAAGATACTGCAGAGCTTAAAGATGCCAAAAGGAGAATGATTGATGAACTCAGATATGCTGAGAAATGTTTGTTAAAGAACTATCTCAGAACAACTCCTGACATCAGAGAGATCAGATGATGAAGCCAAGTCGAAGATCTACAACTGCTTAAATTCTGATATTTGTACAGACTGAAGTTGTTATCAGAAGTTAAATATTGGTAAAGCTTTAAGGACTGTAAGTTGTAGTTATCTAGTCTAATTCTCATGCATTTGTACTTAATATTTTTGACATCATCAAATATCTGTTAAACTTGTATATTATGCTAATTTACAAGTTGGGGGAGATTGTTAGATATATTTGATAATGTCATGGCTAATATAATTTATGTTTAGATTTCAGATCTTACTTAACAGGACAAATCAGTACTTAACCGTTGATCAGTACTTATACTGGAAGTGAGGACTTAAGGATATCATTACTTATATTATCAGGAGATAATCATCAGAAGTTAGATATCAGAACTTAAGTGTTGAAGGATGATCAGATAAGGACAGTAGCTGATTAAAGGAAAGAAGATCGAGATAAACATAAGAAGAGATATGCATGAAGAAGGAGTTCCGTGAAGAATGGAATATTTGGAAGAAAAGATATCTGATAGATATATTTTAGGAAGCAGAATTATATTCCATATCAATTAGCGATTATCTTGTAACTGTGTAGTATATAAACACAGACTTAGGGTTTACACTATAAGTGTTATCATATTCGAGAAGATTATTCATTGTAACCCTAGCAGCTCTCGTGATATTTGTTCATCACTGAGAGGTAACAGTTCCATACTGTAACAGAGTTTATTGTTTCAATAAAGTTTGTTTTCTGTTACTTAATATATTAAAGTTCGATTTGATTGTATTATACACTGTATTCACCCCCTCTACAGTGTGTGTGACCTAACATGAGGATCAGTCACAAACAGGGAAGTTTCCAAATTTTAAGAAGGGAAAGTTTCAGCCAGGGAGAAATTTTAATTTCAGGAGACAAAATGCAGGAGACGGAAGCCAGGGCAATCGTCCAGCTAATGTGAATCAGCCGAATTAATTGAGATTAACTTTTCCAAATTGTCAAGTATGTGGAAAGAAGCATGGAGGAGTTTGTAACAAGTTGAATGTGGTATGTTTTAAATGCAACCAGAAAGGGCACTACTCAAGGGAGTGCCGAAATCAGCCAGCAAGAGAGCCAGCAAATAAGGATCAGCCTATCCGAAATCCAGCAGTGAAGGTTCCAGCCATTGGATTTACATGCTTTAAATGTGGGAAGCCAGGACATATAGCCAGGGATTGCAAGACACCAGCCCCAGTCAGTAATGCATTAAGGATTATGGGATCTACCCCAACAGTGAATGAGACTCCGAGGGCTAGAGTTTTTGACATATCGGTGAAGGATGCGATCCAGCATTCGGATGTCGTGGCAGGTACGCTTAATGTGAATTCTTTATATGCCAAAGTGTTAATAGATTCGGGAGCAACTCGATCGTTTGTTTCACAAGATTTTGTTAGTAAGTTAAATTGTCCAGTTGGGTATTTAAATGAAATAATGACTGTGGAATTAGCAAATCAAGAACGTGTAACTGTTAACAAAGTTTGTGGGAATTGTGAGATTGAGATTTCTGGTAGTAAGTTTTGTGTAGATTTGATACCGTTTAAGTTAGGAGAATTTGACGTTATATTAGGGATGGATTGGTTATCTAAGCATGATGCTCAGATAGATTGTCGAAATAAGAAAGTAATGGTGAAAACGCCAGACGAAAGAATAGTAACATTCAAGGGACAGAAGCAGGTAAAGAAGTTCTTAACGATGATTCAAGCCAAGAAGTTACTACGACAAGGATGTGAGCATTTCGTAGCACATGTGATCGACAGAAGTCAGGGGCCAGCAAAACTTGAAGATATTCCAGTTGGGAAGGAATTTCCAGACGTGTTTCCCGACGAGTTACCAGGACTTCCTCCAGATAAAGAAATTGAATTTGCAATCGACTTAGCACCTGGAACCGAACCAGTATCCAAGGCCCCATACAAAATGGCGCCTGTTGAGATGAAAGAGCTAGCAAAGCAATTGCAGGAATTGTTAGAGAAAGGAGTAATCAGACCCAGCGTATCCCCGTGGGGAGCCCCGGTATTATTTGTTAAGAAAAAAGATGGAAGTATGAGATTGTGCATCGACTATAGGGAGCTCAACAAGTTGACAATCAAGAATAAGTATCCATTACCCAGAATTGATGATTTGTTTGACCAATTGAAGGGAGCCAAGTATTTCTCCAAAATCGATTTAAGATCGGGATATCATCAACTGAAGATCAAACCAAAAGATATACCAAAGACAGCTTTCAGAACAAGGTATGGGCATTATGAATTTCTAGTGATGTCTTTTGGATTGACCAATGCCCCAGCAGCGTTTATGGACCTGATGAACAGAATTTTCAAGGAATATTTGGACAAGTTCGTTATAGTATTTAAAGACGATATTTTGATCTATTCAAAGACGGAGGAGGATCGTGTGGAACATTTAAGGACAACTTTGGAGATTTTAAGGAAAAAGAAGTTATATGCTAAATTGTCGAAGTGTGAGTTTTGGCTACAGGAAGTTCAGTTCTTAGGACACATAGTCAGTAATGAAGGGATCAAAGTGGACCCGGCAAAGATCGAGGCAATTACGAATTGGGAAAGACCGAGAACACCCACTGAGGTAAGAAGTTTCTTGGGATTGGCAGGATATTATCGACGATTCGTTCAGAATTTCTCAAGAATTGCAACACCATTGACAAAGCTTACACGAAAGAATGAAAAGTTTATATGGAATGGCAAGTGCGAAGAAAGTTTTCAGGAGTTGAAGCGGAGATTAATCACAGCACCTGTTTTGTCACTTCCAGACGATTAAGGGAATTTCGTAATTTATAGCGATGCTTCTTACAAAGGATTAGGATGTGTTCTTATGCAGCACGACAAGGTGATTGCGTATGCGTCAAGGCAATTGAAACCACACGAACAGAAGTACCCTACTCATGATTTGGAATTAGCAGCCATAGTATTTGCTTTGAAGATTTGGAGACATTATTTGTATGGAGAAAAATATGAGATTTTCACGGATCACAAAAGTTTGAAATATATATTTACCCAGAAGGAACTTAATATGAGACAAAGGAGATGGTTAGAATTGATCAAGGATTATGATTGCTCGATTAATTATCATCCCGGGAAGGCGAACGTTGTAGCAGATGCGTTAAGTCGGAAGGAAAGGTTAAATGTGTTATCCGTACCTGAAGAGATATATAAAGAATTTCAAAAATTGGAATTGGAGATTAGAATTTGCAAGCCTGAGGAAGCAAAAGTGTACGGTATGATTTTCCGACCGGAGTTATTGGAGAAAATAAAGAAATGCCAGAAAGAGGTAATGGATCAAGATATAAATAGTTTGGTAGGTGAGGAATTATGCACGCAACAAGATGATCAAGGTATTCTTAGGTTTTCTTCAAGAATTTGGATTCCACCAGTAACGGAGCTGAAAAATGAAATTTTACAAGAGGCACATAGTTCAAGATATTCCATCCATCCAGGGAGTACCAAAATGTACAGAGATTTAAAGAAGAATTATTGGTGGCCAGATATGAAGAGGGAAATTGCGGAATGGGTTAGCAAATGCTATACCTGTCAGAGAGTTAAAGCAGAGCATCAGAGACCAAGCGGATTGCTACAACCATTGGAGATTCCAGAGTGGAAGTGGGAACATATTACCATGGATTTCATAGTTGGATTACCAAGGACAAGGACTAATCATGATGCCATTTGGGTTATAGTAGATCGACTTACCAAGTCAGCTCATTTTCTGCCTATAAATAAAAGATTTTCGCTCGACAAGTTAGTTCATATGTACTTGAAAGAGATCGTAGTTCGTCATGGAGTTTCAGTGTCTATCGTATCTGATAGAGATCCAAGATTTAATTCAAGATTTTGGAAGAGTTTTCAAGAATGTTTGGGAACAAGATTGAATATGAGTACGGCCTATCACCCCCAAACGGATGGCCAAAGTGAAAGAACGATCCAGACAATCGAGGACATGCTACGTGTTTGTGCTATTGATTTCAAAGGAAGTTGGGACGAGCATTTACCCCTGGTAGAGTTTGCCTATAACAACAGTTATCACGCCAGCATTAGAATGCCACCTTATGAAGCCCTTTATGGACATAAATGTAGATCTCCAGTATATTGGGATGAAGTAGGAGAACGCAAAATACTCGGACCCGAATTGGTGCAGCAGACAAAGGAAGTTGTTGAAATTATCCAGAAAAGATTAATAGCCGCACAAGATCGTCAGAGGAAATATGCAGACCAGTCAAGAAAAGACATGGAATTTGAAGAAGGAAGCTTGGTATTATTGAAAGTATCACCGTGGAAAGGACTAACGAGGTTTGGGAAGAAAGGGAAGCTAAACCCAAGATATGTCCCGGCGCAACATTTTCGATACAATATTCGTTTCGGTAAATCAATAAAACCCGTATTTTCGATAAACGGGAGCTTTTTATTAAACTATCACAATTATCACTTCGTAATACGTGTAACCAGGCGCTGAGACCAAGACCGCAGTACAAATTGTACTGATTTGGATAATTATCCCGAAAACCGATAACATTTGGATCAGTTTTTACAAATAAACGTACCGTTTTATATCCGGAATGATCCAACGGGATACTAATTTTCCGTAATTATAAATAGCCTTTTACCGTATTTTATTTCGTATCAAAATCATTTGCAGACAGATAATTATATAATTTTCAGAGAAAAACCCTAATTTCCTAGAACTGTTCTAAGAATCAAACAAGCATTTGGAGGTGTTATTGAATTCGGTTTGGAAAGCTCGAGTAACCAATCTGAAGGTCTTGAAGAGCTCTACCAGATTCTGTAATCCATACACCTGCAGAAATCAAGGTTATTTTTCTAAAAATTTATTTATTTTCGAATTTATTTTATTAAAAATATGAATTTTTGTTCGGATGATTGTTTGTATGATTTGATGATTGCATGTTGTAGAGCTTGTTTTCCTGATGATTTTCATATGTCATACATCTGATTTGGAGTTCAATAACATGTTCAAATTTGAGTTTGATTTTCGAATTTTAAAATTAGGGTTTATAACTCGTATGAATGTTCTTAATTGAAATTTGGGGGTTTCTTATTCTGTGATAGATTGATGTTGTGTTATAGTGGGTTATGTTCTCTGTGAAATTTGCAATCTAGTCGTATAAGTTTCATGAACCAACGAGGTCTGTAGAGAAGGGAGTTGTGTTTTGAAGTTTTCCGATGTTCGCCGGAAACTGGAAAATTTCACGGTCAAATTCCGGCCAACTCAGGGATTGTTAGGATGAACTGATTGCATGGTTGTGTTCCTGGTGTTGTTTAGATGTGATCTGGAGGTGATGGTGGCCTGAGCATCCCTGGAACGTGTTCTCCGGCCATCCCCGACTGTTTTCCAGCAACCCCCTGGAAAATTACAGTTTAGTACCTATAGTTTTGAAAACGATGCAGTTTGGTCCCTGTAGTTTCCACACTTTGCAAAAATTGGATTTCTGTTTTAAAAATGTTTAAAAATCATATTTCCTATTTATTTTTATTATAAAAATTCATTTTTAATTTCTGAAAATTCTAAAAATTATTATTTTAATTCAGAAAATTATTTTTAATTCACAAATAAATCTAAATTAATTAGTTAATTAATTTCAGTTAATTTCTAATTGATTAATTGGTCAATTAATTCGAAAATTAATTGATTAATTAATTTAATTAATTATTAATTGATTTTAATTAATTATTTAATTAGATTTAATTATTTAAAAATGATTTAAAAATTCTGAAAAATAGTTTCGAGCTTTAAAATATTATTATAAATTATTTCCAAGGCTCGATAATTATTCTAAAATTATTTCGGAGCCAGAATTGGCCAACCGAACCCTGTTTATTAACCCGAAATTGATCTAACGACCCGTTTTAATTCCGAAAAATATTTTAAAAATCATTTTAAATACCAGAAAGCCTATTTATGACCCGAGACTTCTTTATAAATAATATATCATTGATTACGTAATGTATTATATGCTATATGTGACTTGTTAATTGACTATCGATCTATATATTCGGTGTTTACTTGATTATTGCATAACTTTCAATCCGTTAATCGGATTTGGATAAAACGAAGGGTAGATAGAAGTATGTGTTGAATAGAATTCCATGAGTAAATTATTGATAGATGTTTATGATATGTGAGCAGAAGAGGCAAGATGTAGGAAAGGGAAACAGATAGTTGAAGAGTAAAATGCTTGTGATTGGAAACGAGTGCAGTGTAGTAAGCTAATATCAGGCAAGTGTTCTGAACTTTCTCGAGATATTGTAGTATTTGATAGTCAAATTGATATTGCAAGTGCTTTGAAGCACTGAAACCTAAACTCTGATTCCAGTTATTGTTCTTGAGCCATAAACCTTATTCTTTCTAGACCATTGATTGTTGTATACCTAAACACAAATCTCAAGTATACGATATTACTCCACAAATACATGTAAACAAAATCCCAAACACTGAACTGAATTACTTGTACATTCAATCCTTGTATCCTATGCTTTGAAAGCCTAAATCTTTGAAACCCTGAAATGTTGATTCCTTTGTTATCCAATTCTTTCATTACCCAACATCCAAGCTTTTAAATTGCCTTATTGATCCTTACAAGGATTGAAACCCTTTCATTGTTAAACATTTATTGTTGTTAATGATTTCGGTTATTGTTTATTATTGCATATTCTGTTATTATGTTAGAATTGGATTGGTTTTTATAAAATTGTGGACCAGATTCGTGGTCAGACCATATAATGGTCAAGTTAGGCCAATGTGTGCCTTGGATCCAGTAGTTAGAGCAATGTTGTGTGCCTTGCTCGGGGTTCATGCGTGACTGATCAGCAGCCTAACCTTGGTTTTTAAATTAAAAGTATAATATCCAATTCTAAATCATAATCCATTGTTCACTTGATATCATAATCATATTCACCTGATGATCATTATTCTCAGTTTTGTCATTGTGACTTGCTGAGCTAGTTAGCTCATTTGTGCGATGTTGTTTATATTCTTTCCAGTTAAAAAGGAACCAGTTGGTAGCAAGGATCCCCAGTCCAGCACGAGAGCTAGGGATTCAGGTTGAGAAAGCTGAGCTATAGGCTTCTTTTGGGATAATTTAAGTTTGTAAAAGTTTGTAATAATGTTTAATACTTAGTTTGAGTTTGAGATAGTTGGGATTTGAACGGTTTGTAATATATTAGTGTGTTTGGCTTGTGTGCATACTTTAACCTCTTGCGGTCCATGGTGGTTGGTAAGTAGGGTCACTGCATATATTATTATTATCTTTATTATTGTTATAAGCAAGTTATAAATTAAGGTGTGTGTGTGGACCCCAAACTTCTGACCCGGGTTTGGAGGGCGCCACATTTTCCACTTGATCCGTAGTAGTTTGTGCTTCTTGAACTTCATCAAGTTCAATTTTGCTCCCACTGTTTCCTTCAAGGATAAACTCCTTTTCCAAGAAGGTAGCATGTCTGGAGACAAATACCCGATGATCGGTGTAAAAGTAATACCCCAAAGTCTCTTTAGGATATCCCATGAAATTACATTTTACGGATCAAGATTCCAGCTTATCTGGGTCAACTTTCTTGACATAAGCTGGACATCCCCAAATCTTAACTTGTTTAAGACTCGGTTTCCTTTCTTTCCATATCTCATATGGTGTTTGAGGAACATATTTGGAAGGGACCTTATTCAGTAAATATGCTGAGGTTTCCAATGCATAACCCCATAGGAATACTGGAAGATTCGCATAGCTCATCATGGACCGAACCATGTCTAACAAAGTTCGATTTCTCCTTTCAGATACCCCATTTAACTGTGGAGTATATGGAGGAGTCCACTAGGAGACTATACCATTTTCTTTGAGATAATCTAGAAACTCTCCATTCAAGTATTCACTACCTCGATCTGATCGAAGAGTTATAATATTGTGTTTGATTTGTTTCTCCACTTCATGTTTATATTCTTTGAACTTTTCAAAGGCTTCAGACTTGTGTTTCATCAAATATACATATCTGAATCTAGATCTATCATCTATGAAAGTAATGAAGTACAAAAATCCACCCATGGCTTGCGTAGACATTGGTCCACATACATCTGTGTGTACCAATCCTAGCAAATCTGCAACCCTCTCTCCATATCCACTAAATGGAGATTTGGTCATTTTACCCAATAGACAAGACTCGCATGTAGGATATGATTCAAAATCAAAGGGGTCAAGTAACCCTTCCTTATGCAATGTCCGCAGTCTATTTTCACTAATATGACCTAGCCTACAGTGCCATAAATAGGTCAGATTTTCATCATCTCGTTTTCTTTTATTAGTTTGTTCAATCTGAAATAAATCATGCTCTACGTCACATACATACAGACCATTATTTAAAATGCCACGTCCAAAAAGAACATTATCTCTAAGGATAGAACATTCATTATTCTTAATAATAAATGAAAAACCATCCACATCCAACATAGGAATAGAAACAATATTCCTCTCAATAGAGGGAACGTAATAACAATTATTTAAAATAATAGTCTTGCCCGTAGGCATATGTAAACTAAATGATCCTATAGATATGGCCGCAACCCTTGCTCCATTGCCCATACGTAGAATCACCTCATCTTTTTCAAGAGTCCTACTTCCCTTTAGTCCCTGTAACGAATTGCAAATATGAGAACCACAGGCGGTATCTAATACCCAAGTAGAAATTTGACCTAGTGACTTATTAACTTCGATCATAAACATGCCTGAATCAGAAGCGGTAGTCTTACTACCCTTCTTCTTCTTCAATTTTGCAAGGTAAACCTTGCAGTTCCTCTTCCAGTGCCCCAACTTGTTACAGAGAAAATGAACAGCTAAATTAGGACCAGTCAACTTGTGAGCATCTAGTATGCTTTGGAGTGATAGTGCAGAAGACATGACGAATATAGTAAATCTGTAAATAATAAACACATAACAACACTTAGCAAATATTCAATTTCATTTCAAAACACTATATGAATCGGTTCTTTATTCATAAGTGTCTCCCACTAGTTTATCTAATTTTTTCAACCCCCTAAGTGAAAATTAAGCATTCATAATGCTAGTGGGAATAGGGATCCTACATTCCATCACACAAATTCGGCTGTGGCAGGAAACGTCATGTGATGTTCAATAGGCAGAAAACTCTTGTCAATTACATCTTATGTTATTCCCTAATATAAGTTTAGCCTCTTGAATAATTGAGTCACGGCTGTGGCACGACAAACTCAATATTCTAAGTCAAGTCTAACCCAACATTTCGTACAATTGAATCAGTCTCTAATGGCCCACGGCTGTAGCACGTACTGACCTTTAGATTCTAATTCAATGTACACATCTCTATGTAATAGACAAGTATTTCTTATTTCGAAATCAAAGCCCTCGGCTGTAGCACGAAACGACAATGATTTAAAAATAATAACCACTTTCTACCATGTTGGAAGGCTATGACCGACACAAGCCCGTTGTGTCATTGGCCAATTACTACTTGATATTATTTAATTTTAGAGGGATTATATTACGTTACAATCATAATCATATTTTAAAGATATTCTTCCTTTTAAATTAAATATTTCAAATCAATAATCGATAATCAGATGATTCCCAGATAGGGTGGAGCATTGTCAAGAGGCGTCACTTAATAACCCTTTCTTACAGATAGAAATCTGTTGTTGACAGAATCATCCTTTCTCTCAATATTGAAAATTCATATTCAATTACGTGTTTCATAAACACAAGAATCTCATGATCGTATTCATAATATTTATTGTTAAGGCAAGAAACGATTCCTATTCTAGATTTTCTAGAGCACGCCTTATATTGATTTAAGTTCACCTAAATCTATCATCGCATGGTAAACGTAGGCATATATCTCATATATAAAATTAAATAAACAAGTAAATGTAAAGTGCAATAAAGTAAATGTGTTTGGTTATGGCCCCATCCTATGTGATCTTTATCAAGCTAATGATAAAGATCAAGGTCAATCTAATATGGTGATGGAAATAAATACAACTACTTATTACATAAGTCTTCTTGTATGCCTCGTCTTCTTCTTTGTATCACCTCCATTGGATAGCCTTCTTGAGTCTTCAATTACATTACATGATTGAAAGTAAAACTAATCTAATGAACTTACAAGAATAACTCGAGTTACATTCGAGATTTATGATTACAAAGATTGACGACATGCAAGTCGTATTTAAAACCAAAACCAAAACCATTACACCAAGGTCGAAAGGCCATAACCATCCACCATGCTCATACAACACATAAAAGCATGTTAAAACACATAATATGATCTTAACATATCATATTATCCATGATCTAATCATAAAAAAAATATGACAAAAATCAGAAAAATCAGAATCAAATCAGAAAAACAAGAATCACTGTTTACGGTAAGTAAACGATGTCCAACGCCTTACAGACGAGCCGTTGATAGCTTTAGCTATCAGTTTTGTTCAGACGCTCGTTTACCTATGGAATAGGGTATTCGTTTGCGTAAATCGGACACCAGACCCAGATTTCAGCAAATCTGCAGCAGCCAATTCAGAATCCGTATCTAATATGATTCTCATAATTAGAACAAACATAAATCATGTATATATCAGTATATATACAGATTACATAATCATCTTATGATTATACAACTCACATGAATATCATATATTCAAAACCATACATATATAAGTATATTATATCAACATCAAATCATGGCGAATCACGTACATGCTCATATATCGAAAACAGTTAAACACATAAATGAATTAAAAAAATTTCGCAAGTAGCTCTGATGCCATTGAAGGGTTTTTAGCACATAAACGCAGCGAAAAACGTAAATTTAAATCTTAAAAAACTGAAACCCTCCGCATGATCCATGCGAAAAATAATATTTAATTCGTAGTTCAGTATGTTTACCTTAAGAAGCTTTACGTTAATGGAAAGATGGAGGTCTTTAATGGCGATCCAAAAACGATGAACGGAGATCCTTAGCAGCTGCTCCTCAAGTGTGAAGCACTCCACCGGTATCCACCAAGAAAATGATGTAATGAAGGGGGAGGAGATGGAGAGAATTAGGGTTTTGTAAATCTTTTTGGTTGAGGCAATAATAAGGTTTATAATAGTATATTTATAGGCAAAATTTTCAGCTGAAAATTTTCCCATAAAATTTTATTATTATTAACCCTTTATTATTCTCACTAATAATTAAAATACCTTTTAATTATTAATCCTTTTTCTAAACTCTTTAGAAATAATTCTCTCACTTGATTTAATTTCCAAAAATTAAATTCTTAATTAATAATATTAAGAACCTTTTCTTAATTTATAATCAATTAAATCTCATTTTATCAATTATTAAATTTTTCAATTAATTATTTATTTCATAAATAAATAATTATCAGCCATTATTAATTAATTCCTCCACCATTAAATTATTCTCTTTTATGGTGTGACCCTGTAGGTTCAATATTAAGCCGGTAGTAGAAATAAATAATAATAAAACTATTTTATCATTATTTATATAAATTCTCTAATTCATTAAATATGATTAATTAATAATCATATTTATTCTTCATCGTGAGGGATACTTCTCAGCATATCGCGACTATCCGGATAATACGAATTCACTGCTTAGAATACCAAGAACCTATTCAGTGAGTAGTTACCGTACAATTAATTCCTTCTACCCTACAATGTCACGATTAAATACATGGCATGGAACTTGTGTCAAGCCTATCTTATTTAATCACTTGCTTTCCCATTCACTATGCTTAGTTCTATTTAATGTAAATTAAAAACTCCTTTCTAATTTCATTCACTCTGGCCAGAGATTCCTGAACTAACATAAGTGGATCAGCATTGAACATTCTCTTCCTACACTGGAAGGGGTAGATCCTTTATTGATCATACACTATCATCGTGTACAAATTCCAATACCCAGTAGAGCCCTTATAATTGTCCCTTGAGACTAAGAACTAAATCAAAGCATAGTTCAGTGTACACAAGATGACAATGATGACCTCAAGTCTAAGGATACTTGTACAACTATCACTATGTGAACAACTGCTGAAACGTGAGTGAACTCCATCAGTTTTTCAGCTGTGTAAGTCATGTTCAGTGAACTTATTCTATAATAAGCACCTACATACTAGCTATAGTGTCACCACACAAATGTCTATGAGAACAGACATCCTTCATAATGAAGCAAGCATAGTATGTACCGATCTTTGCGGATTATTAATTACCAGTTAGTAATCCTACGACCAGGAACTATTTAAGTTTAGATTTATCATCTTTTTGGTCTCATTATTATGATCTCATCACAATCCATAAAAATCTTTACTCTAAACTGTGGTATATCTTATTTAAACATTTAAATAGATAGAGCCCGTAATAAAAACAAAACAAGCCTTTTATTAATATCAATGAAATCAAAACAGATTACATAAAAGTTATCCTAAATCCTCATACATGATTGGACTAAGGACATATCTCTTTCAGTCTTAATGTCAGTACAAGTGTTAGCAGTTGCATGAAAAGCTTTAAAATATTCAAACATGGTATCAAATGCACATGGCATACATCCAACTATACCACAGGGCTCATGAAAGCTAGGCATGTTAGGCATGGCAGGCATACTGGAAGATGCAACAGATTCTACTTTAGCTTTAGTGCATGCATGTGTAAGGTGTGCAGCAGAATTGTAATTATTACATAACTTCCTAGATGCAGATGAGGAAGATGCAAAGTCAGATTTCTTATTTACACCTACCTTGCCATTTCTATTCTTCTTAGTCTTAACCTTAGCACCCTCACCTGTCTTAGAGTTAACTATGGGGTCTGGTTTCTTAAGTGTGTCAGGTTCCTTACTATCCACCTTATTACCTAGGTCAGCTATGGTTTTGGCTTTACTAGATTGAGCCTTAGGAGTCTTAGGGGATTCCTCTTCCTATGCTCTATCTTCAGCAATCAATTTCTCATTGATTATCAAACTTACTACATCCAAAGGTTCTGAAACAGACTCAATGAATAATGGAGACACGGCATCCTTAATTACATATGGAACCTTTTCTGAGACAAACATGTTTATCTCAGATGTACCACTATGTTTCTTACTGTTCAGCTTAGAATAGTCAAGTCCTATTGAAGTCTTAGATTTAAATCTTTGACTATCTATGATCTCCTTCTGAGTCAAAGCTGCATTCTTAAACGCCTGTAACTTCTTTTCTAAGTCATCAATTTGGGTTCTAAGAATGGATTCTATGTCTGCATTGTATTTAACCTTATTCTCTAGATATTCATTCTTTTTCTTAAGGTTTTCTAGTCCAAGTACAAGCAATTCTAGTTCTTCATTCCTAGAGGTTAAACTCTCAGATTTAAGAACCAACTTATCATTTTCAAGTTTATATGCAAGCATGCTTGAATGAACATTATACAATTCTAAAGTAAGTTCATGCACAGTAGATTTGTATTTAGACACAGTCATATCTATAGTGGTAAGTTCAGGAACCTGAGATGATTATGATGATTCCTCTGCAGAGTCTGCCATAAGAGCCAGATTCACTTACTCTTCCTCTTCATCTGAATAAGTATCATCCCAGCTTTTTCCTTCAGCAATGTATGCTCTTTCTTTTTCCTTCACCAAATAAGCATTCAACTTTTGTTTCAGCTTCTTATTCTTCATTTTAAAATCTTCATAAGTTTCCTTCTTTTCATAGGAGTCATTTGATTTTGCTTCCTTGAGCTTTCTGCAATCAGATGTAAAGTGCCCTAACTCATTGCAGTTGTAGCATCTAGTTTTGCTCTTGTCTATCCAACTTGAATTGTAGCTTCCTCGGGAGTTTGACCCTGATGAGTAGCTTCCTTTCTGAAATCTTCCTAATGAACCCCTTGGTTTATAGTTGGGCTTTCTTCTGAATCCAACATGACTAAATTTTGCAGCCATGTATGCCATAGATTTGTCCTCCAACTGTTCAAGTTTTTCCTGGGTGTAAAACTCATTTTCATCCTCTGGCTCACCATGAGCAATTTCAGCTACGACAATTTCTTTAATTGTTAAGGAGGATGCAACCTTACTTTCTTGGATTTCAGGTTCACGAACTACAAGTGCAGTGGTTTTTTCAAGTGTCGTACTAGCTCTCTGCTCTTGCACCAGCTCATGTGTTCTTAGCTTTCCATAGATCACATCCAGGGACATAGTAATAAAATCTGCCCTTTCCATGATTGACGTGTTCTTTTATTCTAGGTGAACTGGGAGCGTCAGCATAAACTTTCTGTTAGACTCTCGTATAGGGTAAACTTTTCCATGCAGCTTTAATTCACTTAACAGTCTTGTATATCTCTCAAAGAGTGAAGACAGTGCTTCTCCGGGTTGAAGTTTGAATGCCTCATACTGAGTCATCAGAATATCCATCCTGTTTTCTTTGACTTTTTCTGTACCTTTCATTAAAAGCTCAATGGTATCCCACATGTATTTTGCACTGTTACATCCTAGAAGTTGATGACTCATATCTTTATCGGTCGATTCCACAATTATAAGTTGAAGGCTTGTGTCCAGATTTATCAACTTCTTGTTAGTTTCCGTATATTTAGATGGATCCCTGGGAGTGGATGAGGAAGGAATTCTCACATCAGCTGTGGTTGTGGATTCAGTAACTACTTCCATCAGAACATAAGGGCCATTCAGTAATATCCCAATGTAAAGTAGATTCGAAGCTTTCATAAACAACATCATCTTTTTCTTCCATAAGTTGTAATTATCTCTATCGAATGGGGGAACCTTTATACTTCCAATTCTTTAGTTGTTTATCATCTTGGTGGAATTAAATTATTTAAAGTTCAAAAATTTCAAGAAATGAAAATTTTTGAAAATTAAAAAATTCAAGAAATTTTCAAGAACTTGTTTCTTTCTCCAGATCTTGATTTGTATGACAATCAACAAGCTCTAATACCAATTATTAGTCCCAAAGTATCGTAGAAGGGGGGTTGAATACGATACCTACAATCTTTTCGATTCGTTTACAAGTTCTTCGTTAAAAGTTCGGAATCAAATAAGACACAAAACAATTCGAGGAAGATAATGTTTTATTAATATAATCCTTGAGGTTGCTACAATCTAATCAATATATTGATTAGCTACAATAAATTCAGCAGCATAATAATATGTTTACAAGCTTAATGAATGAGGGGCTTTAATGGAGCTCTCGTAAACTGAATTGTGTTGCTGAAAAAGATAACTGATAATGAATTGCATTCATTCAGCTTCTGTTGTAGACTTCCAAAATTAATGGACAGGTGGTATGTTTATGTCAACACATTCCATTTAAATTTGCTGCAATTAAAATCAATGAATACACAACTCTTCTATGGTGACCTGAGCAAGCTTCTATGGCGACCAGTGTCTCTGTAGAGCTCTATGGCGATTGCATATGTTCTATGGCGACCAAGGGATCTTCTATAGCGACCAAGGGAACTTCTATGGCGACCAAGTGATCTTCTGTGGCGACCAACTGAACTTCTATGGCGACCAAGAGATTTACTTGAAGTCTTGAGATCAACTAAGGCTCTATGGCAACTGGGTAGCTATAGAGGCTTCTTCTATGGCGACTAGAGTCTATGGCGACCAGGTGCCTTAGAGAATCTCTATGGCGACCACTTTGGTGCCTTAGAGAGATTTTCTATGGCGACCAGTTCTGTGGCAACCATAGTTTGTACACTTCTATGGCGACCAGGTAGAAGACTGTTATGACTTAGAATATTCTTGCTTTTGTTAAACCATTCTTCATTGTATCAACATTTCCTTCTGTAACTGAATCAAAATTTTTTCTTGAATACTGATGTTTGGTGCACTGGTCTGGTTTACAAACAACTAGCATTGAGATAATCCTAATTTAATTTGTCTTGTGTTTCTGTGCTGATACAGATTGATATTTATCCATTACTTCTTTCACTGAACCCTTGATCTGTAACACTTGAAATCAATTCATGTAACTGATGCTTAAATTCCCTTGTTGTCTTATTCTTCATGGCTGCTTGAACATAAAAATGAACTTCTTTCCATGATCTGTTAGAGGACATAAAGAGTCAATTGCATTAGTTGGTTCTTTGTATTTATCCTGTCTTCATCTGAAGGGTTCCTGTGCTTCACAGTTTAATATTGTTTATATGTTTCTGTTTTAATGTTGAGTTATAAATCCTCGATTATATGTTACATTACATTATACTTTACAGCCATGATTAAACTCTTCTTCAATGTCTCAAAAGATGTAGGGCACTCGTCATCAAACTTGAAAGAGACATCTTTCTCTAGTAGAAAGAGACATCTTTCTCTAGTAGACTGCACAATGGCTTCGAAATCTTAGAGAAGTCCTTGATGAAACGCCTATGAAAACCCGCATGACCAAGAAAACTGTGAATTCCCTTAACAGAAATAGGTGGAGGAAGATTTTTAATGACCCCCACCTTGCCTTTGTCCACCTCAAGACCTTACTAAAGACCTTGTGCCCAAGAATAATGCTCTGTCGCACCATAAAGTGACATTTTTCCCAATTGAGAACCAGATTGGTCTCAACACACCTCTTGAGAACAGTTCCAAGATTTTGCAAGCATTCATCAAAAGAATCACCAAATACAGAGAAGTTGTTCATGAACACCTCCATATTCTGTCCAATCATATCAGAAAAGATGGCCATCATACATCTTTGAAATATGGCTGGTGCACCACACAGACCAAAAGAAACTCGTTTGAAGGAGAAAGTACCAAATAGACAAGTGAAGGTAGTCTTTTCCTGATCTTCTAGCGCGATACAAATCTAATTATAACCCGAATAGCCATCCAGAAGACAGTAGTACTTGTGACCAGCCAACCTGTCGAGCATCTGGTTAATGAAAGGCAAAGGGAAGTGATACTTCCTAGTGGCCTTGTTCAGCTTCCTGTAGTCCATACAAACTCTCCATCCCGTGACTATTCGAGTAGAAATGAGCTCATTCTTCTCATTAGCAACAACTGTGATACCTCCCTTCTTTGGTACACACTGACTAGACTCACCCAAGAACTGTCAGAAATGGGATAAATAATCCCTGCATCCAGCCACTAAAGAATTTCCTTCTTCACTACTTTCTTCATGATCGGATTAAGTCTTCTTTGCTGCTCAACCGTAGGCTTGCTACCTTCTTCTAGCAGAATTTTATGCATGCAATAAAAAGGGCTGATTCCCTTAATATCTGCTATAGTCCATCCAATTGCCGATTTGAACTCCCTAAAAATTCTCAAAAGCTTCTCCTCGTCGCTACCTGAAAGGTCAGATGCAATAATAACAGGCTAAGTAGATGCATCACCTAAAAATGCATACCTCAAATGTTTAGGTAAAGGCTTAAGCTTAAGAGTGGAAGCTTCCTCAATAGATGGCTTGGGGAATTTATGAGCTTTGTTCAACTCCTCCATTCCAAGAGATTCAAAAGGCATATCAATCTTCCTCTTCCAGAAAGGAGCATTCAGATATTGCAATTGTTTTTCACCTTCGTCATCTTTACTATTTGAATTCCCCAACAAGGCCTTCTCTAAGGCATCGAACCTTAGTAATTGATCAAGTTCTGAAGTAACCACAGAATTGACCAACTCCACTTTTAAGCACTCCTCATTTTCCGTAGGAAATTTCATATCATTGAACACATTAAAAGTTACATCCTGATCCACCACTCGCATTGTAAGCTCACCCTTCTACACATCTATCAAGGTACGGCCAGTTGCCAGGAAAGGTCTTCCCAAGATTATGGAAATCTTCTTATCCTCCTCGAAGTCAAGAATTATGAAATCAGCAGTGAATATGAGTTTATTAACCTTGACCAAGAAATCCTCCACAATACCTCGAGGATATGTAATAGAACGATCGGCCAACTGCAAAGTCATGTAAGTAGGTTTTGGATCAGGCAAGTTTAACTTCTTGAAGATTGACAAAGACATCAGATTGATGCTAGCTCCCAAGTCACATAAGCATCTGTTAAAAAACACTTTTCCAATAGTACACGGAATAGTGAAGCTTCCCGGATCTTTAAGCTTCGGAGGCAACTTCTGTTACAGCACAACACTGCATTCCTCCGTGAGAGCGACAGTCTCTAAATCATCTAGCTTCACTTTTTGAGAGAGAATACCTTTCATAAACTTTGCGTAACTAAGCATCTGCTCAAGAGCCTTAGCAAAAGGTATGTTGATATGAAGTTTCTTGAACACCTCCAGAAACTTCTCAAATTTCTTATCCAGCTTTTTCTTCTGCAGCCGCTTAGGAAAAGGCGATGGAGGATAGATCTGTTTCTCCCCTGTACTATCATCAGAAGGAGTGTGCTCAACAGTAGTCTTCTTTAGTTCTACTTCTGCTTTCTACTGCTCTACTTTTTCTTCATCCCCAGCTTCTTTATTCGAAACTTGAGTTTATTCGGGATTCGCAATCTTCCCTGACCTCAAGGTGATTGCCTTCACCTGCTCCTTAGCTTCCCTTTTTCCTGGTACTTCAGTGTCACTAGGTAGTGTACCAAGTTGACGATTTAGCAAGGCATTGGCAATTTTTCCAATTTGATTTTCCAAGGTCTTGATAGAAACAGCTTGGCTTTTGCACATGAGCTTCAACTCCTCTAATTCAGATTTTTCATTAGCTTGTTGCAGCTGGAGTTGCTGTCTTGGTGAATATTGTGATTGCTGAAAACCAGGGGGTTGTACTGCTTAGCTGGGTACTGCTGATAATGCTGTTGAACAACATTCTGAGCATTGCTCCAGCTGAAATTAGGATGATTGCGGTTGTTAGGATGATAGGTGGCTGGCACAGGTTGTTGCAATCGCTGAAAGTTGCTCACGAACTGAACTGATTCACTAGATCTAGCACACTGATCAGTCTCATAGGCACCAGTACAAAGCTCACAGACACTAGAGATTTGATTAATGCCATAATTAGTCAAAGTGTCCACCTTCATCGTCAAGGCCTTAAGTTGGGCAGCTATAGCAGTTGCTGCTTCCAACTCCAGAATTCCTGCTACTTTACCCTGAGTTAGCCTCTGAGAAGGATTCTGGTATTCATTAGCAGCCATCAGTTCAATCATTTCATAAGCTTCATTGTAGCTCTTAGCCCACAAGGCTCCACCTGATGCTGCATCGAGCATGGGTCTAGAAGTAGCACCCAATCCATTATAAAAACAGTTTATAATCATCCAATCAGGCATACCATGGTGTGGGCACTTCCTTAGCATCTCCTTATATCGATCCCAAGCCTCACATAGAGATTCTCCAGTTTGCTGAGCAAACTTAGGGAAGAGCATTCCCGATTGTAGCAGTCTTCGCCATAGGGAAGAATTTAGTGAGAAACTTTTGAGCAAGATCCTCCCATGTGGTGATAGACCCTGGTGGTATAGAATATAACCGGCACTTTACTTTATCCCTCAGAAAGAATGGGAAGAGTTGCAGCTTGATGGCATCTTCAGTCACACCATTAAACTTGAAAGTGTCGCAGATCTCGATAAAATCCCTGATGTGCATGTTGGGGTCTTCTATAGGAGAATCCCCAAACTGAACTGAGTTATGTATCATCTGAATCGTGCTTGACTTGATCTCAAAAGTGTTAGCCGAGATGGTTGGCCTGATGATGCTTGACTGAATATCATTGATCTTAGGCTGAGAATAGTCCATCAAAGCCTTAGAAATTTCTGCTTGATCTCCCATCACTACTAAAATTGGTTTCGCGACTTTATCTTCTTCTACTACCTTCTCTTCGTCCTCAATAACTTCCCTTCGAATCACTACAGCTTCTTCCTCGGCTTTATCCAGCGTTCTCTTACGAGACCGAAAACGCGTATGCATACACGCTCGCTAGAGTACCTGAAATAAGGCAAGGACATAGATAAGTAACAATGTCCGAGTCAATGAACTTTAAGGACCACTGATGACAAATACATAAACTAAAAATTAACACCGAGTTCCGGAAGCGGCGCTAAAAACTTGTTAGTCGCTAAACACGCGCTAAAATTCACACAAGTATACGCGTTCGTAAGTAGTATAAGATTTAAATTGGATTTGATCCCACATAGACTGGTTTAGGTTAACTTTGTAATTTATGCACTTATACAACAATGATATGGCTATTATTCAATGTTAAGACGATTAATAGATTGAGATTGTTTATAACTAAGAATTAAACTAACAATTATAACTAAGAGAATAAGAATAATTGAATTAAGATATATGATAAACATGGGATTCTAACTTCATTAAATACTTCATTCAATAATCTTTTTGTTCTTAACCTTAACATTTAATGGTGATGACACTAATTAGATAATAGGAAACTGATAAACGCCAACTTTTGTTGCACGAATACCATACTACCAGACATCCACAAAAGAGATAGAAGTTGAATAGACACCAATTATATTGAGACCCTATATGTCTATAGAATTTGACAATATAATGGTTTAATGCACAAGTTATCTATCGTGATTACATAGGGCAAGTAAGATGGTTAAAATAACCTACGAATCATGCATATCAATAACACATGAACCTATGCTAGCATGGCAAGTTGTAAACCCTTAAATTCACTTTCGCTTCATTAAGAATTAACACACTATCTTATAAGTTCACGACGCTCATAAGATGAATAAGCCCAACCAATACTAGGTTATCATACAATCACCACACACTAAGGCATCGAAATAAATTACCTAAAGAAATCCATAAATAAATCCGCTAGAACCCCACGATAACGATTAGCCCATAGCCGGACTCATCATCAATGTGGGTTCCGATGAAAGCATGGTATAATAAACGTAGACTTTATAAATGAATAATAAAGAAAGTACAAAACAAGAGTATAGGTTCAAGAATAAGAAAAATAGAATCCAACATTACAACTTAAACAAAGAATCACAAGTAAACTAGATCTTCTTCGCCTTGGTTAAATTGTGCTAAAACGGTCTTCTTACACCTTCTCCTTGTGCTCTGGTATGTCTTGTTATAAAAAAATGAACTTAATTATGTATATATAGCAGCCCCATGCAGAGTAGAAGTCTTCCGGATCAAAAGCCCAATAGAATCAGGATTTTACTTCTCGACCTGGCGCGGACGCGCGCTTGACCAGCGCAGGCGCACTGAGTTTCTGGACTTCGGGCGCGGCCGCGCGCTATCACAGCGCGCGCGTTGACTCCTTGGATCAATTTCCGACTTCTCCTATTTCCTTGCTGATTTGAGCCGATTTTCCAAGAGCTTTTATTCCAACGCCTCCTTAACACCAAATTAGCACCAAAACAATGCTAATTCACCTGATTTCCTGGATAATGCCTGAAAATGCAAAAACGCTAGAAAGCACATTAAAACACCAACAACTTGAGTACAAATACACCAATTCAAAGCTTTGCGGAGCGTAATAAAGTGTCATAAATGCCACTCAACATAATTTCACATACCAAAAATATAAATTTACAGTTAGACAGTTTTCTTAGAATTGGAAAAATTCCAAGCTAAATTTTGAATTTTGAAAAATAAATATACAGAAAATTCTGAAATATTTATAACTCATATTCCAGTTAATTTCCAATTAAATCAAATTAATTTTTATTCACTAGAAATTAATCTGCTGCAACATATTAGCTGAGTTCTTGCCTTTATGATGAAGAATTTAACATTCCAATTTCACCAACAAGTCTGGTGAAAGTTGCTTCATCCAAAGGTTTAGTAAAAATGTCAGCTAAATGTTTTTCTGTTGGAACCAAAATAAGCTCAATAGTATCATTTGCAACATGTTCTCTAATAAAATGGTACCTTACATCAATGTGCTTTATGCTAGAATGATTAACTGGATTTACAATAATAGATATAGCACTAGTATTGTCACACATAATTGGAATTTTATGTAACACTAGGCCATAGTCCATTAGCTAATTTCTCATCCAAAGCACTTGAGCACAATAACTTCCAGCAGCTATGTATTCAGCCTTAGTTGTGGAATTCGACACATATTATTATTTCTTACTGTACCAGGATACAAGTCTATGTCCAAGAAATTAACAGCTTCCAATAGTACTCTTTATGACAACCCTGCATCCAGCAAAATCTGCATCCGTGTAAAAAATAGCTTCAAATCCAGTTCACTTAGGATACCATAATCCCAAGTTTGGTGTTCCCTTCAAGTATCTGAAAATTCTCTTCACAACCATCAAATGTGATTCCTTTGGATTGGCTTGAAATCTTGCGCACAGACATGTTGCAAATATAATATATGGTCTACTAGCAGTCAAATACGACAAAGATCTAATCATTCCTCTATAATATGAAATGTCTACACTTTTTCCTTTCTTATCTTCATCCAACTTAGTAGCTGTAGACATAGGTGTTGATGCAGGTGAACAATCAACCATTCCAAATTTCTTCAATAAATCTTTAACATACTTGGTTTGGCTAATGAAGATTCCATCACTTCTTTGACTGACTTGAAGTCCAAGAAAGTAACTTAATTCTCCCATCATGCTCATTTCATATTCACTCTGCATGAGTCTTGAGAATCTTTGACATAATTTTTCATTAGTAGAACCAAAAATGATATCATCTACATAGATTTGAACTTGGATCATATCACCACCATGTTGCTTGTAGAATAGAGTCTTGTCAGTTGTTCCTCTAGTGAATACATGTTTTAGCAGAAAATCTGACAGTGTGTCATACAAGCTCTAGGTGCTTGCTTTAGTCTATAGAGATCCTTTAGAAGTTGGTAAACAAAATCTGAAAATTCAGGATCTTCAAAGCCATGTGGTTGTTGCAAATAAACTTCTTCTTCCAACTCACCATTAAGGAATGCACTCTTTACATCCATTTGATACATTTTAAAGTTTGAGTGAGTAGCAAATGCAAAAAAATTCTTATTGCTTCAAGTCTTGCAACTGGAGCAAAAGTTTAATCATAATCAATTCATTCCACCCGTGAGTAGCCTTTTGCACCCAACCTTGCTTTGTTCCTTGTCATAATTCCATTTTCATCCATCTTATTCCTGTACACCCACTTTGTTCCAATTATACTTCTGTTCTTTGGTATAGGAACGAACTTCCAAACTTTATTTCTCTCAACCTGATTTAGCTCTTCTTGCATAGCAGATATCCAGTTAGGATCAAGTAGAGCTTCCTCGGTTTTCTTAGGCTTAATTTGTGAAAGAAAACATGCATGTAGATATTCATTAGAAGTTGCACTTCTAGTCTTCACATCAGCATTTGGATCACCAATAATTGCATCTCTAGTGTGACTCCTGTCCCACTTTCTGGTATGATTTTGTTGAATTGAAGTTTCTGTATTATCTTCACCATTCGTATGACTTGAAGAACTTTCTTCTCTTTCTCCCCTGAGTTTGTGCTATCAAATTTAGGTGTTTGAGATGAGTTTACGTTCTCATGATTCACTTGCTTAATTATTTCTTCATTCATTATGTTGCTTGTATTGATTTCAGCTTCATTTTCAGAATCACTATCAATGTTCAAATTTTCAAACTTAAGGGCTTCAACTTCACTTTCATCAAGGCACTCCAAGCCTGGGCACTTCATCATCAAATGTCATATATGTGCTTTCCATTATCTTCTTTTATTCAAGCACATAGACTCTATAGGCAGTTCTTTCCAATGAATATCCTAGAAAAATTGCTTCAAAAACTTTAGAGTCAAATTTTCCCACATATTCAGAGTTGTCTTTTAAAATAAAACACTTGCTTCTAAACACATGCAGATGTTTCACAGTAAGCTTCCTTTTGATAAAATTGAGTAGGGTGACTTGCCAAGATTTTTATTGATGAGTTATCTATTTTTAGTGTAGCATGCAATGTTGACAGCTTCTTCCCAAAAACTAGTTGGCAACTTGGCATCTTGCAGCATTGTTCTAGCAGCCTCTACTAGAGTTCTATTATTTCTCTCAACTACCATATTTTGCTGAGGTGTCCTTGCAGCTGAGAACTCTTGAACAATGCCCTTATCCTTTAAGAATTTATGGAGAATTACATTCTTGAATTTTGTGCCATTGTCACTCCTCAATCTTTTTACACAATTCTGATCTTCATCCTGCTTCTCAATTTTCTTGATGTGTTCAATTACGATGTGTGGAGTTTCATCCTTCGAATGCATTAAATCTACTCATATGTACCTTGAGTAGTCATCCACCATCACAAGAGCATATTTCTTTCTAGAAATAGATAAGACATTAACTGGTCCAAATAGGTCCATGTGAATGAGTTCCAAAGGTGCACTTATAGAATTCACAGTTTTGCTCTTGTGACTTGATCTCTTCATTTTGCCTTTTTGACAAGCCTCACAAACTTCATCTTGAGCAAACTCCAAGTTTGGCATGTCTCTCACTAACTCATTTTTCACCAAGGTATTGATAGCTTTGTAATTCAGGTGAGAGAGCTTCTTGTGCGATAACTTGCTTTGCTCAGTAGATGCCTTGGTGTACAAGAAACATATTCCATCCTTATTTGTTGAGTATAAATATGCAACAAACAAGATTTCTTTTCTTGCTCCTTTCAAAGCAACTTCACCATACTTTTTTGCTGATAATTGAGCATTCTTCTTTGTTAAATGAAACCTTGAATCCTCTATCTGTGAATTGGCTGAAACTCAGGAGATTCACCTCAAGACCAGCAACCAGTGCTACATCTTCAATGACAATATTTCAATAAATTAACTTGCCATATCCCATTATAAATCCTTTAATGTTGTCTCCAAAAGTCACCAATAGGCTAACTATCTCCTCAAATTGTGATAGCAGGGCCTTATCACCTGTCATATGCCTGGAGCATCCACTGTCTATGATCCATATGACCTTATTTACTTTTTCCTGCACACAATAAGGATTTAAGTGTGTTTAGCTAGCCAAACAGTGTTTGGTAATTTTTTCTTGTTAATAAAATTTACAGAAGTAGAATTGATGATTCAGAAAGAACAGTGTTCAATGAATGATTTGTATTTTCCTTTTTAGTTGTAGATCCAATTTTAACTTCTTTGAGATCTACTCTCAGTTTATGACAGCTTGTCATAACTTTCATTTTGCAAGGAATGCAATCAAATTTGTCACAGAAGAAATAGGGATCTTCAGCTTTTGCTTCATTGTATTTGCATGCTCCCACTTTTGGCTCACTAACAGTTTTTTTACAAAGGTGAGTTAGATGACGTGTAGAGCCACACTTCTGACATTGTTTCCTAGTAGCATATGCAACAAATGCAAAGTTATTTATCTTATTTACTCCAATTTTCCCATTCATGTTCTTCTTTTTCTTTTCTATATTCTCGGTCTTGGTTTCTTTGATTGGTGTCTTAGAAACTTGGGTGACCATGGGCTTCTTCTTAATTTCAGCAGTAGGAATGGTTTTTTCATTTTTCTTTTCAATATCCTCATCCGCAAGTTCTTGCTTGATGAACAACTCTTCTTCACTGAAATTGACTTCACATGCCTTGAACAAAGGTGCATCAACTTTTCTCAGCATAACTCGGACATCTTGATTTGCAATTGCTTTTCCTTTATCACCTTCATTTTTCTTATTTATGTTCATGGCATCATAGTCCAAACCAATAGTTATGTTAGAACATGGTTTGTTCTTCTCATGGTAATGTCCAACCAACTAAGATGCATTTTTGAAAGACTTCAGTTTCACCTCATTTTTCTCCAACTTTTCCCTGAACATAGCTTCTATTTCACTTGCACACTTGAACTTGTTCTTCAGGTATTCATTTTCTTGCTTGACAGTTTCAAGCTCAACAAGCTGCAGTTCTAAATCTTACTTCTCAATCTCAAGTTTTTCATTTAACTTTGACAGTCTACACACTTCCTCAGTAGCTGCCACCATGCTTGTGTCGATATGAAACATTTCTATACACATCTTTTCAACAGTTTCTTTATATTGGCTTGTATTAAAATCAATGGTAGTTAGAGTTGGTACCTCTGATTTTGATGAGGATGATTCTCCTTGCCCAAGAGCCATAATTGAATAGTTTCCAAACTCTTCATTCTCATCTTCATCATCAGTATCATCCCAACTCTTGCCTTCAGCTATGTAAGCTTTTCCTTGCTGTTTCTTCAAGAGAGCTTCATACTTTGCCTCCAATTCTAAATAGGCTTTATTCTTCTTCACTTTCTTTGGCTTCATGCACTCAGTAGCAAAGTGACTCAATTCATCAAAGTTAAAGCACCGTATCTTTGATCTGTCAACAGATCCAATTTTGTAGCCACCTTTGCTAGCTGAGTTATACTGAGATTTTGGTTTCCAATTGTTGTTGTTTGAAGTCTGACCCTTGTTCTTAAAAAATCTTGAATTTTCAACTCTTATGTTAGAAAATTTTCTAGCCAAGTAAGCCATAGATTGGTCCATCTCATCTAGCTCATCAAGGGTGTAGAATTCATCTTCCTCTAGCTCCAAAATAACTTGTTCATGAGGTCTTTTATTCTTTTGCTCCACAACATGACTACTGGAGCTTGATCATCTTGTTCATCTTCACCTGCTTCACTGTCATTAACAACTAAGGCACTATAATCATCAACTACATGTCCATGGTTTGCCTTTAATGACTTTCTTTGCAACATTTCAAGCTCATAAGTTTTCAAGATCCCATACAACACTTCCGGTGTCATTCTGCTCAAGTCTATTCCTTCTCTAATAGCTGATATTTACTGTTCAAGGTGGTCAGGAAGAGATAGCAAGAACTTTAGGTTAACCTCCTCAGCTTCATAGTATTTATCATGAAGTTGCAAGTCATTTATCAATTTGTTAAACCTTTCAAAAACTTCAGTAATTCCTTCTTTAGGCTTTGCCATGAAACCCTCATACTGAGATACAAGTATCCTCATTTGATTTGACCTAACTTCCTCTGTACCCTCATATATAATCTCAATCTTCTCCCAGATCTGTTTGGGTGTGTCATAGTTGAAAGTATTGTTGTATATGACATTGTCAAGTGACTCTGTCAGAATTAGTTGCAGGCCACTATCCAGAGAAACTTTTTCCTTTTCAGTTTCAGTGTATTTTGAGGGGTCTTTAGGGGCATAATGAGCTGGGATGACCACGTCTCCATCAGTAGATTCCTCAACCCTTTCCATTGGAGTAAAAGGCCCATTCTTGAGGATATACAGTGGGTTGTCCATCCTTATGAACAACATCATCTTCTTTTTCCAAAGTGTGTAGTTAATTTTATCAAAGGATGGTATCTTGATCTTTCTTATCTTTTATGCACTCATACTTCCAAGATCTTTATTTGTTTACTTTCATATTTTGCTCTAATACAACTTGTTAGATATTGAGTACAACACAAAGGGGGGGTGGATGTGTTTCTTTGGATTTTTAGACTTTTTAAACACTTTGGTTATTTGGTGAACAAAGCAGTTTCTATCTTTCAGAGATATTGTGTTAACAGAAATAAAATAACAAGCACAATATTTCAAAACTCACTTAATTTGTATTAATTAAGTTTATCTTGCTACAAATTATGTGTTCTTAAAAATATAAGAACTCGGTTTCTTCCTTAAGAGAAATATAAAAAAAAATATGGATTTGTTTGTGTTAGATATTAAGTTCAACATAGAGGGGGTGTATGTGTTTTGGATATTTTTAAGTCTTTTTCGGATTTGTTTGGTTGTGTGAACAAAGCAAATAAGAAATGCAGTTATATTATGTTAGCAAAAATAAGACAGAAAACATAATATTTCAAAACTCACTTAATTTTGTATTAAAATTAAGTTAGGTCTTGCTACAAATCCTGGGTTCTTTGTAAGTAAAGAAATCAGCTTCTATCTTGAGAGAATACAAGAACTATGAATCTCTTTGTTACCACTAAATTAAGGACCAGTGCCTGCTTTATACACTAGCAGCACGGGTTTACAAAAATTGCACTAAAATTTACTAAACACTTTTCTAAAGCAACCATTTTCTATTTCTATTTCAAGCTTAGCAAATCTGTGCAGAATCTTGCAGGTCTGTGACCATCCTTTGTCTAGATAATCTTGGCCCTTGATCTTATATTCTCTCCAGCTACTTTGTAGACTTTTCAATCCTGTAACACCCCCAAATCCGAGGTCAGAGATCCGGGTTGTCACGAGTTCCATTTCCCTTAATAACACTTAATCTTAATAAATAACCAACTACTGCGTACTGTGACCCCACAATATACACACACACCACAAGTTATAGTCTTAGAGATGAATACCAAAAATAACACAAGTCATTTTATTCCACAATTATAAGTCATTACACCTCAAAAGGGTTTCTAAATAAATTTACATATTCTTTGCCATTATTACAATTCATAAATATACATAAGTCTGGTACATCAACAGTTGAAACCCTGTCCTATTGGTAGATCATACCTCAGCTACAGCGGCATCAACGCCTACAGGAAACTGCGAAACGTTTCCTATCCGCTTGCGAATTAGGAGCTTGGTCCTATTCATCTGGTCTATCTGTTGTTGTGTGATGAAAGAAGAAAGCAAGGGTGAGCAACAAACCCACTATTATGTATAATAACTAACAATATATGAGCATTCTCATAGTACTCATGAAAGTCTTATTCAAGAAGGAATAAACCAAGTTTGATATCTTAATGTGACCAAGTCGCAAAATATTCAGTATATATATATATACTTTTCAAAATCTTGGAAGTCCTCTTCCATGCATAATATACACAAAGTTCCAGTTTATAACTGTATAAAAATATTGTTGCAAGGTGATCTCATATATCTAACCTTGTCTCCACATTTTTCTGAAAATATTTGTCATGCATAAGATAATCATTAACCAGATATAAGTTGAAAAGATGAAGTTACAAGATACTCCAATATACTTATATCTTTTCTGAATACTACTTGAACTACTACCGTTCAAGGTATAATCAGTTTCAAAAGTTCATCACATATATAAGACTATAAGATAAGACTTGAATAGATTCAATCTTTGAAATATCATTGTAAAGAATGAATTTACGAGATACTTCATTAGGTCCCGATATATATATACACCTATATATATATACATTTCATACACTCTTCTGCTATGGAAGTATAAGCAGAGTTGTCATTCCCAAGAATTTTAGAAAAAAGAAACTTTGGAATAAACCTGATATCTTGCTGATCAGTAAAAGATACCCATTAAGTATCCTTTTCTCCTAGCAGATGGATGAATCCCCCACCGGTCATCATCCTGGCCGCATTAGGGCCTTGTGCTGGACCGCCACCCGGCCTCTTACGCGTTGATGGATTGCCACCCAGCCACTTACACTTTGATAGACCGTTCCCCGGCCTGTCGCTTATGTCGGCTCATTTAGAAGGACTTACTTCCCAAATGTTGGGCAAGTAATTAAAAGCTCTTTATCAAATCAGCAACCTCGTTGCGAATATAAAATACACCCCAGAGCCGGATCCCTTAAGTTTTAACGAGTATTTAAATCCCCTTCGAAAGAAAGATCTTAAATTTGAAAATGAGTTATGGGATCCGCTCTAACTTTAAAAATCATTTTAAAGACTCGAAAACATTTTAAAGAATGTTTAGAGTAATGATGATTTAATAAAATAAATCAGTCCTGATATGTTAGAAAAAATCTGAATATTATTATTTAAATAATATTCCCATAAAGGATAATCTTTATAAAAAATTGAAGTAGAAGTTTTAAAACTCATACTTGAAACGAATAATAAATAACAAAAGATATACTTATACGAAAGTACGATCTTTATTTGAATAATCGAAAATAAGTTTGATTATTATTCAAACCATCGAATATACCTTATTCGATTAATAGTTATAGAAAACTATATATATATAAATATATATATATTATACTTGGGAACATCGACTCCCGGTTTAGGGAAATGTTCACCTTCGGGTCCTTTATACTAAGGGTATACGCAACTACTGCTTATCTCTAGCATAGGTATTATGCAGTTTATAAGTATTTGAATTGATAATAAAATATCAAGATTACGAAATAGGCATGCATATATATAATATCAACATGCTCCAATATATCACAAGATTTGCTAATAACAATCATGCCTTATCACAAGATAATGCATATACACATATACATCACAACAACAGTTATACGGGTAGGAAACTTGCCTGAGCAACGGTTATGTTTACGCGATTACCAAAGTTTAAACTACTCCAATCAACCACAATTCAACTCACAACCATCAATACAACCAAACTTTATCCAAACCTTACTACATCAGTCCATAACCTCATGATTTTCCCAACTCATTCAATCACAAACAAGAGCTACTAACTATACTTAAGGTTCATTAACCAATACCCAAGATTTACAACTCAAAATCATTACAAATCCAACCAAACTCTAAACATACAAGAATCATGATTCTCATGAACTATATTAAACAAAACTACTCCTAAACATTCAAAGTAAAGCTTAGGTGTAATAACCCCAATTTTTGGAATTTTTGAAACCCTTATGAATAGTGTTTTGCTGATTATGCTGAATAAGAAAAGTTTTCATGCCACACTATGTAGGGGCTCTTTTATTGATCTTCTGGGATATTATTAGTACTCTATATGATAAATAAGTGTATGTAAAGATCGTCAGAATCCAATACACTTTGATTTTTTCCGGAAATCCACCAGATACGGAAAGAAGTGAATATAAGGTAACAGGATAAATAGGATTTAAATTCAAGGATTTTAAGAGGGGATCATAAAAAGGAATATAAAATATTGAGGAAGGTTTAGGGAAACCCAAGTGATAAGATCCCGGATATGATCCCTCAAACGATAAACGAGAACGAAAGTTAAGCGAACCGTATAACAGATAAGCGGTCATTAGCCAAGTAATTAGGGGTTAATCAAAGAGGTTAGTGGATGATGATATCATCACACCAACAAGAAGAAGACAAGTGTAACAAGATGACCTAAGCTTGATGACCTAAGCATGACAAGTGGGAAGGATTGGTTGGTTGATTGTGAGCCACACATTTTTCACCATGGTAAAAATTTAATTTATTTTCAAGACAAAAGGAAGCAACCAACCAACAAATATCATAACACAAATACAAATTGAAAGTTGACTTTCCCATTTCAAGAAGAAAGCTCTCGGCTAAAACAAACCCAGCAACTTCAAACTGCCATATCTCCTTCAATACTCACTCAAATGTTGTGTTCTATAGCTCGTTGGAAAGGTATTGAGATGGCCTACAACTCTTGTTCACAAGTCTCGTCCAAATAAGTATGGTAAGACCCTCATTTTTACAGTTCTTTCAATCGGACTTTTAGAAACTTTAAAGCCTAACTTTGTGTTCTTGATTTCTTTGGAAAGATCAAGCTCGTAGGAGGCTCCATAAGTCTTCCTAGTAACTTTCCACCCTCCAAGAAAGGTATAAATCTTCACACCCTTTAGTAATAAGTTTGAATGTTGAAGTTTGGAGATGGTTTGGATGGATGAGTAGTAATTTGAATGATAAGCATGATTCGCGCTTAATTGTTAAGTAGTTTAGTTGAATTTGGAGATGTTATAATATATGATTGGATTGAGATCCTTGAGCTTATTATGACTGAAATCAGTAGCATTGATGTGTATGTTGAGTTGTTGTTGATTGGTAGTTGGATTGATATGATTTGGAATGGTAAAAATTTGGGAAATCGCGTAACTATAGCCGTCGTAATGTCCGATTTACTTTAGACTGTTTTTGCTCTTAACATCAGGACCCGAGAACTCCCTGTTAGGTTTTGACCGTTGCCATGATTAGATAGTTCATGTTACGAGCTTCGTTTTGATATGTGGTTTGTTTGAATCCGATGTACGGTTTAGGAGAAATGACCGTTTTAAGTAACGACGTTTTGCGACCGAACCATTACCTCTCGCCTTACTTTAAAACATTGGTTAAGGACCTTAAATGACTAATTGGGGTATGAAACATTTATGTCCAGTGGATTAGGAAGTTGGTAAGGTACTCGCGAAAGAATCGCCTTAAAACCCTTAATGGTTAATTTATTAAAAATGGTGGAGCCGAGGGTACTCGAGCGACTTAAGTGAATCGTTAAGCGCGAAAGCGAGCGTTAGGACTCTAAATGGTTAAAGTCTAGTTTCTTAAGCGATCGGGGTTTAATTCCGACTTATATTGTTGTTCATAGGTTATCGGACCCACTCTAAGCTTAAGTCTATCCGGGAGCACTCAGGCAAGTTTTCTACCCATTATACTGTTGTTGTGATGTAAATATATGTATATGCATTATCTTGTGATAGATGCATGATGGTTAATTAGCAAATCTTGCGATATATTGGAGCATGTGATATGGTATATATGCATGTCTGTTTCGTAATCTTGATATATATCTGTTGATTCAATTTCTTATAAGTTGCATAATACCTATGCTAGAGATAAGCAGTAGTTGCGTATACCCTTAGTATAGGGGACCCAAAGGTGAACATATTTCTAAATCGGGAGTCGATGTTCCCGAGTATAATATATATATATATAGAGAGATATAGTTTTCAAAACTATTAATCGAATAAGTTTTATTTGATAACTTTATTAATGAATATTATTTGGAATATTCATTCGAGGACTTATGACTCCGCTTATTTTATTTAATGAATATTATTTGGAATATTCATTCGAGGACTTATGACTCCGCTCATTTTATTTAATGAATATTATTTGGAATATTCATTCGAGGACTTATGACTCCACTTATTTTATTTAATGAATATTATTTTGAATATTCATTCGAGGACTTATGACTTCGCTTATTTTATTTAATGAGTATTATTTGGAATATTCATTCGAGGACTTATGACTCAGTTTATTTTATTAACTGAATATTATTTGAATATTCATTTGAGGACTTATGACTCAGTTTATATTATTTAATGAATATTATTTGAATATCCATTTGAGGACCTATGACTCCGATTATTTACTGAAATATATTCTTTATTTTATTAAAGAATAAGGTGTCGATAATCAAACTTATTTTTGATTATTCAAATAAAGATAGTACTTTCGTATAAGTATATCTTTGGTTATTTAATACTCATTTCAAGTATAAGTTTTATAACTTCTACTTCAATTATTTGTATAAAGATTATTCTTTATGGGAATATTATTTAAGTAATAATATTCAGATATTTTCTAATATATTGGGACTGATTTACTTTATTAAATCAGCATTACTCCAAACACTCTTTAAAGTGTTTTCGAGTCTTTAAAATGATTTTTAGAAGTTAGAGCGGATCCCAAAACTCATTTTTTATATATTTAAGATCTTCCTTTTAAAGGGGATTTAAATACTCGCTCAAAACCAGAGGGATCCGGCTCTGTGGTGTATTTTATATTCGCAATAAGGTTGCGGTTTTGGTAAATGAATTGATTACTTACCCAACGTTCGGGAAGTAAGTCCATCTATTTGAGTCGGCATAAGCAACATGGGCTCAGTGGGCGTCCATGAAAGTGTAAGTGGCTCAGTGGGAGTCCATCAAATGCGTAAGTGGCTGAGTGGCAGTCCAGCATAAGGTCCTATTGCGACCAGGGTGATGACCAGTGGGGAATTCGTCCGTCTACTAGTAGAAAAGGTTACTTATTGGTATCTTTGCCTGATCAGCAAGATATCAGGTTTTCTCCTTTCCAAAATTCATTGGATATTGCAACTCTGTTTATAATTTTCATAACAGAGGTTTTCAAGGAGTGTATGAAATGTATATATATATATAGGTGTATATATATATCGTGACTTAATGAAGTATCTCGTAACTTCATTATTTATAATGATATTTCAAGGATTGAATCTATTCAAGTCTTATCTTGTAGTCTCATCTGGGTGATGAACTTTTGAAACTGATTATAACTTGAACGGTGGTAGTTCAAGCAGTATTCGGATATAAGTATATTGGAGTATCTTGTAACTTCATCTTTTAAACTTATATCTAATAAATGATTATCTTGTGCATGTCAAAGATTTTCGGAAAAACGTTGAGACAAGGTTAGATATAGGAGATCACCTTGCAATGATATTTTATACAATTGTAAACTGGAACTCTGTGTATATTATACATGTCAGAGGATTTCAAAGTTTGTGAAAAGTATATATGTATATATACTGAATATTTTGCGACTTGGTCGTGTTAAGATATCAGCTTGGTTCATTTCTTCTTGACCAAGACTTTCATGAGTACTATGAGAATGTTCATATATTGTTAATTATTATACATATTATTTCGGTGGGCTTGTTGCTCACCCTTGCTTTCTTCTTTCATCACACAACATCAGATAGACAAGATGAACAGGACCAAGCTCCCAATTCGCGAGCGGATAGGAAACGTTCCGCAGTTTCCTATAGGCATTGATGTCGCTGTAGCTGAGGTAGGAACTACCAATAGGCTAGGCTTTCAACTTTTGATGTACCAGATTATGTATATTTATGAATTGTAATAATGGCAAAGAAATGTAAATTTATTCAGAAACCCTTTTGAGGTGTAATGGCTTATAATTGTGGAATAAAATGACTTGTGTTATTTTTTTTTTGGTATTCATATCTGAGACTATAACTTGCGGTGTGTGTGTTTATTGTGGGGTCACAGTACAAAGTAGTTGATTATTTATTAAGATTGAGTGTTATTAAGGGAAATGGAACTCGTGACAACCCGGATCCCCGACCCCGGATTTGGGGGTGTTACAGAAGTGGTATCAGAGCCCAGCGTTATAAACCTCAGAGATGATGTGACATTATGATAATAAGTTCCCTAAGATAATAAGAACTCTTGCCAAGTTCATAGTCAGGCTACCTAACTTAGTACTGACAGTTAAAACCCTTATGGGAACCCTTATAAATATCATGATAGAACCGTAGTTCGTTATCGTATATGGTAGCGGGACTCCGAACCCTGAGGATGAGGAGCAACAGCGTGATGATGTTTTATTACTAATTGGAGATCGGATTGTGGATCCGATAGAGCGTCCTAATGCAGGACCAGATGATGTTCATATTGAGGATGTAGCGGTTGAGGATATTGTCCTAGAAGGGATTGTTGTTGGGGAGGATCCCGTGGAGGATCCTGACAAGAATGAATAAAGGACCACTGAGGAATTGATGACCATGGTTAGGGAACTACCAGAAGTAGGATTGGCCGGTCACTTCCGGAGGTTCATTCAAGTTTGTAAAGATAGTAGCCCCTTTAACGCGGCTTACTCGTAAGACTGAGAAGTTCGAATGGACAAATAAATGCGAGAACAACTTTTAAGAACCGAAGCAAAGGTTGGTGACGTTCCCTATGTTGGCATTGCCGGATGGAAAAAGGAGATTTTGTGAATTGTAATGACGCTTCGCATAAAGAATTAGGGTGCTTCTCATACAACACAGCAAGGTAATCGCGTACGCGTCAAGACAATTAAGGGAATATAAAATTCGATATCCCCACCCATGAGCTTGGGCTCGTGGCAATAGTTTTGCCCTAAAGATTGGGCTCGTGGCACTACTTGTATGGAGAGAAGTGCGAGATTTACACAAGCCATAAGTGCTCTAGTGCATTTTCACGTAGAAAGAGCTCAATATACGCCAGAGGAGGCGGTTAGAGCTAATCAAGAATTATGATTAGGAGATTCTTTATCATTCAGGGAAAGCCAATGTGGTGGCTGATGCCCTTAGTAAAAAGGAGAGACTCAAGATGATAATGTCTTTGGGAGAATTTCTAAGAGATTTTGAGAAAATGGAAATAGATATGAAGGTAATCGGAGCCGGTACCGAAAAGCTGTTTGAGATTGCAATACAGCCCGAATTATTGGAAAAGAACATATTATGCCAGAAAAAGTGATGAATGAAGGCAGAGAGCGAACAAATAGATAAGAGATTAATACCGAGAAAGATGATAAGGGAATAATGAGGTATTCCTACAGAATTTGGGTTCCAAATGTTCAAGAGCTTAAAGATGAAATCTTAGATGAAAGCTAGTTTGAGGAATAAGATTTAGAGCAAACCCTGAACGTGATAGTCAGGGAGGTCGCCATCAAGATAGAAGGAACCCATAACATAATGGAGTGGAAAATGAGGATTTAAAACATGTAGGATGACCCCGATTATGGGGAGAATGAGGGAACGTTCAGACTATGGAAACGGGAGTCGAGTAAGGAAAGGGTGTGGCGCCTTCCAAACCCGGGTCAGAAGTTTGGGGTCCACACACACCTTAATTATAACCTGCTTATTATAATAATAAAGATAATAATAATATATGCAATGACCCTACTTACCAACCACCACGGACCGCAACAGGTTAAAGTATGCACACAAGCCAAACACACTAATATATTACAAGCCGTTCAAATCCCAACTATTTCAAATTCAAACTGAGTATTAAACATTATTACAAACTTTTACAAACTTAAATTATTCCAAAAGAAGCCTACTAGCTCCGCTTTCTCAACCTGAACCCCTAGCTCTCGCGCTGGACTGGGGATCCTCTTTACCAACTGGTTCCTTTTTAACTGGAAAGAATATAAACAACATCGCACAAATGAGCTAACTACCTCAGCAAGTCACAATGACAAAACTGAGAATAATGATCATCAGGTGAATATGGTTATGATATCAAGTGAACAATGGATTATGATTTAGAATTGGATATTATACTTTTAATTTAAAAACCAAGGTTAGGCTGCTGATCAGTCACGCACTAACCCCGAGCAAGGCACACAACATTGCTCTAACTACTGGATCCAAGGCACACATTGGCCTAACTTGACTATTATATGGTCTGACCACGAATCTGGTCCACAATTTTATAAAAACAATCCAATTCTAACATAATAACAGAATATGCAATAATAAATAATAACCGAAATCATTAACAATAATAAATGTTTAACAATGAAAGGGTTTCAATCCTTGTAAGGATCAATAAGGCAATTTAAAAGCTTGGATGCTAGGTAATGAAAGAATTGGATAACAAAGGAATCAACGTTTCAAGGTTTCAAGGATTTGGTCTTTCAAAGTATAAGATACCATGGGTTGAGTATATAATAGTTCATTTCAGTGTCTGGTATTTAGTTTGTATGTATTTGTGGAGTAGTATCGTAGATTTGTGGTTCTTGTTTGGGTATACAATAATCAATGGATTAGAAAGAATATGATTCATGGCTCAAGAACAATAACTGAAATCAGGATTTAGGTTTTTGTGCTTCAAAGCACTTGCAATATCACAGGATTATCAAGTACTACAATATCTCGAGAAAGTTCAGAACACTTGCCTGGTATTAGCTTACTACACTGCACTCGCTTCCAATCACAACCGTTTTACTCCTCAACTACCTGTTTCCCTTTCCTACGTCTTGCCTCTTCTGCTCACATATCATAAGCATCTATCAATAATTTACTCATGAAATTCTATTCAACACATACTTCTATCTACCCTTCGTTTTACCCAAATTCGATTAACGGATTGAAAGTTATGCAATAATCAAGTAAACACCGAATATATAGACCGATAGTCAATTAACAAGTCACATATAGCACATAATACATCACGTAATCAATGATATATTATTTATAAAGAAGTCTCGGGTCATAAATAGGCTTTCTAGTATTTAAAATGATTTTTAAAATATTTTTCGAAATTAAAACGGGTCGTTGGATCAATTTCGGGTTAATAAACAGGGTTCGGTTGGCCCATTCTGGCTCCGAAATAATTTTAGAATAATTCTCGAGCCTTGGAAATAATTTAGAATAATATTTTAAAACTCGAAACTATTTTTCAGAATTTTTAAATCATTTTTAAATAATTAAATCTAATTAAATAATTAATTAAAATCAATTAATAATCAATTAAATTAATTAATCAATTAATTTTCGAATTAATTGACCAATTAATCAATTATAAATTAACTAAAATTAATTAACTAATTAATTTAGATTTATTTGTGAATTAAAAATAATTTTCAGAATTAAAATAATAATTTTTAGAATTTTCAGAATTTAAAAATGAATTTTATAATAAAAATAAATAGGAAATATGATTTTTAAACATTTTATAAACAGGAATCCTAAATTTGCAAAGTCTAGAAACTTCAGGGACCTAACTGCATCGTTTTCAAAAGTTGGGGTACTAAACTGTAATTTTCCAGCCCTTCGCCGGAAAACAGTCGGGTTCGCCGGAGAACACGTTCCCGGCGTCCTCACCCCACCAACACCTCCAGATCACATCTACACAGCACCAGGAACACAACCATGCAATCAATTCATCCTAACAATCCCTGAGTTGGCCGAAATTTGGCCGTGAAGTTTTCCAGTTTCCGGCGAACATCGGAAAACTTCAAAACACAACTCCCTTCTCTACAGACCTCGTTGGTTCATGAAACTTATACGACTAGATTGCAAATTTCACAGAGAACACAACCCACTATAACACAACATCAATCTATCACAGAATAAGAAACCCCCAAATTTCAATTAAGAACATTCATACGGGTTATAAACCCTAATTTTGAAATTCGAAAATTAAACTCAAATTTGAACATGTTATTGAACTCCAAATCAGACGTATGACATATGAAAATCATCAGGAAAACAAGTTCTACAACATGCAATCATCAAATCATACAAACAATCATCCGAACAAAATTTCATATTTTTAATAAAATAAATTCGAAAATAAATAATTTTTTAGAAAAATAACCTTGATTTCTGCAGTGAAACAAAGCTCAGAATCTGATAGAACACTTCAAATCCTTCGTTTTGGTTACTCAAGCTTTGAAAACAGAGATCGGTAACGCCTTCATTTTGCTGTTTGATTCTTAGAACAGTTTTAGGAAATTAGGGCTTTTCTCTGAAAATTATATAATTAACTATCTGCAAATGATTTTGATACGAAATAAAATACGGTAAAAGGCTATTTATAATTACGGAAAATTTGTATCCCGTTGGATCATTCCGGATATAAAACGGTACGTTTATTTGTAAAAACTGATCCAAACGGTATTGGTTTTCGGGATAATTATCCAAATCAGTACAATTTGTACTGCGGTCTTGGTCTCAGCGCCTGGTTACACGTATTACGAAGTGATAGTTGTGATAGTTTAATAAAAAGCTCCCGTTTATCGAAAATACGGGTTTTATTGATTTACCGAAATGAATATTATATCGAAAATGTTGCGCCGGGACCCGCGCAGGATAAACCGTACGCCGGATCGAAAAAGTCGAAACATGGAATATGCTCGGAATATTACAATTAGGTTAGGAAGGAGTTCTCGAAAGAGTTTCGGGTTCCAAAAACGTAACAACGGTTGACGTCGGTTGGTTCCCGTTTTTATAAAATAGATTTTAATTACCCGGAAAAAGATTTTAGAAATTTCATACGATTCTTATAAATCCATAAAACAACATAAAAATAATTAGGAAGATATGACAATTATCTATATTTTATTTTGGACATATAAAAATTAAAATACTCAATTAATATTATTTTTAAATATTCAAGTACAGATAACACTTAACAATTAGCTCACAGAATAGATATTGAACACACATAATAATTATATAATAGCAAAAATAATTTCACGATATATCCCGGATATTACAAAGGGGACCTGAGACGGTACTCCTATACGACAATTCATGGACCTGTCTAAACAGAACTTATACTTTTATTCCCAACCACCACCTTGAGGAAACAATGCGGTGAGAAATTCTTGCAGGTTCTTTAAGTCGCTAAGCTCTTAGAGTTCCAAGGAACAAGCTGACCCAGTCGAGGCAAGAGCCTGGCTAAAGGAAATATAGGAATCATTTTAGATTCTAAATGATGGACGAATCACAAAAGACTATTTTTGTCACTTACCCTCCTAAGAGAAGGGCCACCACTGGTGAAAGACCAAGAAAGGCACAGAGCCAGAGGTTAGAATAAACTGATTAAAGTTCAGTCAATTGTTTTCGGGAAAGTAATTCCCAAGGTTATGGAGATAGTGTAAAAGCTTTAGAGTCATAACAAAGGCGGACGAGTATGATGAAATATGAAGCTAAGTTGTAAAAGTTGTCAAGATTCGTTCTGATGACAAGAATCCCAGAACGATGTGATGCTTGAAGTCAATGATTAGTGGGTTCATGAAATAATGATAAGAGAAAGGAAAATTAAAAGAAACTGAAGTGGAAAGGAATATAAAGGCAATAGAGTTTGAGGAATGATAAGAGAGTTGGGTATGAGGAAACCCTAAAGACTCGTAGCAATAGAAATAGAAAAGTATGTAATCATCAGGATGAGGGTGATTCACCATGAGTTAAAGTTGATGATTGAAGGAATAAGAGATACATATATTTTATCCCCTTTAAGTTGGGAGGATTCGAGGTAACCTTGAGATAGTTCGAAGGATAAATAATGAGACGCGGATAGGTGGAAGAGACAAGAAAGTAAGAAATTAGGAAATTGGATGAAGGAAGTAACCTTAAAAAAAATGGAAAGTGTATGTAACACCTGTGACTTGATACCCAAAAGGGAGACACCAAGTACAAAAGATATCCCAACATTGAGATGACTGTTGAGATAAACAACAAAAGTAAATAAGGATTTATTAAGAAGAAGTTCACGTTGAACACGACCAATATCTTCTAGAACATCCATGTGATCATTACCAGATCAGGAAAGAAAAGCAGATAACCATTGTTATCTTTTGGAGGCCATATGGATTGACCTCAATTTGAATAAGGATGCTATTATGAAATTAGGTATAGACTATCGAGGTGGGAATGATTGAAATAAGACACCCTTATCAGGGATACATGACTTGATTTATCTATGGAAGGATGCAAGTACCTTTTTAAAAGGTGGAATTAAGGATGGAACCTCGATAACTTGAGATGAACCATAGAGGAATGCATAAAGGATGGCATTTCACCCTTAATAGGGACATTATGAGTTTGGGTAATACGGAATGAAGGATTAAGGAAACAACAACCTTTAAAGATCAGTATAATTTTTTTCAGAAGTACATAGACAATGGTTATAGTATTAGTAAATGGTATTTTGATATGTCCTGTATCTAGGGAATACAGGAGGAACGATTCAAGGATAACCTTAGAGGTTTTACAAGGAGAAAGGTAATATTCAAAATTCTCAAGAATAAAAATGTTGATAAAGGAAATATGACGTAATTATAATGATGCCAAGTGGGGCACGTGTTAAACCATGAGAAAGTATGGATCGAACCAGTAAAGGTCAAAATTGTTCAGGGCAATTAGGGCCTAAGATAAAAGATGTTCTAAGTATGATTGAGAGTCAGTCGTGACAGTGATTAACCTCTAAAGACTGAGGCAATAACTTATGGAAAAATGGTGATATTTTTTTTTACTCATCAGATTTTAAGGAAAACATCTTCACAAAAGTAGTGATTGAAATAAGGTAGAAAATTTATTTGGAGGTGGTTAAAATGACATTGACTGTAAGGAAATTTTACTATCAGGAAAGGCCAAAGAGGTGGCCAACACTTTAAATGTAAGAGGATAATTATAGGCGCTCGTGTGAGAGGAATACAGTGATGATGGTTGAAGCCGGGAAGGTTGTATTACGGTTCGGAAGATTGACATTCCTTCTGATGACTGTGCAATACTCAACCGTAATAGTAGTTGGGTAAAGGTTAATTCGTGTAATCGCCATTAGCGGGCTATCTATCTTAGAAGGTCCTATCTAGAGAATAAGCCAGGACCATATTTTAAAAAGGACCAAACAAACCTTTGAGTTAAGTCTTCTATTGAAGGCATATGATTAAGAATGGTATTAACCTGCTATCGTTGCTTTGATTGAAACTCTTCTATAATTTTATCTGCTTCATGTCATGAAAGTACGTCAGAATTTGGAGTGTTCTTCATGAATTATGAATGATGATTATGTTAACTCCTTAAAAGAATTCTATACGACATGTATGGACTCCGTATGGTTAGATATTAAGATTTCATGGAAAGTGAATGAAGACAGTAGGTCAATGGTGGACCATAGTAATGCAGGAATGATTCTACGAGTAATGAGCCGATTACTTGCAACCGTGAGAGTTATATTGTAATGGATGTTGAGATTGGGTACCACTAATCGGGTTGTGGTGATGTATAAGTTATTATTGGTAGACCTTTTTAAGTCGATTATCTACCTATTGAATATTTATTCCTTCTTATCAATAGAGAGTCGTATTACTATACGAGGAAAGTTGCAGTGCAAGCATAGTATTCTGGTAACGATGATGTCTAGAATGAGATCCCAGATTTGATTTTCGATGTCGAGGGAGTTTCAAAGGTGATTGTGTATAAGCTCGAGGAAGAGCATGGGTCCATAGAATGATGGACGGAATAGCAAAAATATTTAGGCATGTGAAATACGATGCTATAATACTTGATGTTGATATAAATACATATATGTTTTGCTCTCCTATGGCAAACCTCTATAGTTCAGAGGTAGATTCCAAGCCAGATATTTTGTGGCAGTATATTTTATATATATACAATTCTCTTCAATACGTTCTTTTCTCTCCTTTTCATTTCATATAAGCTGAGAAGAACAACCCTTCCAGAAGGGGAGATATTGCCGAATGACTATCTATCTGTGTGATAGAAGCCTAGTAGGATACCACATGTTGTTTAATTGCTTGTCAAGTACTAAAGGCTGGCCACCTTCTGTACTAACTATGCGATGTAACAAGTGTTCATGATCATAGTGATCTCTCAATAAATTCTTTTACTTCTATATGATTGATCAAACTTTGGAAAATAGAAACAGCTAAAAAAGGAGTAGTATGAATATAGTGGTATTCAGAATGAAAACACATTCGTGATACTAAGGTTGACGCGTGTATTAAAAGGTTATAGAATGCTAACAAGCAAAGGTGTAACCAGTATAATATTAGGAACGGAAGATAGTAGCGATTACGAACTGGAAAAGAATGGGTATTGAGAAGCAAAAGCTCTAATGCTAAAAGCTATAATGAGAGTCTGTGCAATAGACTTGAAAGAAATTGGAATGATCACTTAACACGGATTGAGTTTTCTTACGACAATAGATCATATGTCATTATCGAGATGTCGTCTTATGAGATCCTTGAGGGAAGAAAATGTCGATCTCCCGTATGTTAGGATGAAGTTGTAGAGCGCAAGATGCTCGGACCCGCAGTAGTCCAAAGGACCAAGGATATAATAGATCTAATCAGAGGACGGCTGGTAGTAACCCAAGATGGACATAAGAGGTATGCTGATTTGACTCGAAAGGACAAAGAGTATGAAATAGGGGACCTAGTAATGTTATAGGTATCCCTTGGAAAGGATTGATGAGGTTCGGAAAGAAAAGAAAGCTAAGTCTACGATTTGTTGGACCCTTGGAGATATTAAGACGTATTGGGAAGTTAGCATATGAGCTAGCCCTACCCCCGAACCTGTAGCAAGTTCATAACATGTTTCACATATCAATGTTAAGGAAGTATAATCCGGATGCCAGACAAATAAGGGCATATGAGCGCATAGACATGCAACACGACGTAACCTATATGGAGCAACCAGGAAGGGTTATAGATTGAAAAAGGAACAAGTGCTTAGGAGAAGGGTTATCAAACTATTCAGAGTTTGATGGAAGAACCACAATGTGGGAAAATTTACTTGAGAATTAGAAAGTGCAATACTAAGAAAGTATCCCTATTCATTTTCTATCTGATTCCGGGACGGAATCCTTTTAAGGAGGGGAGACTGTAATAACCCCAATTTTTGGAATTTTTGAAACCCTTATGAATAGTGTTTTGCTGATTATGCTGAATAAGAAAACTTTTCATGCCACACTATGTAGGGGCTCTTTTATTGATCTTCTGGGATATTATTAGTACTCTATATGATAAATAAGTGTATGTAAAGATCGTCAGAATCCAATTCTGAACACTTTGATTTTTCCCGGAAATCCACCAGATACAGAAAGAAGTGAGTATAAGGTAACAGGATAAATAGGATTTAAATTCAAGGATTTTAAGAGGGGATCATAAAAAGGAATATAAAATATTGAGGAAGGTTTAGGGGAACCCAAGTGATAAGATCCCGGATATGATCCCTCAAACGATAAACGAGAACAAAAGTTAAGCGAACCGTATAACAGATAAGCGGTCATTAGCCAAGTAATTAGGGGTTAATCAAAGAGGTTAGTGGATGATGATGTCATCACACCAATAAGAAGAAGACAAGTGTAACAAGATGACCTAAGCTTGATGACCTAAGCATGACAAGTGGGAAGGATTGGTTGGTTGATTGTGAGCCACACATTTTTCACCATGGTAAAAATTTAATTTATTTTCAAGACAAAAGGAAGCAACCAACCAATAAATATCATAACACAAATACAAATTGAAAGTTGACTTTCCCATTTCAAGAAGAAAGCTCTCGGCTAAAACAAACCCAGCAACTTCAAACTGCCATATCTCCTTCAATACTCACTCAAATGTTATTTTCTATAGCTCGTTGGAAAGGTATTGAGATGGCCTAAAACCTTTGTTCACAAGTCTCGTCCAAATAAGCATGGTAAGACCCTCATTTTTACAGTTCTTTCAATCGGACTTTTAGAAACTTTAAAGCCTAACTTTGTGTTCTTGATTTCTTTGGAAAGATCAAGCTTGTAGGAGGCTCCATAAGTCTTCCTAGTAACTTTCCACCCTCCAAGAAAGGTATAAATCTTCACACCCTTTAGTAATAAGTTTGAATGTTGAAGTTTGGAGATGGTTTTGATGGATGAGTAGTAATTTGAATGATAAGCATGATTCGAGCTTAATTGTTAAGTAGTTTAGTTGAATTTGGAGATGTTATAATATATGATTGGATTGAGATCCTTGAGCTTATTATGACTGAAATCAGTAGCATTGATGTGTATCTTGAGTTGTTGTTGATTGGTAGTTGGATTGATATGATTTGGAATGGTAAAAAATTGGGAAATCGCGTAAATATAGCCGTCGTAATGTCCGATTTACTTTAGCCTGTTTTTGCTCTTAACATCAGGACCCGAGAACTTCCTGTTCGGTTTTGACCATTGCCATGATTAGATAGTTCATGTTACAAGCTTCGTTTTGATATGTGGTTCGTTTGAATCCGATGTACGGTTTAGGAGAAACGACCGTTTTAAGTAACGGCGTTTGGCGACCGAACCATTACCCCTCGCCTTACTTTAAAACCTTGGTTAAGGACCTTAAATGACTAATTGGGGTATGACACATTTATGTCAAGTGGATTAGGCAGTTGGTAAGGTATTCGCGAAAAAATCGCCTTAAAACCCTTAATGGTTAATTTATTAAAAATGGTGGAGCCGAGGGTACTCGAGCGACTTAAGTGAATCGTTAAGCGCGAAAGCGAGCGTTAGGACTCTAAATGGTTAAAGTCTAGTTTCTTAAGCGATCGGGGTTTAATTCCGACTTATGTTGTTGATAATAGGTTATCGGACCCACTCTAAGCTTAAGTCTATCCGGGAGCACTCAGGCAAGTTTTCTACCCGTTATACTGTTGTTGTGATGTAAATATATGTATATGCATTATCTTGTGATAGATGCATGATGGTTAATTAGCAAATCTTGCGATATATTGGAGCATTTGATATGGTATATATGCATGTCTGTTTCGTAATCTTGATATATATCTGTTGATTCAATTGCTTATAAGTTGCATAATACCTATGCTAGAGATAAGCAGTAGTTGCGTATACCCTTAGTATAGGGGACCCAAAGGTGAACATATTTCTAAATCGGGAGTCGATGTTCCCGAGTATAATATATATATATATATATATATAGAGAGAGAGATAGAGATATAGTTTTCAAAACTATTAATTGAATAAGTTTTATTCGATAACTTTATTAATGAATATTATTTGGAATATTCATTCGAGGACTTATGACTCCGCTTATTTTATTTAATGAATATTATTTGGAATATTCATTCGAGGACTTATGACTCCGCTCATTTTATTTAATAAATATTATTTGGAATATTCATTCGAGGACTTATGACTCCGCTTATTTTATTTAATGAATATTATTTTGAATATTCATTCGAGGACTTATGACTCCGCTTATTTTATTTAATGAGTATTATTTGGAATATTCATTCGAGGACTTATGACTCAGTTTATTTTATTAACTGAATATTATTTGAATATTCATTCGGGGACTTATGACTCAGTTTATATTATTTAATGAATATTATTTGAATATCCATTTGAGGACCTATGACTCTGATTATTTACTGAAATATATTCTTTATTTTATTAAAGAATAAGGTGTCGATAATCAAACTTAGTTTTGATTATTCAAATAAAGATAGTACTTTCGTATAAGTATATCTTTGGTTATTTAATACTCATTTCAAGTATAAGTTTTACAACTTCTACTTCAATTATTTGTATAAAGATTATTCTTTATGGAAATATTATTTAAATAATAATATTCAGATATTTTCTAATATATTGGGACTGATTTACTTTATTAAATCAGCATTACTCCAAACACTCTTTAAAGTGTTTTCGAGTCTTTAAAATGATTTTTAGAAGTTAGAGCGGATCCCAAAACTCATTTTTTATATATTTAAGATCTTCCTTTTAAAGGGGATTTAAATATTCGCACAAAACCAGAGAGATCCGGCTCTGTGGTGTATTTTATATTCGCAACAAGGTTGCGGTTTTGATAAATGAATTGATTACTTACCCAACGTTCGGGAAGTAAGTCTATCTATTTGAGTCGGCATAAGTAACATGGGCTCAGTGGGCGTCCATGAAAGTGTAAGCGGCTCAGTGGGAGTCCATCAAATGCGTAAGTGGCTGAGTGGCAGTCCAGCATAAGGTCCTATTGCGACCAGGGTGATTACCAGTGGGGAATTCGTCCGTCTACTAGTAGAAAAGGTTACTTATTGGTATCTTTGCCTGATCAGCAAGATATCAGGTTTATGCCAAGGTTTTTTCCTTTCCAAAATTCATTTGATATTGCAACTCTGTTTATAATTTTCATAACAGAGGTTTTCAAGGAGTGTATGAAATGTATATATATATAGGTGTATATATATATATCGGGACTTAATGAAGTATCTCGTAACTTCATTATTTATAATGATATTTCAAGGATTGAATCTATTCAAGTCTTATCTTGTAGTCTCATCTGGGTGATGAACTTTTGAAACTGATTATAACTTGAACGGTGGTAGTTCAAGCAGTATTCGGATATAAGTATATTCAAGTATCTTGTAACTTCATCTTTTAAACTTATATCTAATAAATAATTATCTTGTGCATGTCAAAGATTTTCGGAAAAACGTTGAGACAAGGTTAGATATAGGAGATCACCTTGTAACGATATTTTATACAGTTATAAACTGGAACTCTGTGTATATTGTACATGTCAGAGGATTTCAAAGATTGTGAAAAGTATATATGTATATATACTAAATATTTTGCGACTTGGTCGCGTTAAGATATCAGCTTGGTTCATTTCTTCTTGACCAAGACTTTCATGAGTACTATGAGAATGCTCATATATTGTTAATTATTATACATATTATTTCGGTGGGCTTATTGCTCACCCTTGCTTTCTTCTTTCATCACACAACATCAGATAGACAAGATGAACAGGACCAAGCTCCCAATTCGCGAGCGGATAGGAAACGTTCCGCAGTTTCCTATAGGCGTTGATGTCGCTGTAGCTGAGGTAGGAACTACCAATAGGCTAGGCTTTCAACTTTTGATGTACCAGATTATGTATATTTTATGAATTGTAATAATGGCAAAGAAATGTAAATTTATTCAGAAACCCTTTTGAGGTGTAATGGCTTATAATTGTGGAATAAAATGACTTGTGTTATTTTTTTTTGGTATTCATCTCTGAGACTATAACTTGCGGTGTGTGTGTTTATTGTGGGGTCACAGTACAGAGTAGTTGATTATTTATTAAGATTGAGTGTTATTAAGAGAAATGGAACTCGTGACAACCCGGATCCCCGACCCCGGATTTGGGGGTGTTACATTAGGGTATGAGGTTTTACCTTCCTTGGTGAGTAGAACTAACTAAGAAGCTTGAAGTAGCCCTTGAAAGTCCTTACCAAAGCTTAATCTAACCAAAAACACAAGATCAAACAATATAAATTTCTTGAAAACACTATTCACTCTCTTCTTCAATGATTTATTGAAAGAGATTGTGAAGGAATTAGGAGCTTAATCTCCTAGGATAGCCATAACTAATCATAAGGAACCTTGGATAATTACCTTGCAATTTAACAAAGCCTGGATCTTGAATTTATTGATTTCTACTTTCTTAAAACAAGAAAAGCCGAGAGCTTCTCTTCTTGGAAGCAAGGTTAACTTTTTAATTTTTGTGTTATGATATTTTGCTTGGTTGATTTCCTTTTTAGCTTGGCAATTTTTGATCTTTTACCATGGTAACTTTTACATGGCCCATAATCAACCAACAAGCAAAATCCCTTATCATGCTTATGTCATCATGCTTGTGTCATCTTGTTAACACATGTCTTCTCCTTGTTGGTGTGATGACATCATCATCCACTAACCTCCTTGATTAACCCTTAATTACTTGGCTAATGACCGTTTATCTGTTATACAGTTAGCTTAACTTTCGTTCTCGTTTGTCGTTTGAGGGATCATATCCAGGATCTTATTACTTAGGTTCCCCTAAACCTTTCTCAATATTTTATATTCCTTTTTTGATCCTCTCGTATAATCCTTGAATTTAAATCCTTTTAATCATGTTACCTTATACTCAATTCTTTCGGTATCTGGTGGATTTTCGGTAAAAATCAAAGAGTTCGAATTTGGATTATGACGATCTTTACATACACTCATATACTTTATGGAGTACTAATAAGATCTCAGAATATCAATAGAAGAACTCCTACATAGTGTGGCATGAAAGGTTTTCTTAATCAGCATAATCAGCAAAATCACTATTCACAAGGATTACAAAAAGTCCAAAATTTTTGGGGTTAATACAGTCTCCCCTCCTTAAAAGGATTCCATCCCGGAATCAGATTGAAAACAAATGGGGGTACTTTTCTAGCATTGTGCTCTCTAGTTCCCAAGTTGACTCCTCCACATTATGATTCTGTCATAGCACTCTGACTAGCTTGATCACCTTGTTCCGAAGCACTTGCTCCTTTTTATCCATACTTTTCACTGGTTGCTCCACGTAAGTCAGGTGTGGTTGCATGTCCACATGCTCGTATTCCACTATGTGCCTGGAATCCCGATGATACTTCCTTAGCATTGACACATTGAACACATTATGAACTTGTTGTAGGTTCGGGGGTAGGGCTAGCTCGTAAGCTAACTTCCCAATCCGTCTTAGTATCTCAAAAGGTCCAATGTATCTTGGGCTTAGTTTCCCTTTCTTTCCGATCCTCATCAATCCTTTCCAAGGATTTCCAAGGGGATACCTTTAACAGCACTAGGTCCCCTACTTCATACTCTTTGTCCTTTCATTGTCAATTCAGCAAACTTCTTATGTCCATCTTGGGCTACTACCATCTGTCCTTTGATTAGATCTATTATATCCTTGGTCCTTTGGACCACTACTGGTCCGAGCATCTTGCGCTCTATAACTTTATCCTAACATAAGGGAGATCGACATTGTCTTCCCTCAAGGATCTCATAAGGCGACATCTCGATATTGACATACGATCTATTGTCGTAAGAAAACTCAATCCACGTTAAGTGATCATTCCAAATTCTTTCGAGTCTATTGCACAGACTCTCATCATAGCTTCTAGCATTATAGCTTTTGCTTCTCAATACCCACTCTTTTCTAGTTCGTAATCGTTACTATCTTCCGTACCTAATATTATATTGGTTACACTTTTGCTCGTTAGCATTCTATAACCTTTTAATAACCGTGTCAACCTTAGTATCACGAACTCGTTAGATTCGGAATACCACCATACTAATACCACTTCATCTCTAGCTGCTTCCATCTTCCAAAGTTTGATCAATCATATAGAAGTAAAGAATTTATTGAGAGATCACTATGATCATGAACACTTGTTCTATTGCATAGTTAGTACAGAAGTTGGCCAGCCTTTAGTACTTGACAAGCAAATAAACAACATGTGGTATCCTACTAGGCTTCTATCACACAGATAGATAGTCATTCTGCAATACCTCCCCTTCTGGAAGGGTTGTTCTTCTCATTTCACGAAAATGAAAAGAAGAGAAAAGAAAGAATTCAAGAGAATTATATAAAAAATATTGCCATAAAACATCTGGCTTGGAGTCTACCCCTGAACTATAGAGGTTTATCACAGGAGAACAAAACATATATATGTATATATCTTAACATCAAGTATTATCTCATCATATTTCACATGCCTAAATGTTTTTGCTATTCCGTCCATCATTCTATGGACCCATGCTCTTGCTCGAGCTTATAAACAATCACCGTTGAATCTCCCTCGACAGCGAAAATCGAATCTCGGGTTTCATTCTAGACATCGTAGTTACTAGAATCCATTGCTATACCGCAACCTTCTTCGTATAGTAATACTATTCTTTATTGATAAGAAGGAATAAATATTCAATAGGTAGATAATCGACTTAATTAGTCTATCAATGATAAATTATACATCACCACGACCCGATTAGTGGTACTCAATCTCAACATTCATTTTAATACAACTTTTACGGTTATAATCGGCTCATTACTCGCAGAATCATTGCTGTATTACTATAGTCCATCGCTGACCTACTGTAGTAATTCGTTTTCCTCGGAATCTTAATATCTAATCATACGGAGTCCAAACCTGTCGTATCAAAATCTTTTAAGGAGTTAACATAATCACCATTCATGATTCATGAAGAACACTCCAGATCCTGACGTACATTCATGACATGAAGCAGATAAAATTGCAGAAGAGTTTCAATCAAAGCAACAATAGCAGGTTAATACCATTCTTAATCATATGCCTTCAATAGAAGACTTAACTCAAAGGTTTGTTTAGTCCTTTTTGAAATATGGTCCTGGCTTATTCTCAAGATAGGACCTTCTAAGATAGATAGCCCGCTCACGGCGATTACATGAATAAAATCTTTACCAAACTGCTATTACGGTTGTGTATCGCACAATCATCAGAAGGAATGTCAATCTTTCACACCATAATACAACCTTCACGGCTTTAACCATCATCACTGTATTCCTCTGGCACGAGCGCCTGTAATTGCTCTCTTACACTTTGAGTGTCGGCCACCTCATTGGCCTTTCCTGATAGTAATAGTTCCTTATAATCAATGTCTTTTGAACGATCTCCAACTAAATTTTCTACCTCATTTCCAATCACTGCTTATGCGAAAATGCTCTTCCTTACGCTTTGGTGAGAAAAAAAATATCACCATTTTTCCAAAAGTTATTGCATCGGTCTTTAGAGGTTAACATTGTCATGACAGACTCTCGGTCATACTTAGGACATCTTTTATCTTAGGTCCTAATTGCCTTAAACAATTTCGACCTTTACTGGTTCGATCCATACTTTCTCATGGTTTAAGACGTGCCCACTTGGCATTATTATTATTACGTCATATTTCCTTTACCAAAGTTTCTATTTGTAAAAAAAACTTAAATATCACCTCTCTTTTTGTAACTTCTCCAAGGTTATTCTTAAATCATTCCTCATGTACTCCCTAGGTATAGGGCATATCAAGACACCATTTACTGATACTAGAACCATTGTCAATATACTTCTGAAAAATTTCTCCACTGATCCTTAAAGGTTGGTGTTACCTTACTCCTTTCCACTTCTTACTGTCAAAACTCATATTATCCCTATTAAGGGTGAAATGCCAACCTGTATGCATTCCCCCATGGTTCATCTCAAGTTATCGCGGTTCCATCCTTAATTCTACCTTTAAAAAGGTACTTGTATCCTTTCATAGGTAAATCAAGTCATATATCCTTGATAAGGGTATTTTATTCAATCATTCTCACCTCGATAGTCTATGCCTAATTTCATAATAATATCCTTATCCGAAATGAGATCAATCCATATGGCCTCCAAAAGATAACAACGGTTATCCACTTTTCTTGCCTGATTTGGAAATGATAACAGGGGTGTTTTGAAAGATATTGGTTGTGTTCAACGTGAACTTCTTTTTACTAAATCCTCATTTACTTTTGTTGTTTATCTGAACAGTCATCTCAATATTGAGATATCTTCTATCTTGGTTCTCCCTTTTTGGGCATCAGTCACAGGTCTTACATACACTTCCCATTCTTGAAGGTCACTTCCTTCATCCCATTTTCCTAATATCTTGTTATCCTGTCTCCTCAGCCCATCTGTGTTTCCTTATTAATCCATCGGTCTATCTCAAAGTTTCATCGAATACTCTCAACTTAAAGGGGATTAATTATACGTATCGCTTACGCCTTCAACCTTGAATTTATCTCATTAGCAGTCACCATCGCGCTGATGATGACACACTTCTCTATATTTATTGTAAGGGTTTCTTAGGGTTTCCCATACCTAACTCCCTTATCACTTCTCAACTTTATTTCCTTTATATCCCTTTATACTCCTTCCCCTTTCAGTCGTTTATTTTCGTTTCTATTACAACCATTTCATGAACCAACACAACATAAGCATTGATTTCAAACATCCCGTCATTATGGATTCGTGTCCTTTAGACGAACCTTGATGACTTTCACAACCTAGATTCTTGATTCATCATACTTGTCCGCCTCTGGACTGGTTTTAAAACTTCTACACTATCTCTCTATCTTCCTTAGCCTTCCACCAGCGGATGGCCTCTCTCTTAGGAAGGTAAGCGGCAAAAATAGTCTGTTGTGCTTCGTCAATCATTTAGAATCTCAAATGATTCCTCTATTTATTTTAGCCAGGCTTTTGCCTCGACTAGGTCAGCTTGTTCCTTGGAACTCTGAGAGCTTAGCGACTTAAAGGTCCTGAAAGAATTTCCCACCATATTGTTTCCTCAGGGTGGTGGTTGGGGGAAAAAGTATAAGTTTTGTTTAGGAAGGTACATGAATTTCCCTACAGGAGTACCGTCTTGTTTCTCCCTAACTTGCTCGATTTCTGTTTCTCAGTATGAAATGTTTCATCCTTTTCCCATAATTGGGGTTATCTTATCCGTTAAAATCCTCATTTTCCACTTCATTATGTTCTGGGTTCCTTACATCTTGATTGCGACATCCCTGATTATCACATTCAGGGTTTGCCCCAAATCTTATTCCTCGTGGGGGCATAATGCTTGGAAAGAAAAAGAATTGAGAATCTCTTTATATTTGTCTTACTTACTTTGCTTAAGTCTTTCCCTCGTACAGTTCTTACATGATCATAAATTATGAATTCTCAAGTTCTATAAACTTCATGACATTCTTTACGTGTTAAGAGTGCAATTAACAATATGAACTTATCACAAGAAAACTTATCTGAACTGAAAGGAGCGAATATATACATAACCATTTGTTTGAGGGTAAAACAACTAAACACATGAAAGAGAATTACATCATTTGATCTGTTCGCTTCTAAACCAAAAGTACTGCCACAGATAATCATCTAGTCATTAAAACTAATCATTCATAAATTAGGCTAATCCTCCAAAAGTGGTGTTGCATGAAAATTCTTGTCTGATTGCTCTGGCTCTGCACACTACTATGGATCAAGAAATGCGGGCATGCACGACATCCCTAACCTGCTCCATCAAATAGGTGACGAGGTCTAAGATAGTCGCAAGTAGAGCTGGATCAATCTGACCCTCAAGATGGCCTCTAGCTGTAATTCGGGTGGGAGCCTCAACCCTGTCCATGCTATAAGCTAATCCTTCCGGAAGTACCCCGCTCTCAATCCTTGGTGCAATAAGTCGATCCAACAGATCACTCCTAACATTACGGGCCTCAGACAGGCCACCCAAAGTCATATAATAATCAGCAATAATAGAAGCCTGAACGGTAGCATCTAGCATTCCATGGTGGAACCTCATGGATGTCTACAGGAACCAAGCACGGTATCAGGTGACAATGGTGCAGGAGATAAAGATGGCATTTCCTCAGTACGTGTTGGGCTCTGTATAGGGGAGGGAACAGGAATTTGTGGAACCTCATGGATGTCTACAGGAACCTCCTGGAAAGGTTCGGATACTGGTATAACTGGTGCCATGGAAGTCCCCGCTCCATCTTCCCTCACTATTCATTGTGCCCTTGGTAACTCTCCATCCTCTCGTGCCGCCCTTGCGACCATCCTAGCTCTGGTAGTTCCCCTGACTACGGTCCTCAATTCCTCAACAACTATCTCTTTAGTCTTATCAGGATCCTCCACGAGGTCCTCCTCAGCAACAATCCCTTCTGGGATAACATCCTCAACCGCAACATTCTTAATATGAATCTCATACGGTCCCTCGTTAGGGTATTCTATCGGATTCACAATCTGATCTCCAACATGTAGTAACACATCCTCATGTTGATGCTCCTGAACCTCATGGTTCGGTGCCCCGCTTCCCTATACGATAATGAACTATGTTACTATCACGATATTTATAAGGGTTCCCGTAAGGGTTTTAATTGTCAGTACTACATTAGGTAGTCCGACTATGAACTTGGCAAGAGTTCTTATTATCTTAGTGAACTTATCATTTTAATGACGCATCATCTCTGAGGTTGATAACGCTTGGCTCTGATACCATTTCTGTAACACCCCCAAATCCGGGGTCGGAGATCCGGGTTGTCACGAGTTCCATTTCCCTTAATAACACTTAATCTTAATAATCAACCAACTACTGCATACTGTGACCCCACAATATACACACACACCACAAGTTATAGTCTCAGAGATGAATACCAAAAATAACACAAGTCATTTATTCTACAATTATAAGTCATTACACCTCAAAAGGGTTTCTGAATAAATTTACATATTCTTTGTCATTATTACAATTCATAAATATACATAAGTCTGGTACATCAACAGTTGAAACCCTAGCCTATTGGTAGTACCTACCTCAGCTACAGTGGCATCAACGCCTACAGAAAACTGCGGAACATTTCCTATCCGCTTGCAAATTAGGAGCTTGGTCATGTTCATCTTGTCTATCTGTTGTTGTGTGATGAAAGAAGAAAGCAAGGGTGAGCAATAAGCCCACCGAAATAATATGTATAATAACTAATAATATATGAGCATTCTCATAGTACTTATGAAAGTCTTGGTCAAGAAGGAATGAACCAAGTTTGATATCTTAATGCGACCAAGTCGCAAAATATTCAGTATATATGTATATATACTTTTCAAAATCTTGTAAGTCCTCTTCCATGCATAATATACACAAAGTTCCAGTTTATAACTGTATAAAAATATCGTTGCAAGGTGATCTCATATATCTAACCTTATCTCAACATTTTTTTGAAAATCTTTGTCATGCAAAAGATAATCATTAACCAGATATAAGTTGAAAAGATGAATTTACAAGATACTCCAATATACTTATATATTTTCCGAATACTACTTGAACTATCACCGTTCAAGGTATAATCGGTTTCAAAAGTTCATCACATAGATAAGACTACAAGATAAGACTTGAATAGATTCAATCTTTGAAATATCATTATAAAGAATGAAGTTACGAGATACTTCATTAAGTCCCGATATATATATACATTTCATACACTCTTCTGCTATGAAATATAAGCAGAGTTGTTATTCCCAAGAAGTTTGGAAAGAAGAAACTTTAGCATAAACCTGATATCTTGCTGATCAGGCAAAGATACCCATTAAGTAACCTTTTCTACTAGTAGATGGATGAATCCCCCACCGGTCATCACTCTGGCTACATTAGGGCCTTGTGATGGACCGCCACCCGGCCTCTTACGTATTGATGGACTGCCACCCAGCCACTTACACTTTGATAGATCGTACTCCGGCCTGTCGCTTATGTCGACTCATTTAAAAGGACTTACTTCCCGAATGTTGGGCAAGTAATCAAAAGCTCTTTATCAAATCAGCAACCTTGTTGCAAATATAAAATACACCCCAGAGTCGGATCCCTTAAGTTTTAAGCGAGTATTTAAATCCCCTTCGAAAGGAAGATCTTAAATTTGAAAATGAGTGTTACGAACGACATTTTGTGTAATATTATTTGCGAACTTTGTATAATATTGGAATCGATTATAAATATACCTATTTGATTATACACTCGTGTGAATGGAGTTTTATTAATTGCTCCTATTTTTGATTTATAAAGAATATTCTTTATTATGGAAAATTATCTTTTAAAAATTATTTCATTCACAAATTTTAAAAGTGATCTCATAAAATTTCTAAAAATCCAAGTTATTTTATGGTATAGATTTCATAATTTTTGAACTTTTATTTTATTATATAAAAATAGATCTTTGAAAATTAGTTGTTAGGTAATTAGCAAATTATATGAATATCCTTGCATGCAAAGACCCTCCCATTCAACTAAAGGGCTAAAAAGACAATTCCAAACCCACTCACTCTCATTCTGCTAGCCAATTTACCACCTTATCCTTGCATGCAAATTTACCTAACCTTAGCTAGAAGGTTACTTTTGTCATTTGCTAAAACCACTCACTTTTTGTCAAAACAAAGGCATAAAAACAAAACATAAGTATCATAGCATTCCATTTTCACTCCACCATTCCACCACTCACCTCACCTCCCTCCCCTCCCTCTCGGCTCCTCCCTCTCGTCCTTTGTGGCCGAAGCCCTACCCCTCCCTTTTTTTTCCTTCTTCATTCAAACACCTAACTTCCATTCAAGTAAATGTTACTTCCTATATTTTGATCATATGTAATCCAAAGAGTTTTGAGTGAAAAGTTTATATTTTGATCTTGCATGTCATAGTTTTAGTTGGAACTCAAAGTACAATCTTGATTCTCATGGATTTAAGGTTGTATTATTCAGGGAACTACAAGGAATGGTGAAATGCCAAGTCAAGAGAGTGAAGCTCTTGTTTTAATGGTCATTTCCCTTCCATTTCATTCGGCTATGACCATAAGGGAGCCGAATGAATGGTTCTTGAGGGTGTTTTGTTGCCTTGTTTCATTTTCGTGTGTTTTTGGTGATAATAACATGAATTTTGTAGTATAAACTTGATAAACCCTTTGCATGCTAAGTGATCTAGTTATAGCTTATGCTAGGCTTGCATGTTGATTTTATGATAAAATTTATTTTGGAAATCATATAGTTTTGGCTTGAATATTCCAAGGCATGCATGCATGTAATCAACTCATGATTTTTGGAAGTTTTTGATCATTTCAATTGATAATTGTTAGTAGGCTTTAATTTCAGTTGAGTTAAGATAATGATCTTGATTTGTGATCCTTGATATGTGATGTTAATTCTTATATATTTATAAAGAAGATATAGCTTGTTGTTTTCAAAAAACTTGATGACTTGTAATTAATGTAGTATGTTAACTTTTGAATTGCTATGTTCCACCTTAGGTAAGGTGAGGGGTTTTTAGCACATAAACGCAACGAAAACGTAAATTTAAATCTTAAAAAAAACCGAAACCCTCCGTAGGATCCATGCGAAAAATAATATTTAATTCGTAGTTCAGTATGTTTACCTTAAGAAGCTTTACGTTAATGGAAAGATGGAGGTCTTTAATAGCGATCCAAGAACGATGAACGGAAATTCCTAGCAGCTGCTCCTCAAGTGTGAAGCACTCCACCGGTATCCACCAAGAGTACAATATGATGGAGGAGGAAGAGGTTGAGAGAATTAGTTGCCTCCCTCTTGTTCTACTTTAGAATTAGGGTTAATTATTTGGGTTGAGGCAAATAGGGTTTATAATAGTATATTTATAGGAAAAAATTTCAGCTGAAAATTTTCTATAAAATATTATTATTATTAACCCTTTAATTGATTATTCTTATTAACCAATTAACTAATAATTAAAAACACCTTTTAATCATTAATCCCTTTTCTAAACACTTTAGAAAAATAGTTCTCTCACTTGATTTAATTTCCAAAATTAAATTCTTAATTAATAATATTAAGAATTAATTAAATCTCATTTAATCAATTATTAAATCTGCTAATTATTTATTTATTTCACAAATAAATAATTACCAGCCATTATTAATTAATTCCTCCACCATTAAATCATTCTCTTTTATGGTGTGACCCTGTAGGTTCAATATTAAGCCGGTAGTAGAAATAAATAATAATAAAACTATTTTATCATTATTTATATAAATTCTCTAATTCATTAAATATGATTAATTAATTAATCATATTTATTCTACATCGTGAGGGATACTTCTCAGCATATCGCGACTATCCGGATAATACGAATTCACTGCTTAGAATACCAAGAACCTATTCAGTGAGTAGTTACCGTACAATCAATTCCTTCTACCCTGCAATGTCACGATTAAATACAAGGCATGGAACTTGTGTCAAGCCTATCTTATTTAATCATTTGTTTTCCCATTCACTATGCTTAGTTCTATTTAATGTAAATTAGAAACTCCTTTCTAATTTCATTCACTCTGGCCAGAGATTCCTGAACTAACATAAGTGGATCAGCATTGAACATTCCCTTCCTACACTGGAAGGGGTAGATCCTTTATTGATCATACACTATCTTCATGTACAAATTCCTATACCCAGTAGAGCCCTTATAATTGTCCCTTGAGACTAAAAACTAAACCAAAGCATAGTTCAGTATACACAAGATGACTATGATGACCTCAAGTCTAAGGATACTTGTACAACTATCACTATGTGAACAACTGCTGACACGTGAGTGAACTCCATCAGTTGTTCAGCTGTATGAGTCATGTTCAGTGAACTTATTCTATAATAAGCACCTACATACTAGCTATAGTGTCACCACATAAATGTCTATGAGAACAGACATCCTTCATAATGAAACAAGCATAGTATGTACCGATCTTTACGGATTATAAATTACTAGTTAGTAATCCTACGACCAGAAACTATTTAAGTTTAGAGTTATCATCTTTTAGGTCTCATTATTATGATCTCATCACAATCCATAAAAATCTTTACTCTAAACCGTGGTATATCTAATTTAAACATTTAAATAGATAGAGCCCGCAATAAAAACAAAACAAGTCTTTTATTAATATCAATGAAATCAAAATAGATTACATAAAAGTTATTCCTTAATCCTCATACATGATTGGACTTAGGACATATCTCTTTCAATCTCCCACTTGTACTAAAGCCAATCACTCCGGTATCTAATACCCATATTGTCTTTATGACGATCAAAGTGACTCTGAGAAAGTGGCTTTGTGAGTGGGTCTGCTACGTTGTTATGTGTGTCAACTCTCTCGACGTTGACATCTCCTCTATTTTCAACTCAGATTCACCACCAAAAACAAGAAAAATGTCCCGAGTCCTTCACAAGTACTTAAGGATGTTTTTCACTGCTTTCCAGTGGTCTTCACCTGGATTGGACTGATATATGCTCGTCACACTAATTGAATAAGTAACATCAGGCCTTGTAAACAACATCGCGTACATGATAGATCCTATTGCTGAAGCATAAGGAATCTTACTCATACGCTCTCTTTCCTCAGGTGTCTTAGGAGACATTTTTTTTCGAAAAGGGACACTCAATGGTTCATCGGTATGAGACCTCTTTTGGAGTTTTCCATGCTAAACCTTTTAAGCACTTTCTGGATGTATGTACCCTGGGTAAGACCTATCATTCTTCTAGATCTATCTCTATAGATCTTCATACCGAGAATGTAGGATGCTTCTCCCAAGTCCTTCATGGTGAAGTTCTTTGATAGCCATACTTTGACTGATTGTAGCATCGGTATATCATTTCCTATAAGAAGTATGTCATCCACATACAATACAAGAAATGTTACCGCGCTCTTACTAACCTTTTTATAGACACATGGTTCATCTATGTTTTTGATAAAACCAAACTCTTTGATTGCCTCATCAAAACGGATGTTCCATCTACGAGAAGCTTGCTTTAAACCATATATGGTTCGCAGCAGCTTACACACTAGGTGTTCATTTCCCTTGGAAAGAAAACCCTCTGGCTGTGTCATATACACTTCCTCTTCAAGTTTCCCATTGAGGAAGGCTGTTTTCACGTCCATTTTCCAGATCTCATAGTCGTAGTAAGCAGCAATCGCAAGCAAAATCCGAATTGATTTTAACAGGGCTACAGGAGAAAAAGTTTCATCAAAGTCAATCCCTTGCTTTGTTTGAATCCTTTTGCCACGAGCCTGGCCTTATAGGTCTCCACCTGCCCATCTGCTCCAATCTTTCTTTTGTATACCCACTTGCACCCAATAGGCTTAACACCTTCAGGCGCCTCAACTAGAGTCCATACTTGGTTGGTATACATAGATTCCATTTCGGATTTCATGGCACTATGCCATTTCTCTGAGTCAATATTACTCATAGCCTCATTATAGGTCATAGGGTCGTCATCATCAATGATTGACAACTCATTGTCATTCTTAATGACAAGGCCATAATACCTCTCAGGTTGGCGAGACACTCTCCCTGTCCTACGAATGGGCTGTTCCACAGAAGGTTGTTCAGTCTGAACAGGTGTTTCCACTTGATCCGTAGTAGTTTGTGCTTCTTGAACTTCATCAAGTTCAATTTTGCTCCTACTGTTTCCTTCAAGGATAAACTCCTTGTCCAAGAAGGTAGCATGTCTGGAGACAAACACCCGATGATCGGTGTAAAAGTAATACCCTAAAGTCTCTTTAGGATATCCCATAAAATTACATTTTACAGATCGAGATTCCAGCTTATATGGGTCAACTTTCTTGACATAAGCTGGACATCCCCAAATCTTAACGTGTTTAAGACTCGGTTTCCTTTCTTTCCATATCGCATATGGAGTTTGAGGAACAAATTTGGAAGGCACCTTATTCAGTAAATATGCTGAGGTTTCCAATGTATAACCCCACAGGAATACTGGAAGATTCGCATAGCTCATCATGGACCGAACCATATCTAACAAAGTTCGATTTCTCCTTTCCGATACCCCATTCAACTGTGGAGTATATGGAGGAGTCCACTGGGAGACTATACCATTTTCTTTGAGATAAGCTAGAAACTCTCCATTCAAGTATTCACCACCTCAATCGGATCGAAGAGTTATAATACTATGTTTGGTTTGTTTCTCCACTTCATACTTATATTCTTTGAACTTTTCAAAGGCTTCAGACTTGTGTTTCATCAAATACACATATCTGAATCTAGATCGATCATCTATGAAAGCAATGAAGTATGAAAATCCACCCATGGCTGGCGTAGACATTGGTCCACATACATCTGTGTGTACCAATCCTAGCAAATCTGCAGCCCTCTCGCCATGTCCACTAAATAGAGATTTGGTCATTTTACCCAATAGACAAGACTCGCATGTAGGATATGATTCAAAATCAAAGGGGTCAAGTAACCCTTCCTTATGCAATGTCCGCAGTCTATTTTCACTAATATGACCAAGTCCGCAGTGCCACAAGAAAGTGAGATTTTCATCATCCCTTTTTCTTTTATTAGTATGTTCAATTTGTAGTAAATTATGCTCTACGTCACATACATACAGACCATTGTTTAAAATACCACTTTCATAAAGAACATTATCTCTAAGAATTGAACATTTATTATTCTGAATAACAAACGAAAATCCAGCCAAGTCTAACATGGAATAGAAATAATATTCCTCACAATCGAGGGAACAAAATAACAACTATTTAGAACAATAGTCTTGCCCATAGGCATATGTAAATGAAATGATCCTACAGCTTCAGCAGCAACTCTTGCTCCATTTCCCATCCGTAGAATCACCTCCTCTTCTTGAAGAGTCCTACTTCTCCTTAGTCCCTGCAACGAATTGCAAATATGAGAACCACAGGCGGTTTCTAGTACCCATATAGAAATTTGACTTAGTGACATATTAACTTCGATCATGAACATACCTGAATCAGAAGCGGTAGTCTCACTACCCTTCTTCTTCTTTAATTCTGCAAGGTAAACCTTGCAGTTCCTCTTCCAGTGCCCCACCTTGTTACAGTGAAAGCAAACAGCTTTGCTCTTGGGGTCTTCAGCTTTTGGTAGAACCGGCTTTTTCTCTCCTACTTTCTTCTTCTTGGAAGGGTTCTTCGTCCATTTCTTAGGATCGGAACCTTCACCAATTAGAAGAACAGAACTCTTCTTAGGGGAAAATTCGATTCCGCAGTCTTCAACATGTTGTGGAGTTCAGGCAGGCTGACATCCAGCTTATTCATATGAAAGTTCACAACAAACTGCGAGAACGAACTCGGAAGTGATTGCAAGACCAAGTCTTGGCTCAGCTCCCCATCCATGGCAAAACCAAGTTGTCCAAGACATTCAATCAAATTGATCATCTTAAGTACATGGTCATTCACAGATGATCCCTCAGACATCCTACAACCGAACAGCTCCTTTGATATCTCATATCGAGCTGTCCTCCCTGCCACATCATACAACTCTTGTAGATGCATAAGGATAGTGTGAGCATCCATATGCTCATGTTGCTTTTGTAGCTCAATGTTTATGGAAGCTAGCATGATGCATTAAGTAACATTTGCATCATCTATCCACTTAAGATACATAACATGTTCATCATTATGTGCATCGCTAGCAGGTTCAGTAGGCTTAGGTGAGTCAAGCACATATTCCAGTTTCTCAACCCTGAGAACAATTCTCAAGTTTCGAAGCCAGTCAGCAAAATTAGGACCAGTCAACTTGTGAGCATCTAGTATACTCCGGAGTGATAGTGCAGAAGACATAACGAATATAGTAAATCTGTAAATGATGAACACATAACAACACTTAGCAAATATTCAATTTCATTTCAAGACACTATATGAATCGGGTCTTTATTCATAAGTGGCTCCCACTAGTTTATCTAATTTATACAACCCCTAAGTGAAAATTAAGCATTCATAATGCTAGTGGGAATAGGGATCCTACATTCCATCACACAACCTCGGCTATAACACGAAACATCATGTGATGTTCAATAGGCAGACAACTCTTGTCAATTACATCTTAAGTTATTCCCTAATAAAACTTTAGTCTCTTGAATAATTGAGTCACGGCTGTAGCACGACAAACTCAATATTCTAAGTCAAGTCTAACCCAACATTTCATATAATTAAATCAGTCTCCAACGGCCTATGGCTGTAGCACGTAACGACCTTTAGATTCTAATTCAATGTACACATCTCTATGTAATAGACAAGTATTTCTTATTTCGAAATCAAAGCCCTCGGCTGTAGCACGAAACGACAATGATTTAAAAATACGAACCACTTTCTACCATGTTGGAAGGCTATGACCGACACAAGCCCGTTGTGTCATTGGCCAATTACTACTTTATATTATTTAATTTTAGAGGGATTATATTATGTTACAATCATAATCATATTATAAAGAGATTCTTCCTTTTAAATTAAATATTTCAAATCAATAATCGATAATCAGGTGATTCCCAGATCGGGGGGAGCATTGTCAAGAGGCGTCACTTAATACCCCTTTCTTATAGATAGAAATCTGCTTTTGACAGAATCATCCTTTCTCTCAATATTGAAAATTCATATTTAATTACGTGTTTCATAAATACAAGAAACTCATGATTGTATTCATAATATTATTGTTAAGGCAAGAAATGATTCATATTCTAGATTTTTTAGAGCACGCCTTATATTGATTTAAGTTCACCTAAATCCATCATCGCATGGTAAACATAGGCATATATCTCATATATAAAATTAAATAAACAAGTAAATGTAAAGTGCAATAAAGTAAATGTGTTTGGTTATGGCCCCATCCTATGTGATCTTTATCAAGCTCATGATAAAAATCAAGGTCAATCTAATATGGTGATGGAAATAAATATAACTACTTATTACATAAGTCTTCTTCTTTGTTTAGACTTCTTGTATGCCTCATCTTCTTCTTTGTATCATCTCCATTGGATAGCCTTATTGAGTCTTCAATTACATTACATAGATTGAAAGTAAAACTAATCTAATGAACTTACAAGAATAACTCGAGTTACATTCGAGATTTATGATTACAAAGATTGACGACATGCAAGTCGTATTTAAAACCAAAACCAAAACCATTACACTAAGGTCGAAAGGCCATAACCATACACCATGCTCATACAACACATAAAAGCATGTTAAAATACATAATTTGATCTTAACATATCATATTATCCGTGATCTAATCATAAAAAAAATATGAAAAAAATCAGAAAAATCAGAATCAAATTAGAAAACCAAGAATCACTGTTTACGGGCAGTAAACAATGTCCAACGCCTTACAGACGAGTCGTTGATAGCTTTGGCTATCAGTTTTGTTCAGACGCTCGTTTACCTATGGAATAGGGTATTTGTTTGCGTAAATCGGACACCAGACCCAGATTTCAGCAAATCTGCAGCAGCCAATTCAGAATCCGTATCTAATATGATTCTCATAATTAGAACAAACATAAATCATGTATAAATCAGTATATATACAGATTACATAATCATCTTATGATTATACAACTCACATGAATATCATATATTCAAAACCATACATATATAAGCATATTATATTAACATCAAATCATGGCGAATCACGTACATGCTCATATATCGAAAACAGTTAAACACATAAATGAATTAAAAACTTTTTGCAAGTAGCTCTGATGCCATTCAAGGGATTTTAGCACATAAACGCAACGAAAATGTAAATTTAGATCTTAAAAAAAACCGAAACCCTCCGTAGGATCCAGGCGAAAAATAATATTTAATTCATAGTTCAATATGTTTACCTTAAGAAGCTTTACGTTAATGGAAAGATGGAGGTCTTTAATAGCGATCCAAGAACGATGAACGGAAATTCCTAGCAGCTGTTCATCAAGTGTGAAGCACTCCACTGGTATCCACCAAGAGTACAATGTAATGGAGGAGGAAGAGGTTGAGAGAATTAGTTGCCTCCCTCTTGTTTTACTTTAGAATTAAGGTTAATTATTTGGGTTGAGGCAAATAGGGTTTATAATAGTATATTTATAGGCAAAATTTTCAGCTAAAAATTTTCCATAAATATTATTATTATTAACCATTTAATTGATTATTCTTATTAACCAATTAACTAATAATTAAAACACCTTAATCATTAATCCTTTTTCTAAACACTTTAGAAAAATAATTCTCTCACTTGATTTAATTTCCAAAATTAAATTCTTAATTAATAATATTAAGAATTAATTAAATCTCATTTAATCAATTATTAAATCAGCTAATTAATTATTTATTTCATAAATAAATAATTACCAGCCATTATTAATTAATTCCTCCATCATTAAATCATTCTCTTTTATGGTGTGACCCTGTAGGTTCAATATTAAGCCGGTAGTAAAAATAAATAATAATAAAACTATTTTATCATTATTTATATAAATTGTCTAATTCATTAAATATGATTAATTAATTAATCATATTTATTCTACATCGTGAGGGATACTTCTCAGCATATCGCGACTATCCGGATAATACGAATTCACTGCTTAGAATACCAAGAACCTATTCAGTGAGTAGTTACCGTACAATCAATTCCTTCTACCCTGCAATATCACGATTAAATACAAGGCATGGAACTTGTGTCAAGCCTATCTTATTTAATCATTTGCTTTCCCATTCACTATGCTTAGTTCTATTTAATGTAAATTAGAAACTCCTTTCTAATTTCATTCACTCTGGCCAGAGATTCCTGAACTAACATAAGTGGATCAGCATTAAACATTATCACCCTACACTGGAAGGGGTAGATCCTTTATTGATCATACACTATCTTCGTGTATAAATTCCTATAACCAGTAGAGCCCTTATAATTATCCCTTGAGACTTAAAACTAAAACAAAGCATAGTTCAGTATACACAAGATGACTATGATGACCTCAAGTCTAAGGATACTTGTACAACTATCACTATGTGAACAACTGCTGACACGTGAGTGAACTCCATCAGTTGTTCAGCTGTGTGAGTCATGTTCAGTGAACTTATTCTATAATAAGCACCTACATACTAGCTATAGTGTCACCACACAAATGTCTATGAGAACAAACATCCTTCATAATGAAGCAAGCATAGTATGTACCGATCTTTGCGGATTATTAATTACCAGTTAGTAATCCTACGACCAGGAACTATTTAAGTTTAGAGTTATCATCTTTTAGGTCTCATTATTATGATCTCATCACAATTCATAAAAAGCTTTACTCTAAACTGTGGTATATCTTATTTAAACATTTAAATAGATAGATCCCGCAATAAAAACAATACAAGTCTTTTATTTATATCAATGAAATCAAAACAGATTACATAAAAGTTATTCCTAAATCCTCATACATGATTGGACTTGGGACATATCTCTTTCATAAGGATGATCTCCATTAAGTCAATATTGAGTGTATGAGAGTTAGTTCAGTAGATCACCTTGGTTGAGGTTTGGTTTGGGTTTTTGGTTGTTGTTGGTTGGGTTTGTCAAGTAAGAATATTGGTGAAAGGAGAGTATTAGTTTCTGCAGAAAATCAGTTTGGTACCCTGAGGTTTAGAGTGAGATTTGACCTTGTCATTGTTGTGCACTTTGAGGCCCAAGTCACCAGAAGCTAGCACTAGGAGTATACAATAGGTTTTAGGCATTTTTTGGAGGTTTGTAAGACGTTTGGTTAGGTGCACGAGTGGAAACATCAAATCTGTCCAGCAGGGGACAGTTTTGTTGCAACTTAGAAATAGGAAGTTTTGACCAAGTCATAAGTAGACCCTCATTAGGCCCTATTGGGCCTTAGTTAGAGGGAGTGTCAGAGGAGTTGTTCCAGCCATAGTTCATAGGATTTGAGTTAGAATAATGTGTCATAAGTTAGTTCAAATCAAGACCCTTTTCTGCCCAGAAAAAAGGGGAAGCGTAGACTTTAAGCTTAGGCCTGGGGAGGCCCAAGCTAGGCCCTTAAGCCACACCAAGTTTGGGAGTTGGGTTATGATCAGGAGAGTCTAGTGTAAAACTTTTGGAGGTAAACTTGAAGTGTAAGAGTGTCAAATGCACCCAAGAAACCTTAGATGTCATTCTGAAGTTTACCATAATGAGCACATTCACTTATCACATAGTTTTAGAGCACTTAGGAGTGAAGTTTTGGTTGAACACCATAGCTGCAAGATAGCATAAAGTCAGTAGAGTAAGGCCCAAGTTAGGATCAATAAGAATTGGATGGTTTAGTAAAGGCACATCGAGTTAGGAGGCCAAAATTTGGAGATTTTGTCTAGCGACCAAGTGACTTAAGTAAGTGGAGCGAGATCATCCAAGCCTAGTATTGCAATATGGTGTGTGTGATAATATTTGGTACTTAAATATGGTATGTGAGCATATGTGGCTATGTGTACTATTATGATTATAAGGTGATTGTAAATTGTGTGTATATATAGGCCTAAGTGCCATTGTGTTTAAATTTTGGTTTACAAATAGGTTGAGTTGGTAAGAATATATTATAATGAGGTTATTATTATTTGTGTAGGATCTCGAGACGAGGCTAAACTTGCCACTAAGGTCGAGTGAAGCTTCCAGTTGCTCCCACCTGCCAGTCAAGTCCAGCCTTTCTTAAGGCAAGTGATTCAACCTGCCTCTTTCATTTACACTGCAAGTGTGTGATAACTAGTTCATATATACGATGCGAGTATTTTAATTCAACTTGATATACATGAACCAAGTGGTTTCGAATCTATATCCGTAGTATATGAAAATGACATGAACCCTCAAGTATTTATTTCAAGTAGTTTAACTTTACTTGAAGATTGCTATGCAAGTAAATCCAAAGTCCTATCATGCTAGTATACCAAAGTAATTATGATGTTGAACCATATGCAAGTTATACCCAGTAACCTTGTCTTGATACCTAAAAGTCAGTTGTTCCTTAATGATTGATCATAATTGTTGGATAACCCTATCCTTACCCTAAAACATGATACTTTTTGTATCTTGAGCTGATGCTCACCTTCTTTATATTTTAATACTTGTACCTCATTTGGAACCATTAATGCTTACTTTCTCTATATTTTTAAATACCTATGTCTTACCTGGAAACATTACCTAGAACCCCGTTTGACCTTGTTCCTTCATACTATCCGATAACCTTGCTAAATCTCACTGTCAAAATCCTTGTATATGGAAACCTTGCAATTCCCTTGATGAAGTATAGTCTAGTTGATCATGGCCTTGAAATTTAGTGGACCTTTTCCCTGTGCTTCAAAGTTGATCTAGAACCCTTGATAAAGATGCTCACTGTTTAAGAAATTAACCGTCCCCTGGCATCAGTTTTTAATAAAATAAAAAAAATTAAAATTTGGATTTCCAGTCCCAAAGGGGGACAAATATTTTCTTTAAATAGTGGATCTAGACTGAGACGCAAGTCCTTTCTGCTCTTAATTTGTAGGCTTAAAAGTTGCCTAGGGATCCCATTAATGTTCTAGAACCCAGCGAGGTTCGGGATTACATCGCAGATGATCACCGGCTGTAATCCGTAGCGTCATAAAATGGTTTTTGATAAAGAAATGGTTTGAATGGTTTTGTTACAAATAAAAGATGCCATCACTCAAAAGTTTATCTCTTGCTATTATTAGCTCTACCTTCACATTGCTATTCTTATATTTCGATTTATGTTTTGTATTGTATTGTATAGCACTTGTTGAGCATTTGGCTCACTACTTGCTTTCACCCTGATATTTCAGCTAGAAAATATGGTTAGATTCAAGCAGACAGCGTGTAAGACTTGTGATGCCGATGCATATGTCCGAGCTCAGGTAGATTAGTGATCGTTTTGTGTGAGGACTCGATATTAGAAATCAGGTTGTAATAGTTAACAGTGTGGGCTGTTCCAAACCCTAAACTGTAAGATCTTGGATTCAGTTGTATTTACTTTCTTTTGTTATCAAATGTAATAATTTGTATAATATCTATGATTAAGTCGGGGCGTGACAATGAGTAATGGGATCCGCTCTAACTTTAAAAATCATTTTGAAGACTCGAAAATATTTTAAAGAATATTTAGAGTAATGATGATTTAATAAAATAAATCAGTCCCGATATGTTAGAAAATATTTGAATATTATTATTTAAATAATATTCCCATAAAGGATAATCTTTATAAGAATAATTGAAGTAGAAGTTTTAAAACTCATACTTGAAGCGAATAATAAATAACAAAAGATATACTTATACGAAAGTACGATCTTTATTTGAATAATCAAAAATAAGTTTGATTATTATTCAAACCATCGAATATACCTTATTCGATTAATAGTTATAGATAACTATATATATATTTATTATACTCGGGAACTTCGACTCCCAGTTTAGAGAAATGTTCACCTTCGGGTCCCTTATACTAAAGGTATACGCAACTACTGCTTATCTCTAGAATAGGTATTATGCAGTTTATAAGCATTTGAATTGATAATAGAATATCAAGATTACGAAACAGGCATCCATATATATCATATCAACATGCTCCAATATATTGCAAGATTTTCTAATAACAATCATGCACTTATCACAAGATAATGCATATACACATATACATCACAACAACAGTTATACGGGTAGAAAACTTGCCTAAGCGACTGGGGGTGGTAAAAGGCCTGGGGTGAGTCTGGTAACCTATAAAAAACATATAAGTTGGAATTAAACCACGGTCGCTTAAGAAACTAGACTTTAACCAATTGGACCCTAACGTTCGCTTTTGCGCTTAACGATTCACATAAGTCGCTCGAGTACCCTCGGCTCCACCATTTCTAATAAATTAACTGTTATTAATTTTAAGGCAACGCTTTCGCGAATACTCTACCAACTTACCCATTAACCTTACATAATTGTTTCATACTCCAATTAGTCATTTAAGGACCTTAACCAAGGTTTCAAAGTAAGGCGAGGGGTAATGGTTCGTTCGCGAAACTCGGTTACTTAAAACGGTCGTTTCTCCTAAACCGTACATCGGATTCAAGCGAACCACATACCAAAATGAAGCTTACGACACGATCTAGTTAAACATGGTAAGGTTACAGATTGGTCAGTTAGATTTCTGTCCGGAACACTAAAACAAGCAGTTGAATGAAAATGGGAATTACGATGGCTATGTTTACGCGATTACCAAAGTTTAAATTACTCCAATCAACCACAATTCAACTCACAACCATCAATAGAACCAAACTTTATCCAAACCTTACTACATCAGTCCATAACCTCATGATTTTCCCAACTCATTCAATCACAAACAAGAGCTACTAACTATACTTAAGGTTCATTAACCAATACCCAAGATTTACAACTCAAAATCATTACAAATCCAACCAAACTCTAAACATACAAGAATCATGCTTATCATGAACTATATTAATCAAAACTACTCCTAAACATTCAAAGTAAAGCTTAGGGTATGAGGTTTTAGCTTCCTTGGTGAGTAGAAGTAACTAAGAAGCTTGAAATAGCCCTTGAAAGTCCTTACCAAAGCTTAATCTAACCAAAAACACAAGATCAAACAATTTAAATTTCTTGAAAACACTATTTACTCTATTCTTCAATGATTTATTGAAAGAGATTGTGAAGGAATTGGGAGCTTAAACTCCTAGGATAGCTATAACTAATCATAAGGAACCTTGGATAATTACCTTGCAATTTAACAAAGCTTGGATCTTGAATTTTTGAATTTCTTCTTTCTTAAAACAAGAAAAGCCGAGAGCTTCTCTTCTTGGAAGCAAGGTCAACTTTTTAATTTTTGTGTTATGATATTTTGCTTGGTTGATTTCCTTTTTGCTTGGAAATTTTTGATCTTTTACCATGGTAACTTTTACATGGCCCATAATCAACCAACAAGCAAAATCCCTTGTCATGCTTATGTCATCATGTTTGTGTCATCTTGTTAACACATGTCTTCTCCTTGTTGGTGTGATGACATCATCATCCACTAACCTCTTTGATTAGCCCTTAATTGCTTGGCTAATGACCGCTTATCTGTTATACGGTTCGCTTAACTTTCGTTCTCGTTTGTCATTTGAGGGATCATATTCCGGATCATATTCGGGATCTTATTACTTGGGTTCGCCTAAACCTTTCTCAATATTTTATATTTCTTTTTTGATCCTCTCTTATAATCCTTGAATTTAAATCCTTTTAATCATGTTACCTTATACTCAATTATTTCGGTATCTGGTGGATTTTCGGAAAAAATCAAAGTGTTCGAATTTGGATTCTGACGATCTTTACATACATTCATATACTTTATGGAGTACTAATAAGATCTCAGAATATTAATAAAAGAACTCCTACATAGTGTGGCATGAAAAGTTTTATTAATCAGCATTATCAGCAAAATCACTATCCATAATGATTACAAAAAGTCCAAAATTTTTAGGGTTATTACAAATCCAGTAGATAGATTATTTGTTGACTGATAATCTTGAATCTTCATTTATTTGCATTCTGTATATGAGAGGCATGCCGAGATCTCCAGTTTGTTCTATAGAGAAGTGACATCTCGATAAGTATAATGACTTATGGAGATCTCTGAGTTCTCTATAGGTATATTTGACTTGTCGAGGTCTCTTGATATTTGCATCCTAAATGACTTGTCGATATGTTTGAGATCTCTACATGTAGAATTGACTTGTCGATATCTCAGAGATCTCTATATACATTTTGACTTGTCTATATCTCTGAGATCTCTAATGATAATTTGACTTGTCAATATCTCCAATCTTCACATCTTCAATTTGACTTGTCGATATCTCTGAGTTCTCTACATGCAAAAATGACTTATCGATATCTCCAATCTCCATATCTTCATTTAACTTGTCGATATCTCTTATACTTCTCTATAAACCATTTTGGACTTCTCGATAAGTCATTCTGGAGTTCTCGAATGACTTCTCTATATTGTTTAATCTGTAAATTGTCGATATCTTGACTTAGAACATTTTTCATAAAATAGATTTATTCAACTCAAAGCTTCTGTATCATTTTTCTGAGGCACGATCTAATTTAATCTTCTTCCAGAGTTTATTCCTTAGGCTTGAACATTTATAGAAAAATATCCCAGTCTAATCTTCTAACCATTTTTACAAACTCAAGTAATACAATACAAAATACGAAGTTGATTATCAACGAACTAAATCTTAGGGTTGTCAATTTGACTTAGTGTTGTTATTGTACAAGCATGTCTTGCACAACAATCTCCCCCAATTTATGAGAAGATTTCTTTTCACAAATTCATGCCTGATAACAAGACTAACCCCAATTTACAAGAAAAAATAAAATGATTACATAGAACTGACAGAATAACAAATACAGCTTTTATATACTGAGTGATTTCATGAGTTCAATAAGTACATTCATTACATGAAATTCTCATAGCCTGATTCTTTTCTAGTGAGGTCCTTTATATTTACAAGTACTTGAAGTTCCTCTATGATTTTAGTCCCTCTTAGAGCTTCCACAAGCTTGATCCAATCATCCAATGAATAACCATTCAAGTAACCAACCCTGAATCTTGATAACTTGCCAACTTGTATGTTTAGAAAATGTCCGTCCTTAGAAATTCTACTCATCCCCTTTGTCTTGAGCTCATTTTATCTTTGTTCAAACATAGGAATTTCTTCTGCATACTTCCTATCCCTTTCTTCCTTTTCAACCCTTGCTTTTGATTTTATTTCATCTCTTACTCTCAGCCATACACATATTATAGTCCTCCATGCCCTTGTACTTGTTTCCTTGTCCTTCATTAGAGTGAAGGAGCCATCCTGATAATAGTCTGACTTCTCTCAATGATACAACCCAAACTTTGACTATTTCTTCAGCTAATTGTTGAAAGTAGTCATCATCTGTGATGCACCAGTTTAATGGTAGAAAATCAGTCTGATCAAAGCAATTCTAGATAACCCTCTTTCCAACTTGTAGCTTCTTTGGTTTTCTCCCAACAGTCTTGAAATGAGTTTTGATTGGTGGATTAAATGTAGGTAGGTTTGAGATTTTCTTTATTATGGTTTGGCTAGAAGTGATTGGTATTTTGAGTAAGGTGTTTGATGTTTGTTTGTACAAAAGTTTAGGCTTAGATTTTAAGGGTAGTTTAGTGTTTGAGCTTGCAAGCTTAGTGGTTTGAGTAGGTTGAATCCTGACTTGTAGTCTTTGAACATTTCTTTTGGTACCTTCACCATCTTCCCTCTTCTTATTTCTCCTTACATCTCCTCTCTTCTTATCATCTCTTTTCTTCTCTTCTACTTTGCTGCCAGTTGCCTTGGAGGATTGACTTGGATTTGATCTAGAAGGTTTTTGATCATCTTTCTTCTGTGCATCATCATCCAAGTTATCCTTAGTATTGATTTGTGTTTTGGGCAACATGGTTTCAACATCTCTCAAGTATCTCCCCAGTATCTTAATCATTTCCTCATCTTCAACAGTCTTGTTCTGCTTTATCTTCAAGTTTGTTTCTAGAGTCATCATCAGTTTCTTGTTTTCCATGACATATTGTTTTGGAATCTGGAAGTGTTTGCAATATTTGGTGGATGGACAAATGTATTCCACTCTCTTGCTTGGTTGGAGATATGCTTCTAAAAAAGCAGCTATTTGAGCATTTTTCAATTCATTGAGCAAGAGAGTGTCTTTATGAATCACTCTATTAACCTTGTTGATTTGAATGTCCAATTCAGATGCCCTCCTTTCTATAAGATAATTGAGGGACACCTGCATACACCTATCCACACCAGAGTTGTTAGATATATTTGAGATGTCATGTCTAATGTGTTTCATGTTTAGTTTTCAGATCTTAACAAACAGGAAATATCAGTACTTACTGGAATCAGTACTTACTGGAAGTCAGAACTTAAGGATATCAGAACTTAGGTTATCAGAAGATAGATATCAGAACTTAAGTACGGGAAGACTTACAGTTAAGGAAGGAAGTTGATTTACAGGAAAGAAGATCGAGACTAATACAAAAGAAGATATGCATGGAAAGAGTTAGAAGATAAGAAGACTTGTATAAGATATCTGATTGATATATTTTAGGAGACAGAATTATATTCCATATCAATTAGAAGTTATCTTGTAACTGTGTACTATATAAACACAAACATAGGTTCACACTATATGTGTTATCATTATCGAGAAGATCATACATTGTAACCTAGCAGCTCTCGTGATATTTGTTCATGACTGAGAGAGAACAGTTCCATTATAACAGAGTTTATTATATTGAATATATCTGTTTACTATTACTTGTGTTCGAAATCAATTTGATTGTATTAAACACTATATTCAACCCCCTTCTACAGTGTTGTGTGACCTAACAATTGGTATCAGAGCCTGTCCGTTAACACACATACAGTAAATATCCAAACAATCATGTCTGAAGAAGCTGAAAAAACAACCAAGCCCACCAAAACTGAAGAAACTAAAAACACTCAAATCCACAGTCGATATGAGACTATTAGGGTTCCCATACTGAGACCTTTTGAGTATCCCATATGGAAAGTGAAGATGGCTATGTTTCTGGAAGCTACATATTCAGAATACCTTGACAAAATTAATGAAGGACCGCATAAGCCAACCAAGCTCTCTGCTATAGTTGCAGATCAGCCAGCAAAGACCATACCAAATGAGAAAAGTGAGTATACAGCTGAAGATATCTCATCCATTGCCAAGGATGCAAAGGTAAGGCATTTGCTGCATAGTGCCATTGATAATGTCATGTCAAACAGGGTAATTCATTGCAAGACTGCAAAGGAGATATGGGATGCTTTAGAGACAAGATGCCAGGGAACTGACGTAATCAAGAAGAACAGGAGGACTATACTCACTCAAGAGTATGAGCACTTTGACTCAAAAGCTGATGAGTCATTAACTGACTTATATGACAGGTTTGTCAAACTCTTGAATGATCTGTCACTGGTGGACAAGGAATATGATCTTGAAGATTCAAATCTAAAATTCCTTTTAGCTTTTCCTGAAAGTTGGGATTTGAAGTCTACCACTATAAGAGACAACTATGCTCTTGATGAAACCACTCTTGATAAAATTTATGGTATGCTCAAGACTTATGAACTTGAGGTAGATCAAAGGAGCAAGAGGCATGGGAGAAAGTCAAGGACAGTTGCTCTTAATGCTGAGGAGGAATCCCCCAAAGTGGTTATCTCAAAGAAAGGCAAAGGAAAGGCTCTCATCATAAAGTCTGATTCAGAATCATCAAGTTCTGATGATGATGATTCAGAAACTGAAAGTTTACCTGAAATAGATGCTGATGAAGAGATGATGAAACTGTGTGCTCTTATGGTGAAGGGTATCACAAAGATAGCCTACAGAAAATTCTAAAGGGGAAAGAAGTTTTCCAAGAAAGGTGGAAGTTCTGATAAGAAAGGGTTCAGAAAGTATGAAGGCAAAAGTGCAAAGTCTGACAGAGGAGATAACTCAAATGTCAAATGCTACAATTATGGTGAAAGAGGCCACATATCTCCTGACTACAAGAAAGGAAAGAGTGATAAAGGCAAGGCACTTGTCACAAAGAAGAAAAGCTGGACAGACTCTTCAGATTCTGAAGATGAGGTGAATTATGCTTTAATTGCAAATGCTGATGGCAGCCCTGAAACTGCTGAATTAAAGGTACCTCAAACAACTTGTGCTTTTCATACTGATAATATTACTGAGTTGAGATTATATCTTAAAACCATGTTTATTAGCTACAGAGATCAAACCTTAACATGTAAAAGATTAACTTCTGAAAATCTTGCTTATAAGAAAAGGAATGATTATTTAGAAAAAGAGTTAGTTATGTTCCATCAAACTCAGAAAGAAAGAGATGATGCTTTTTATGTTAGAGATGAATGGCTAAAATTGAATAAATCTCTAAAAACTGAGTTAGAAAAAGAAAGAGAGATTATCAGGACTTGGACTAACTCTGGCAGAACAACTCAGAATTTATTAAGTAGTGGAAACTGGAAAGAGGGCTTAGGTTATGGAGATGATAAAAGTGAAAAAGGAACTGAACAAATTAAGCCAATTATTGTTAAAAAAACTGTTAAGCCAAAGGTAAATCCTGTTAAGTTTGTATCTAAAACTGTAAAGTCTGATTCTGAAAAGATGAAAGAGTCTTTGACAGAAGTTAAGGAGAAGTCAACTTTTGACAAATTAGTACAGGATAAACTAGCTGAAGTCAACATAGTCTTAATGACAAAGAAGCAGCTTAAGCATAAGCTGAAAGAAATAAGGAATGTCAACAAGGTAAAGGCAGCTAGGAAAAATAGGAATGGAAAGGAAGGTGTGAATAAAAGCAATAATTATATGCATGTTCCTAATGCTCCTAGAAAGAAATGTCATAACTGTGGAAACTCTAATTATCTTGCTTCTTTTTGCAGGAAGAATAAGAGTATAAACTCTTTACCTCCTAAGTCAGGAGTTAAGAGTCAGTCTATTAGGTTTAAGCCACAAAATCCTTGTTTTTATTGTGGTAGTTTATGGCATTCCATCTATACTTATAAGGAATATCATAGTTTGTACTATGATTATTATCAAATAAAACCTTCTTTGAAGAAAGTTACTTTAATTCCTTCTAGTGTAAAGTCTGATACAAAGTCTGATATAAGTTCTGATAAACAACATGTTAGCATAAACTCTGATATTAAATCTGTTGCAAATGCTAACAAACTTAAAAAGGCCAAAGGATCCAAGCAAGTATGGGTCCTTAAAACTAACCATTAGTGGTCTTTGTGATTGCAGGGCAACAGGAAAAACATCCTAGTACTGGATAGTGGATGTTCAGGATATATGACTGAAAATAAAGCCCTGCTCTCAGATTTTGTGGAGAAATCCGGCCCAGGAGTTTCTAATGGAGATGGTAACATGGGAAAAACTTTGGGATATGGCATTATTAATCTTGGGATGTCATCATTGAATCAGTAGCTCTTGTCTCAGGACTTAAACACAATCTGCTGATTGTGAGTCAAATCTGTGATAGAGGTTATCATGTGGATTTTTTTGAAGAACACTGTGAAGTTGTAAGCAATACTACAGGAAAAGTGGTTCTGAAAGATTACAGGCATCGTAACATTTATGAAGCTAAGCTTTCAACAAGTTCTGATGGTTCTGCAATCTGTCTGTTGAGTAGAGCATCAATTGAAGAAAGCTGGAATTGGCACAAAAGACTCTCTCATTTAACTTCAACAACATAAATGAGCTTGTAAAGAAAGATCTTGTGAGAGGACTGCCAAAATCAGTATTTGCTCTTGATGGCCTTTGTGATTCATGTCAAAAGGCAAAACAAAGAAAATCTTCTTTCAAGAGCAAAACTGAGTCATCAATTCTTGAACCTTATCACCTACTGCATGTTGATCTATTTGGTCCAGTCAATGTCATGTCTATTGCAAAGAAGAAATATGTTATGGTTATAGTGGATGAGTTCACAAGGTACGCTTGGGTGTACTTCTTGCACAAGAAGAATGAAACTGCATCTACTCTAAATGATCATGTCAGACAGCTGGATAAGTTGGTCAAAGATTCTGTTAAAATTCTAAGAAGTGATAATGGCACTGAGTTCAAGAATTCAATCATGGAAGAGTTCTGTAAAGAGCAAGGAATCAAACACGAATTTTCTGCACCTGGAACTCCACAGCAAAATGGAGTTGTAGAAAGAAAGAACAAGACTCTCATTGAAGCTGCACGAACTATGCTTGATGAAGCAAAGCTGCCAACCTACTTTTGGGCTGAAGCTGTGCAGACTGCTTGTTTTACACAGAATGCTACACTCATAAACAAGCATGGAAAAACACCATATGAGATGGTAAAGAAAAAGAAGCCAAATCTGAAATACTTTCATGTGTTTGGATGTAAGTGTTTTGTTTCTAAGACTCATCCTGAATAGCTATCAAAATTTGATCTAAAAGCTGATGAAGGAGTTTTTTTTGGATATTCACTTTCCATAAAAGCCTTCAGAGTCTACAATTAAGAACAAGAGTTTTCATGGAATCTATCAATGTATCTTTTGATGATAAGAAGATTATTGGACTTTAAGATTTCAATGATCACGATCAGCTGAGATTTGAAAATGAAGACTTAAATTTTGATGACTTATACTCTGATCCTGTAAGTACTGATGTCATTGAATCTGTGGTAACAACTCCCAAGGAAAATGCATCTGTCTAGGGGAAAGTTGAAGATCCTACCACATCTCAAGACTCTCAAGAATCATCAGAACCTGTCACTGGCTCTTCAAGTTCTGATTCATCTAGTTCTGATGAGCCAAATTCTGATAATTCTGGAAACTCTGATACTTCAAATCCTGAAGGATCCAAGTCAAATTCTGAAGTCTCAGAGAGCATAACTACAGGGGGAGCATCATAAAATGCTGATGGAGACAGCATGGATCATGGGGGAGGATCCAGTTCTAGAAGTCAACTTTAATCTACAAGGAAGTGGACCAAATCACATACACCTGACTTAATAATTGGAGATCCTGAAGCAGGTGTCAGAACTAGAACTGCAACATCATATGAATGACTCTATCATTCTTTTCTATCTAAGACTGAACCAAAGAAAGTGGAAGAAGCTCTTCAAGATGCTGATTGGGTGCAAGCAATGCAGGAAGAGTTAAACGAATTTGAAAGAAATAAAGTCTAGACCCTAGTGCCAAGACCAAAGAACAGATCAGTAGTTGGCACAAAATGGGTGTTCAGAAACAAAATTGAAAGTGATGGCATAATTACAAGGAATAAAGCAAGGTTGGTTGCTAAAGGCTACTCTCAACAGGAGGGTATTGATTATGATAAAACATTTGCACCAGTTTCTAGATTAGAAGCCATAAGAATCTTTTTAGCTTATGCTGCTCACAAAAAGTTCAAAGTCTTTCAAATGGATGTAAAAAGTGCTTTTCTCAATGGAGAATTGGAGGAAGAGGTGTATGTTGAACAACCTCCAGGCTTTGTAGATTCAAAATTTCCAAATCATGTCTACAGACTTGACAAAGCACTTTATGGCCTTAAGCAAGCTCCTAGAGCATGGTATGAGACTTTAGCTCAATTCCTTCTCGAAAGTGGATTTCAGAGAGGTACAATTGATAAAACACTGTTATACCTCAACCATGGAAAGGACCTACTTTTGGTACAAATATATGTTGATGATATCATATTTGGTTCTACAAATGCCAAACTCTGTGAGAGGTTTGCAAAGCTAATGCAGTCAAGATATCAAATGAGTATGATGGGAGAACTTAGTTATTTTCTGGGCCTTCAAGTCAAGAAAATAAAGAAGGTACTTTTATCTGTCAATCCAATTACACCAGAAATTTACTAAAGAAGTTTGGAATGCAAGATAGTTCAACAGCATCCACTCCCATGGCCACTGCAACCAAGTTAGATAAAGATATTGGTTCATCAGTAGATATTACTAACTACAGAGGTATGATTGGCTCTTTACTCTATTTAACTGCAAGTAGACCTGATATCATGTATGCTACTTGTCTTTGTGCAAGATTTCAGGCTGATCCAAGAGAACCTCATTTAATAGCTGTGAAATGAATTTGCATGTACCTCAAGGATACAGTTGATCTAGGATTGTGGTATCCTAGAGAATCAGATTTTAAGCTAATAGGTTACACAGATGCAGATTTTGCAGGATGCAAAATTGACAGGAAAAGCACTAGTGGAAGCTGCCAATTTCTTGGAGGCAGATTGGTTTCTTGGTTTAGCAAGAAACAGAAGTCAATTTCCACATCAACTGTAGAAGCAAAATATATTGCTGTACTTTGGATGAAGAATCAGTTACTGGATTATGGGTTAGAATTTTCTAAAATCCCTATTTACTATGATAATCAAAGTGCAATTGCTATGACAGGTAATCCAGTTCAACACTCAATGACAAAGCACATCAGCATTAGGTACCATTTCATAAGGGAACATGTGATGGAAGGTACAGTGGAATTACATTTTGTTCCAACAGATCAACAACTAGCAGATATCTTCACAAAACCACTACGTGAAGCTACTTTTACAAGACTGGTAAATGAACTTAGAATGGTTTTAGGTTCTTTCTCTAAATATGCTTAGTTTTTGTACTCTAGCATCAGACTTTATGATCAGTGTTTACAAATTGTTTTATTTTATTATAATCTGTGCTTTAATTGAAATTCATTAAATGTTGATTGTTATTTGATGTGGATCTTTAAACTCTGATAGTGTTTTGAATGTTCTGTGATAATTTAATCCAATGAGGATAATTGTGCTAGATGCTGACCTAGTAGTCTTTAACATACTAGAAATTCCATGTTTGAATTAGTTGTTTATGTGGAAGTTTATTAACACAGGCAAATTCTGATTTTGAGCTTAGTCAAGTTTACTTTGTGTATCTTATTACTAAGTCACAAACTAGTATCTTGCTTCTTATCTGTCAAATTCTGATGACAGTACATCTTAAGGATGAACTAAATGCAGATAAGCCTCACTTATCAAAAGAAAAGAAAAGCAAATAAAAGTCAGGTACTCCTTTGAGATCTAGAGTAAATATGTGGAAGGGAAGACCCAAGTGCATTGCTGGTATTAAGTAATATGCAATAGAAAAGCAAATAAATTTTTCTTGGTGACTTTTCACATTCTCTGATTACTGGAGAAATACTCTGATAACAGCATAAATTCTGATAAGCATTTGTGAATCACTTACACTGAGAAGCCACTGTAAAAAGGAATTTCAAAAGATGCATAAAATGAGCACAAACAGTTGAGGTGGACTCTTGCATAAATTTGTTCTTGAGTAGACTTCATGATTGATGACATATTTTAAGCACTTTTCTTAGTTATGCCTTATTTCTAAGCTGTACTGAAGTTTATCAGACTTTACTCTTTATCTGATATTCTGCTGAATGCACACACTTTCACTCCATATGAATGATGAAAATTACTGTGGTGATTAAGTGTTTTTGACAAATAGTTAAGTGTCATTTGCATAAATTCTGAGGACAAGTTCTGATGAAAGTTCTGATGATTAAACTTTGAAGAATCAAGTCAGTATTTGTATGAAGAATCACAGAAAAAGATATTCACTTTTTGAGTTCAGAAGCTATATTCTAATGACTGTTAAAATCTGATATAAGTTAAAGTTCTGATATTAAATCCTGATGGAATCTCTGATGCTTACGTGGCATTATTCTGTACTTGACTTATTTGTGGTAAAAACTGGAACAGTCATATTTAATCAGAATATTTAGGTGAGATAAAAATAGTCATAATCATTAAGGGTTAGTGGTAAACGTGTAAGTCCTAAAAAACTGCATATGCACAGTAATTATTGTTTATTTCCCGTGCCCCTTAACTCCTGCTTTAACTTTTTACTGACTGTTCACACATTTCCAGGTGTAATTTGTGTGCCATGCTTCAAATATTAATTGTTATCACATGGGTTGTATAAATAATAGAGTTAAAAGATTTTCTAATCTTTTACCTACTTTTCTTATTCTCTCATCTCTCTTATTTTCTCTCACCCACTAATATTCTTTGAAGCAGTTTTTTCTTACAGGCATTTTCACAAACACCTTTCGAGCAATATATTTTCTCACTTAATTTCTTACATAGATGGCACCGAAAGACTTGATTTTCAATTGAGCTAAGTTTGTTCCTAACAATTACTCGTTTATTCTTAGCAAGGTTGAAGCTCCATTGGAAATTCACTTTATTCAGGATTTCCTTGCTAATTCTGATATTGGGTATGCTTTGACCCAACCTGAAGTAATCTATGGAACCCAAGTGCTGGAGTTTTGGAGAAGTGGAATCTATGATGATGGTGGTGCTCAAGGGTCCCCAAGTATTATCTTTACAAAAGGGGAGGATGAGCATGTCGTGACTTTAGCTACAGTTTGCCAAGCATTGTAGTTTCCTGATAACTGCGCTTATACAACTGTTAAGGAGCCAGTTCTTCAAAATATGATGGCCAGTATTGTAACACCCCCTAATACGGGGTCGGGGATTCGGGTTGTCACGAGTTCCATTTCCCTTAATAATACTAAACCTTATCAATCAACCAACTGCTGTGTACTGTGACCCCAAATATACACACACACACCACAATTTATAGTCTCAGAGATGAAAACCAAAAAGAACACAAGTCATATTATTCCATAATTATAAACCATTTCACCTCAAAAGGGGTTTCTGAATAATTTACATATTCCTTGCCATTATTACAATTCATATTATACATAAGTCTGGTTCATCAATAGTTGAAAACCTAGCCTATTGGTAGCTCCTACCTCAGCTACGGCGGCATCAACGCTTCCAGAAAACTGCGGAACATTTTCTAACCGCTTGCGAATTGGAAGCTTGGTCATGTTCATCTTGTCTAGCTGATGTTGTGTGATGAAAGAAGAAAGCAAGGGTGAGCAACAAGCCCACCAAAATAATATGTATAATGATTTACAATATATGAGCATTCTCATAGTACTCATGAAATTCTTGGTCAAGAAGAAATGAACCAAGTTTGATATCTTACCGCGACCAAGTCACAAAATATTCAGTATGTATGTACATATATACTTTTCACAATCTTTGAAATCCTCCGACATGTATAATATACACAGAGTTCCCGTTTATAACTGTATAAAATATCATCGCAAGGTGATCTCATATATCTAACCTTGTCTCAACATTTTTCCGAAAATCTTTGACATGCACAAGATAATCATTTACTAGATATAAGTTTAAAAGATGAAGTTACAAGATACTCCAATATACTTATATCCGAATACTACTTGAACTACCACCGTTCAAGTTATAATCAGTTTCAAAAGTTCATCACATAGATGAGACTACAAGATAAGACTTGAATAGATTCAATCCTTGAAATATCATTATAAATAATGAAGTTACGAGATACTACATTAAGTCCCGATATATATATATACACCTATATATATACATTCATACACTCCTTTAAAACCTCTGTTATAAAAATAATAAACAGAGTTGCAATATCCAATGAATTTGGAAAGGAGAAAACCTTAGCATAAACCTGATATCTTGCTGATTAGGCAGAGATACCAATAAGTAACCTTTTCTACTAGTAGATGGATGAATCCCCCACCGGTCATCACCCTGGCCATATAAGGACCTTGTGCTGGACTGCCACCCGGCCTCTTACGCGTTGATGGACTGCCACCCAGCCACTTACACTTTTATAGACCGTACCCCGGCATGTCGCTTATGCCGACTCAATTAGATGGACTTACTTCCCGAACGTTGGGCAAGTAATCAAATTGTTTTCTCAAAACAGCAACCACGTTGCGAATGTAAAATACACCACAGAGCCGGATCCCCCAGGTTTTGAGCGAGTATTTAAATCCCCTTCGAAAGGAGGATCTTAAATATAAAAGAATGAGTTTTGGGATCCGCCCTAACTTTTAGAAATCATTTTGAAGACTCGAAAACATTTTTAAGAATGTTTGGAGTACTGCTGATTTATTAAAATAAATCAGTCCCGATATATTAGAAATATCTGAATATTATTATTTAAATAATATTCTCATAAAGATAATCCTTATAAAAATAATCGAAGTAGAAGTTTTAAAACTCATACTTGAAATGGATATTAAATAACCAAAGATATACTTATATGAAAGTACTATCTTTATTTGAATAATCGAAAATAAGTTTGATTATCAAAACATTATTCTTTAATAAAATAAAGGATATTATTAACTAATAAGCGGAGTCATAATACCTCGAATGAATATTATAAATAATATTCATTAAATAAAATAAACGGAGTCATACATCCTCAAATGAATATTCAAATAATAATCATTAAATTGAATAAACAGAGTCATAAGTCCTCGAATGAATATTCAAGTAATACTCATTAAATAGAATAAAGTTATCGAATAAACCTTATTCGATTAATAGTTTTAAAAACTATTCATATATATATATATATATTATACTCGGGAGCCTCGCCTCCCGGTTTTAGAAAAAGTTCACCTTTTGGGTCCCCTACACTCAGGGTATACGCAACTACTGCTTATCTCTAGCATAGGTATTATGCAACAATAAGCATTTGAATCAACATATATATAACCAGATTACGAAACAGACATGCATATATATACCATCTCAGCATGCTTCAATATATCGCAAAGTTTGCTAATTAACCAACATGCATCTATCACAAGATAATGCATATACATATATACATCACCACAACAGTATAACAGGTAAAAAACTTGCCTGAGCGACTGGGGGTTATAAATGGCTTGGGACGAGTCTGGTAACCTATAAACAACATATAAGTTGGAATTAAACCAAAGTCACTTATAAATCTATACATTAACCAGTTTAGACTCTAACGCTCGCTTTGCGCTTAACGATTCACTTAAGTCGCTCGAGTACCCTCGGCTCCACCATTTTTAATAAATTAACCATTATGAGTTTTAAGGCGATTCTTTCGCGAGTATCTTACCAACTGCCTATTACACTTCACATAAATGTTTCAAACTCCAATTAGTCCTTTAAGGTCTTTAACCTATGTTTCAAAGTAAGGTGAGGGGTAATGGTTCGTTCGCGAAACGTCATTACTTAAAACGGCCGTTTCTCCTAAACCGTACATCGGAATCAAACGAACCACATATAAAAACGAAGCTCGTAACATGAACTATCTAAACATGGCAATGGTCAAAACCTAGCAGGGAGTTCTCGGGTCCTAATGTTATGAACAAAAGCACTCTAAAGTAAATCGGACATTACGACGGCTATATTTACGCGATTTCCCAAATTTATACCATTCCAAAACAACCACCAATCAACCCCAATTCATTAATACAACCAACATCCAACCATATCACACTGCAACAGCCCCAACACCTCAAATTCTCCAATTTATGTTATTCTCAACATGAATTTAAAACTATACTTAAGTCCTTTATTAATCAACAAGATTCAACATTCAATTCACTACAGTTCCAACCCAAACTCTAAACCTACAAGCATCAAGCTACTCTTTTACCATAACAATCAAAATCATCCTAATATACAAAGTAAAGCTATGGTTTGGAGATGTTATACCTTCCTTGAAGTGATTGGAGTAGCTAGGAAGCCTTAAGAAGCCTTGAGATGTCTTAGGGATGCTTGGATCTTAAAGGAAAAACAAGAAAAATCAAGTTAAAAATCTTGAAATCACTATTCATTATCTTATTCAATGATTTCTTGGAGAATATTGTGAATGATTTGGAGGCTTAAACTTATAGAATAGCCATAACTATGCATAAGGAGTACTAGATAATTATCTTACCAATTTAGGAAGCTTGGAACTTGAATTTTGAAAATTCTTCTTCTTGAAATGAAGAAAAGCCGAGAGCTCCTTGGTTGAAGAAGAAATGATTTTGTGTTTTTCTTTGTTTTGTTTTGGTTGGTTGATTTTCTTTTGATTTGTTTTGGTTAATTACCTTTTTAACCTTGAACTTTGTGTGGTTTTAAATCATCCAACAATTCCTTCCCTTATGTCATGCTTATGTCATCATGTGATGTCACCCTCCCCTCTTTGTCCTCTTCTCATTGGTTTGATGACATCATCCCCACTAATCTCTTTGATTAGCTTTTAATTATTTGGCTAATGACCGCTGATCTGTTACACGGTTCGCTTAACTTTCATTTTCGTTTATCGTTTGAGGGATCATACCCGGGATCTCATTACTTAGGTTCCCTTATCCTTTCTCAATACATTATATTCCTTTTATGATCCTCTATTAAAATCCTTTAATTTAAATCCTTTTTATCCTGTTACCTTATACTCAATTCTTTCGGTATCTGGTGGATTTTCGGGAAAAATCAAAGTGTTCGGATTTGGATTCTGACGATCTTTACATACACTTATATACCACATAGAGTACTAATAATATCTCAGAAGATCAATAAAAGAACCCCTACATAGTGTGGTATGAAAAGTTTTCTTATTCAGCATAATCAGCAAAAAGCACTATTCATAAGGGTTTCAAAAATTCCAAAATTTGGGGTTATTACAGTCTCCCCTCCTTAAAAGGATTCCGTCCCGGAATCAGATAGAAAATGAATAGGGATACTCTCTTAGCATTGCACTTTCTAACTCTCAAGTAAATTTTCCCACATTGGGGTTCTTCCATCAAACTCTGAATAGTTCGATAACCCTTCTCCTAAGCACTTGTCCCTTTTTCTGTCTATAACCCTTTCTGGTTGCTCCATATAGGTTACGTCTGGTTGCATGTCTATGCGCTCATATGCCCCTATTTATCTGGCATCCGAATTACACTTCCTTAACATTGATAGATGAAACACGTTATGACTTGCTACATGTTCGGGGGTAGGGATAGCTCATATGCTAACTTCCCAATACGTCTTAATATATCCAAGGGTCCAACAATTCGTGGACTTAAACTTTCCTTTCTTTCCAACCCTCATCAATTCTTTTTAAGGGAATACTTTTAACAATACAAGGTTCCCTCCTTCATACTCTTTGTCCTTTCATTGTCAAATCAGCATACTTCTTATGTCCATCTTGGGCTACTACCAGCCGTGCTCTGATTAGATCTATTATATCCCTGGTCCTTTGGACTACTGCGGGTCCGAGCATCTTGCGCTCTACAACTTCATCCTAACATAAGGGAGATCGACATTGTCTTCCCTCAAAGATCTCATAAGACGACATGTCGATACCTGACATACGATCTATTATCGTGAGAAAACTCATCCGCGTTAAGTGATCATTCCAAATTCTTCCAAGTCTATTGCACAGACTCTTATTATAGCTTTTAGCATTAGAGCCTTTGCTTCTCAATACCCATTCATTTCCAGTTCGTAATCGCTACTACCTTCCGTTCCTAATATTATACTGGTTACACCTTTGCTCGTTAGCATTCTATAACCTTTTAATAATCGCGTCAACCTTAGTATCACGAACGCGTTAGAATCGGAATATCACCATACTTGGTACCACTTCCTCTCTAGCTGCCTCCATCTTCGGAAGCTTGGTCCTTCATATAAAAGTAAAATAATTTATTGAGAGATCACTATGATCATGAACACTTGTTACATTGCATAGTTAGTATAGATAGTGGCCAGCCTTTAGTACTTGAAAAGTAATTAAACAATAGATAGTATCCTACTCGGCTTCTATCACACGGATAGATAGTCATTCGGCAATACCCCCCTTCTGGAAGGGTTGTTCTTCTCAGTTTATATGAAATGAAAAGAAGAGAAAAGAACGAATTGAAGAGAATTGTATATATGAAAAAATATACTGCCACAAAATATATGGCTTGGAACCTACCTCTGAACTATAGAGGTTTGTCATAGGAGAACAAAACATATATGTATTTATATCAACGTCAAGTATTATAGCATCGTATTTCACATGCCTAAATATTTTTGCTATTCCGTCCATCATTCTATGGACCCATGCTCTTCCTCGAGCTTATACACAATCACCTTTGAAACTCCCTCGACATCGAGAATCGAATCTGGGATCTCATTCTATACATCATCGTTACTAGAATTCTATGCTTGCACCGCAACCTTCCTCGTATAGTAATACGACTCTCTATTGATAAGAAGGAATAAGTATTCAATAGGTAGATAATCTACTTAATTATTCTATCAATGATAACTTATACACCACCACGACCCGATTAGTGGTACTCAATCTCAACATCCATTCCAATACAACTCTCACGGTTGTAATCGACTCATTACTCGCAGAATCATTGCTGCACTACTAGGGTCCACCGTTGACCTACTGTAAACATTCATTTTCCATGAAGTCTTAATAGCTAACTATACGGAGTCCATACATCTCGTATCGAATTCTTCTAAGGAGGTAACATGATCACCGTTCATGATTCATGAAGAACTCTCCTGAACTTGACGTATATATGACATGAAGCAGATAAAATTGCAGAAGAGTTTCAATCAAAGCAACGATAGCAGGTTAATACCATTCTTAATCATACGCCCTAAATAGAAGACTTAACTCAAAGGTTCGTCTAGTCCTTTTTGAAACATGGTCCTGGCTTATCTCAAGATAGTACCTTCTGAGATAGATACCCTGCTCATGGCGATTACACGAATTAAACCTTTACCAACTACTATTACGGTTGGGTATTGCACAGTCATCAGAAGGAATGTCAATCTTCCAAACCATAATACAACCTTCACAGCTTTAACCATCATCATTGTATTCCTTTGGCACAAGCGCCTATAATTGTCCTCTTACACTTAAAGTGTTGGCCACCTCTTTGGCCTTTCCTGATAGTAAAATTTCCTTACAATCCTGTCCTTTTAACCACCTCCAACTAAATTTTCTACCTCACTTCAATCACTACTTGTGTGAAGATATTTTCTACAAAATCTGATGAGTAAAAAAAAATATCACCATTTTTCCATAAGTTATTGCCTCAGTCTTTAAAGGTTAATCACTGTCACGACTGACTCTCAATCATACTTAGAACATCTTTTATCTTAGGCCCTAATTGCCCTGAACAATTTCAACCTTTACTGGTTCGATCCATACTTTCTCGTGGTTTAACACGTGCCCCACTTGGCATCATTATAATTACGTCATATTTTCTTTATCAACATTTCAATTCTTGAGAAATTTGAATATTACCTTTCTCCTTGTAAAACCTCTAAGGTTATCCTTGAATCGTTCCTCCTGTATTCCCTAGATACAGGGCATATCAAGATACCCTTTATTAATACCAGAATCATTGTCTATATACTTCTGAAAAATTTCTCCACTGATTCTTAAAGGTTGTTATTACCTTAATCCTTTCCAATTCATACTGTCAAAACTCATTCTATCCCTATTAATGGTGAAATGCCAACCTTTATGCATTCCCCTAGGATTTATTTTAAGTTACCGATGTTCTATCCTTAATTCCACCTTTAAAAAGGTACATGCATCCTTCCATGGATAAATCAAGTCATATATCCCTGATAAGGGTGTCTTATTCAATCATTTCCACCTCGATAGTATATGCCTAATTTCACAATAACATCTGTATTCAAAATGAGGTCAATCAATATGGCCTCCAAAAGATAACAACGGTTATCCGCTTTTCTTGCCTAATTTGGTAACGATAACAAGGATGTTTTGGAAGATATTGGTCGTGTTCAACGTGAACTTCTTCTTAATAATTCCTTATTTACTTTTGTTGTTTATCTCAACAGTCACCTCAATGTTGGGATATCTTTCATACCTGGCGTCTCCCTTTCTGGGTATCATGCCACCGGTCTTACACTTCACATTCTTGAAGGTCACTTCCTTCATCCAATTTTCCTAATTTCTTACTTCCTTGTCTCCTCAGTCTATCCGCGTCTCATTATTTATCCTTCGAACTATCTCAAGGTTTCCTTGAGTCCTCCCAACTTACAGGGGATAAAATATATGTATCTCTTATGCCTTCAACCATCTATTTAACTCATGGTGAATCACCCTCATCCTAACGATTACATACTTTTCTATTTGTATTGCTACGAGTCTTTAGGGTTTCCTCATACCCAACTTCCTTATCATTCCTCAATCTCTATTGCCTTTATATTCCTTTCCACTTCAATTTCTTTTTATTTTCCTTTCTCTTATCATTATTTCATGAACCAACCCAACATAAGCATTGATTTCAAACATCACATCGTTCTGAGATTCTTGTCATCAGAACGAATCTTGACAACTTTTACAACTTAGCTTCATATTTCATCATACTCGTCCGCCTTTGTTCTGGCTCTAAAGCTTTTACACTCTCTCCATAACCTTGGGAATTACTTTCCCGAAAACAATTGACTGAACTTTAATCAGTTTATTCTAACCTCTGGCTCCGTGCCTTTCTTGGTCTTTCACCAGTGGGTGGTCTCTCTCTTAGGAAGGTAAGTGATAAAAATAGTCTTTTGTACTCCGTCAATCATTTAGAATCTCAAATGATTCCTCTATTTCCTTTAGCCAGGCTTTTGCCTCGACTGGGTCAGCCTGCTCCTTGGAACTCTGAGAGCTTAGCGACTTAAAGGTCCTGAAAGAATTTCTCACCGCATTATTTCCTCAGGGTGGTGGTTGGGGATAATAGTCTAAGTTCTGTCTAGACAGTTCCATAAATTTTTGTATAGGAGTACCATCTCGGGTCTCCTTTCCTTACTCGACTTCTGTTTCCTTAGTCTGAACATTCCCTCCTCCTCCCCATAATCGGGGTCATCCTACATATTTTAAATCCTCATTTTCCACTTCATCATGTTATGGGTTCCTTCTATCTTGATGGCGACCTCCCTGACTATCACGTTCAGGGTTTGCTCTAAATCTTATTCCTCAAACTAGCTTTCATCTAAGATCTCATCTTTAAGCTCTTGAACATTTGGAACCCAAATTCTGTAGGAATATCTCATTATTCCCTTATCATCTTTCTCGGTATTAATCTCTTATCTATTTGTTGGCTCTCTGCCTTCATTCATCACTTTTTCTGGCACAATATGTTCTTTTCCAATAATTCCGGCTGTATTGCAATCTCAAACAGCTTTTCGGTACCGGCTCTGGTTACCTTCACTTCTATTTCCATTTTCTCAAAATCTCTTATAAACTCTCTCAAAGACATTATCATCTTGAGTCTCTCCTTTTTACTAAGGGTATCAGCCACCACATTGGCTTTCCCCAAATAATAAAGAATCTCATAATCGTAATCCTTGATTAGCTCTAACCACCTCATTTGGCGCATGTTGAGCTCTTTTCTGCGTGAAAATGTACTAGAGCACTTATGGCTTAGGTAATTCTCACACTTCTCTCCATACAAGTAGTGCCTCCAATTTTTAGGGCAAAACTATTGCCATGAGCCCAAGCTCATAGGTGGGGATATCGAATTTTATATTCCCTTAATTGTCTTGACGCGTACGCGATTACCTTGTTGTGTTGTATAAGAAGCACCCTAATTCCTTATGCGAAGCGTCACTACACATCTCAAAATCTCCTTTTCCATCCGGCAATGCCATCATAGGGGCCGCCACCAATCTTTGCTTCAGTTCTTAAAAGCCGTTCTCGTATTTCTCTGTCCATTAGAACTTCTCAGTCTTACGAGTAAGCCGCGTTAAAGGGGCTACTATCTTTACAAACTTGAACGAACCTCTGGTAGTGACCGGCCAATCCTACCTCTGGTAGTTGCCCTAACCATGGCCATCAATTCCTCAGTGGTCCTTTATTCATTCTTGTGAGGATCCTTCACAGGATCCTTCTCAGCGATAATCCCTTCTAGGACAACATCCTCAACCGCTACATCCTCAATATGAACATCATCCGGTCCCGTGTTAGGACGCTCTATCGGATCCACAATCTGATCTCCAATAACTAATAAAACATCATCGCATTGTTGCTCCTCAACCTCAGGGTTCGGAGTCCCGCTACCATATACGATAACGAACTATACTTCTATCACGATATTTATAAGGGTTCCCATAAGGGTTTTAACTGTCAGTACTACGTTAGGTAGTCCGACTATGAACTTGGCAAGAGTTCTAATTTATCTTAGTGAACTTATTATTTTAACGTCACTTCATCTCTGAGGTTTATAACGCTTAGCTCTGATACCATTTCTGTAACACCCCCTAATCCGGGGTCGGGGATTCGGGTTGTCACGAGTTCTATTTCCCTTAATAATACTTAACCTTAACAATCAACCAACTGCTGCGTACTGTGACCCCACAATATACACACACACACCACAAGTTATAGTCTCAGAGATAAAAACCAAAAAGAACACAAGTCATTTTATTCCACAATTATAAACCATTTCACCTCAAAAGGGGTTTCTGAATAATTTACATATTCCTTGCCATTATTATAATTCATATTATACATAAGTCTGGTTCATCAATAGTTGAAAACCTAGCCTATTGGTAGCTCTTACCTCAGCTACGGCGACATCAATGCTTCTAGAAAACTGCGGAACATTTTCTAACCGCTTGCGAATTGGAAGCTTGGTCCTGTTCATCTTGTCTAGCTGATGTTGTGTGATAAAAGAAGAAAGCAAGGGTGAGCAACAAGTCCACCAAAATAATATATATAATGATTTACAATATATGAGCATTCTCATAGTACTCATGAAAGTCTTGGTCAAGAAGAAATGAACCAAGTTTGATATCTTACCGCGACCAAGTCAGCAAAATATTCAGTATGTATGTACATATATACTTTTCATAATCTTTGAAATCCTCTGACATGTATAATATACACAGAGTTCCCATTTATAACTGTATAAAATATTGTTGCAAGGTGATCTCATATATCTAACCTTGTCTCAACGTTTTTCCGAAAATCTTTGATATGCACAAGATAATCATTTACTAGATATAAGTTTAAAAGATGAAGTTACAAGATACTCCAATATACTTATATCCGAATACTACTTGAACTACCACCTTTTAAGTTATAATCAATTTCAAAAGTTCATCACATAGATGAGACTACAAGATAAGACTTGAATAGATTCAATCCTTGAAATATCATTATAAATAATGAAGTTACGAGATACTTCATTAAGTCCCGATATATATATACACCTTTATATATATACATTCATACACTCCTTTAAAACCTCTGTTATAAAAATAATAAACAGAGTTGCAATATCCAATGAATTTGGAAAGGAGAAAACCTTGGCATAAACCTGATATCTTGCTGATCAGGCAAAGATACCAATAAGTAACCTTTTCTATTAGTAGAAGGATGAATCCCCCATCGGTCATCACCCTGGCCACATAAGGACCTTGTGCTGGACCGCCACCCGGCCTCTTACGCGTTGATGGACTGCCACCCAGCCACTTACACTTTGATAGACCGTACCCCGGCCTGTCGCTTATGCCGACTCAATTAGATGGACTTACTTCCTGAACGTTGGGCAAGTAATCAAATTGTTTTCTCAAAACAGCAACCACGTTGCGAATGTAAAATACACCACAGAGCCGGATCCCCCAGGTTTTGAGCGAGTACTTAAATTCCCTTCGAAAGGAGGATCTTAAATATAAAAGAATGAGTTTTGGGATCCGCCCTAACTTTTAGAAATCATTTTGAAGACTCGAAAACATTTTTAAGAATGTTTGGAGTATTGCTGATTTATTAAAATAAATCAGTCCCGATATATTAGAAAAATCTGAATATTATTATTTAAATAATATTCTCATAAAGATAATCCTTATAAAAATAATCGAAGTAGAAGTTTTAAAACTCATACTTGAAATGGATATTAAATAACCAAAGATATACTTATATGAAAGTATTATCTTTATTGAATAATCGAAAATATGTTTGATTATCAAAACATTATTCTTTAATAAAATAAAGGATATTATTAAATAATAAGCAGAGTCATAATACCTCGAATGAATATTATAAATAATATTCATTAAATAAAATAAACGGAGTCATACATCCTCAAATGAATATTCAAATAATACTCATTAAATAGAATAAACAGAGTCATAAGTCCTCGAATGAATATTCAAGTAATACTCATTAAATAGAATAAAGTTATCGAATAAACCTTATTCGATTAATAGTTTTAAAAACTATTCATATATATATATATATTTGTATATATATATATATTATACTCATGAGCCTCGCCTCCCGGTTTTAGAAAAAGTTCACCTTTTGGGTCCCCTACACTCAAGGTATACGCAACTACTGCTTATCTCTAGCATAGGTATTATGCAACAATAAGCATTTGAATCAACAGATATATAACCAGATTACGAAATAGACATGCATATATATACCATCTCAGCATGCTTTAATATATCGCAAAATTTGCTAATTAACCAACATGCATCTATCACAATATAATGCATATACATATATACATCACCACAACAGTATAACAGGTAGAAAACTTGCCTGAGAGACTGGGGGTTACAAATGGCTTGGGACGAGTCTGGTAACCTATAAACAACATATAAGTTGGAATTAAACCAAAGTCACTTATAAATCTATACTTTAACCAGTTTAGACTTTAACGCTCGTTTTGCGCTTAACGATTCACTTAAGTCGCTCGAGTACCCTCGGCTCCACCATTTTTAATAAATTAACCATTACGAGTTTTAAGGCGATTCTTTCGCGAGTGTCTTACCAACTTCCTATTACACTTTACATAAATGTTTCATACTCCAATTAGTCATTTAAGGGCTTTAACCTATGTTTTAAAGTAAGGCGAGGGGTAATGGTTCGTTCGCGAAACGTCGTTACTTAAAACGGCCGTTTCTCCTAAACCGTACATCGGAATCAAACGAACCACATATCAAAACGAAGCTCGTAACATGAACTATATAAATATGGCAATGGTCAAAACCTAGCAGAGAGTTCTCGGGTCCTAATGTTATGAACAAAAGCAGTCTAAAGTAAATCGGACATTACGACGGCTATATTTACGCGATTTCCCAAATTTATACCATTCCAAAACAACCACCAATCAACCCCAATTCATTAATACAACCAACATCCAACCATATCACACTGCAACAGCCCCAACACCTTAAATTCTCCAATTTATGTTATTCTCAACATGAATTTAAAAATATACTTAAGTCCTTTACTAATCAACAAGATTCAACATTCAATTCACTACAATTCCAACCCAAACTCTAAACCTACAAGCATCAAGCTACTCTTTTACCATAAAAATCAAAATCATCCTAATATACAAAGTAAAGCTAGGGTTTGGAGATGTTATACCTTCCTTGAAGTGATTGGAGTAGCTAGGAAGCCATAAGAAGCCTTGAGATGTCTTAGGGATGCTTGGATCTTAAAGGAAAAACAAGAAAAATCAACTTAAAAATCTTGAAATCACTATTCATTATCTTCTTCATTGATTTCTTGGAGAAGATTGTGAATGATTTGGAGGCTTAAACTTATAGAATAGCCATAACTATGCATAAGGCGTACTAGATAATTATCTTACCAATTTAGGAAGCTTGGAACTTGAATTTTGAAAATTCTTCTTCTTGAAATGAAGAAAAGCCGAGAGCTCCTTGGTTGAAGAAGAAATGATTTTGTGTTTTGCTTTGTTTTCTTTTGGTTGGTTGATTTTCTTTTGATTTGTTTTGGTTAATTACCTTTTTAACCTTGAACTTTGTGTGGTTTTAAATCATCCAACAATTCCTTCCCTTATGTCATGCTTATGTCATCATGTGATGTCACCCTCCCCTCTGTGTCCTCTTCTCATTGGTTTGATGACATCATCCCCACTAATCTCTTTGATTAGCTTTTAATTATTTGGCTAATGACTGCTGATCTGTTACACGGTTCGCTTAACTTTCATTTTCGTTTATCGTTTGAGGGATCATACCCGGGATCTCATTACTTAGGTTCCCTTATCATTTCTCAATACATTATATTCCTTTTATGATCCTCTATTAAAATCCTTTAATTTAAATCCTTTTTATCCTGTTACCTTATACTCAATTCTTTCGGTATCTGGTGGATTTTTGGGAAAAATCAAAGTGTTCGGATTTGGATTCTGACGATCTTTACATACACTTATATACCACATAGAGTACTAATAATATCTCAGAAGATTAATAAAAGAACCCCTACATAGTGTGGTATGAAAAGTTTTCTTATTCAGCATAATCAGCAAAAAGCACTATTCATAAGGGTTTCAAAAATTCTAAAATTTGGGGTTATTACAGTCTCCCCTCCTTAAAAGGATTCCGTCCCGGAATCAGATAGAAAATGAATAGGGATACTCTCTTAGCATTGCATTTTCTAACTCTCAAGTAAATTTTCCCACATTGTGGTTCTTCCATCAAACTCTGAATAGTTTGATAACCCTTCTCCTAAGCACTTATCCCTTTTTCTGTCTATAACCCTTTCTGGTTGCTCCATATAGGTTACGTCTGGTTGCATGTCTATGCGCTCATATGCCCCTATTTATCTGGCATCCGAATTACACTTCCTTAACATTGATACATGAAACACGTTATGACTTGCTACATGTTCGGGGGTAGGGATAGTTCATATGCTAACTTCCCAATACGTCTTAATATATCCAAGGGTCCAACAATTCGTGGACTTAAACTTTCCTTTCTTTCCAACCCTCATCAATTCTTTTTAAGGGAATACTTTTAACAATACAAGGTTCCCTCCTTCATACTCTTTGTCCTTTCATTGTCAAATCAGCATACTTCTTATGTCCATCTTGGGCTACTACCAGCCATCCTCTGATTAGATCTATTATATCCCTGGTCCTTTGGACTACTACGGGTCCGAGCATCTTGCGCTCTACAACTTCATCCTAGCATAAGGGAGATCGACATTGTCTTCCCTCAAAGATCTCATAAGACGACATCTCGATACCTGACATACGATCTATTATCGTGAGAAAACTCATCCGCGTTAAGTGATCATTCCAAATTCTTCCAAGTCTATTACACAGACTCTTATTATAGCTTTTAGCATTAGAGCCTTTTCTTCTCAATACCCATTCATTTCCAGTTCGTAATCGCTACTACCTTCCGTTCCTAATATTATACTGGTTACACCTTTGCTCGTTAGCATTCTATAACCTTTTAATAATCGCGTCAACCTTAGTATCACGAACGCGTTAGAATCGGAATATCACCATACTTGGTACCACTTCCTCTCTAGCTGCCTCCATCTTTGAAAGCTTGGTCCTTCAAGTATTATAGCATCGTATTTCACATTGAGAGATCACTATGATCATGAACACTTGTTACATTGCATAGTTAGTACAGAAGGTGGCCAGCCTTTAGTACTTGACAAGTAATTAAACAATAGATGGTATCCTACTCGGCTTCTATCACACAGATAGATAGTCATTCGGCAATACCCCCTTCTGGAAGGGTTGTTCTTCTCAGTTTATATGAAATGAAAAGAAGAGAAAAGAACGAATTGAAGAGAATTGTATATATGAAAAAATATACTGCCACAAAATATCTGGCTTGGAACCTACCTCTGAACTATAGAGGTTTATCATAGGAGAACAAAACATATATGTATTTATATCAACGTCAAGTATTATAGCATCGTATTTCACATGCCTAAATATTTTTGCTATTCCGTCCATCATTCTATGGACCCATGCTCTTCCTCGAGCTTATACACAATCACCTTTGAAACTCCCTCGACATCGAGAATCGAATCTGGGATCTCATTCTATACATCATCGTTACTAGAATTATATGCTTGCACCGCAACCTTCCTCGTATAGTAATACGACTCTCTATTGATAAGAAGGAATAAGTATTCAATAGGTAGATAATCTACGAAATTAGTCTATCAATGATAACTTATACACCACCACGACCCGATTAGTGGTACTCAATCTCAACATCCATTCCAATACAACTCTCACGGTTGTAATCGACTCATTACTCGCAGAATCATTGCTGCACCACTAGGGTCCACCGTTGACCTACTGTAATCATTCATTTTCCATGAAGTCTTAATAGCTAACTATACGGAGTCCATACATCTCGTATCGAATTCTTCTAAGGAGGTAACATGATCGCCGTTCTTGATTCATGAAGAACTCTCCTGAACTTGACGTATATATGACATGAAGCAGATAAAATTGCAGAAGAGTTTCAATTAAAGCAACGATAGCAGGTTAATACCATTCTTAATCATACGCCCTAAATAGAAGACTTAACTCAAAGGTTCGTATAGTCCTTTTTGAAACATGGTCCTGGCTTATCTCAAGATAGTACCTTCTGAGATAGATACCCTGCTCATGGCGATTACACAAATTAAACCTTTACCAACTACTATTACGGTTGGTTATTGCACAGTCATCAGAAGGAATGTCAATCTTCCAAACCATAATACAACCTTCACAGCTTTAACCATCATCATTGTATTCCTTTGGCACAAGCGCCTATAATTGTCCTCTTACACTTAAAGTGTTGGCCACCTCTTTGGCCTTTCCTGATAGTAAAATTTCCTTACAATCCTGTCCTTTTAACCACCTCCAACTAAATTTTCTACCTCACTTCAATCACTACTTGTGTGAAGATGTTTTCCTTAAAATATGATGAGTAAAAAAAAATATCACCATTTTTCCATAAGTTATTGCCTCAGTCTTTAGAGGTTAATCACTGTCACGACTGACTCTCAATTATACTTAGAACATCTTTTATCTTAGGCCCTAATTGCCCTGAATAATTTCGACCTTTACTGGTTGGATCCATACTTTCTCGTGGTTTAACACGTGCCCCACTTGGCATCATTATAATTATGTCATATTTTCTTTATCAACATTTCTATTCTTGAGAAATTTGAATATTACCTTTCTTCTTGTAAAACCTCTAAGGTTATCCTTGAATCGTTCCTCCTGTATTCCCTAGATACAGGGCATATCAAGATACCCTTTATTAATACCAGAATCATTGTCTATATACTTCTGAAAAATTTCTCCACTTATTCTTAAAGGTTGTTATTACCTTAATCCTTTCCAATTCATACTGTCAAAACTCATTCTATCCCTATTAAGGGTGAAATGCCAACCTTTATGCATTTCCCTAGGATTTATTTTAAGTTACCGATTTTTTATCCTTAATTCCACCTTTAAAAAGGTACATGCATCCTTCCATGGATAAATCAAGTCATATATCCCTGATAAGGGTGTCTTATTCAATCATTTCCACCTCGATAGTATATGCCTAATTTCACAATAACATCTGTATTCAAAATGAGGTCAATCAATATGGCCTCCAAAAGATAACAACGGTTATCCGCTTTTCTTGCCTAATTTGGTAACGATAATAAGGATGTTCTGGAAGATATTGGTCGTGTTCAACGTGAACTTCTTCTTAATAATTCCTTATTTACTTTTGTTGTTTATCTCAACAGTCACCTCAATGTTGGGATATCTTTCATACCTGGCGTCTCCCTTTCTGGGTATCAAGCCACCGGTCTTACACTTCACATTCTTGAAGGTCACTTCCTTCATCCAATTTTCCTGATTTCTTACTTCCTTGTCTCCTCAGTCTATCCGCGTCTCATTATTTATCCTTCGAACTATCTCAAGGTTTCCTTTAGTCCTCCCAACTTACAGGGGATAAAATATATGTATCTCTTATGCCTTCAACCATCTATTTAACTCATGGTGAATCACCCTCATCCTGACGATTACATACTTTTCTATTTGTATTGCTACGAGTCTTTAGGGTTTCCTCATACCCAACTTCCTTATCATTCCTCAATCTCTATTGCCTTTATATTCCTTTCCACTTCAATTTCTTTTTATTTTCCTTTCTCTTATCATTATTTCATGAACCAACCCAACATAAGCATTGATTTCAAACATCACATCGTTCTGAGATTCTTGTCATCAGAACGAATCTTGACAACTTTTACAACTTAGCTTCATATTTCATCATACTCGTCCGCCTTTGTTCTGGCTCTAAAGCTTTTACACTCTCTCCATAACCTTGGGAATTACTTTCCCGAAAAAAATTGACTGAACTTTAATCAGTTTATTCTAACCTCTGGCTCCGTGCCTTTCTTGGTCTTTCACCAGTGGGTGGTCTCTCTCTTAGGAAGGTAAGTGATAAAAACAGTCTTTTGTACTCCGTCAATCATTTAGAATCTTAAATGATTCCTCTATTTCCTTTAGCCAGGCTTTTGCCTCGACTGGGTCAGCCTGCTCCTTGGAACTCTGAGAGCTTAGCGACTTAAAGGTCCTGAAAGAATTTCTCACCGCATTATTTCCTCAGGGTGGTGGTTGGGGATAATAGTCTAAGTTCTTTCTAGACAGTTCCATAAATTTTTGTATAGGAGTACCGTCTCGGGTCTCCTTTCCTTACTCGACTTCTGTTTCCTTAGTCTGAACATTCCCTCCTCCTCCCCATAATCGGGGTCATCCTACATATTTTAAATCCTCATTTTCCACTTCATCATGTTATGGGTTCCTTCTATCTTGATGGCGACCTCCCTGACTATCACGTTCAGGGTTTGCTCTAAATCTTATTCCTCAAACTAGCTTTCATCTAAGATCTCATCTTTAAGCTCTTGAACATTTGGAACCCAAATTCTGTAGGAATATCTCATTATTCCCTTATCATCTTTCTCGGTATTAATCTCTTATCTATTTGTTGGCTCTCTGCCTTCATTCATCACTTTTTCTGGCACAATATGTTCTTTTCCAATAATTCTGGCTGTATTGCAATCTCAAACAGCTTTTCGGTACCGGCTCTGGTTACCTTCACTTCTATTTCCATTTTCTCAAAATCTCTTATAAACTCTCTCAAAGACATTATCATCTTGAGTCTCTCCTTTTTACTAAGGGTATCAGCCACCACATTGGCTTTCCCTGAATGATAAAGAATCTCATAATTGTAATCCTTGATTAGCTCTAACCACCTCATTTGGCGCATGTTGAGCTCTAGTCTGCGTGAAAATGTACTAGAGCACTTATGGCTTAGGTAATTCTCGCACTTCTCTCCATACAAGTAGTGCCTCCAATCTTTAGGGCAAAACTATTGCCATGAGCCCAAGCTCATAGGTGGGGATATCGAATTTTATATTCCCTTAATTGTCTTGACGCGTACGCGATTACCTTGTTGTGCTGTATAAGAAGCACCCTAATTCCTTATGTGAAGCGTCACTACACATCTCAAAATCTCCTTTTCCATCCGGCAATGCCATCATAGGGGCCGCCACCAATCTTTGCTTCAGTTCTTAAAAGCTGTTCTCGCATTTCTCTGTCCATTAGAACTTCTCAGTCTTACGAGTAAGCCGCGTTAAAGGGGCTACTATCTTTACAAACTTGAACGAACCTCTGGTAGTGACCGGCCAATCCTACCTCTGGTAGTTGCCCTAACCATGGCCATCAATTCCTCAGTGGTCCTTTATTCATTCTTGTGAGGATCCTTCACAGGATCCTTCTCAGCGATAATCCCTTCTAGGACAACATCCTCAACCGCTACATCCTCAATATGAACATCATCTGGTCCTGTGTTAGGACGCTCTATCAGATCCACAATCTGATCTCCAATAACTAATAAAACATCAACGCGTTGTTGCTCCTCAACCTCAGGGTTCGGAGTCCCGCTACCATATACGATAACGAACTATACTTCTATCACGATATTTATAAGGGTTCTCATAAGGGTTTTAACTGTCAGTACTACGTTAGGTAGTCCGACTATGAACTTGGCAAGAGTTCTTATTTATCTTAGTGAACTTATTATTTTAACGTCACTTCATCTCTGAGGTTTATAACGCTTAGCTCTGATACCATTTCTGTAACACCCCCTAATCCGGGGTCGGGGATTCGGGTTGTCACGAGTTCAATTTCCCTTAATAATACTTAACCTTATCAATCAACCAACTGCTGCGTACTGTGACCCTACAATATACACACACACACCACAAGTTATAGTCTCAGAGATGAAAACCAAAAAGAACACAAGTCATTTTATTCCACAATTATAAACCATTTCACCTCAAAAGGGGTTTCTGAATAATTTACATATTCCTTGCCATTATTACAATTCATATTATACATAAGTCTGGTTCATCAATAGTTGAAAACCTAGCCTATTGGTAGCTCCTACCTCATCTATGGCGACATCAACGCTTCCAGAAAACTGCGGAACATTTTCTAACCGCTTGCGAATTGGAAGCTTGTTCCTGTTCATCTTGTCTAGCTGATGTTGTGTGATGAAAGAAGAAAGCAAGGGTGAGCAACAAGCCCACCAAAATAATATGTATAATGATTTACAATATATGAGCATTCTCATAGTACTCATGAAAGTCTTGGTCAAGAAGAAATGAACCAAGTTTGATATCTTACTGCGACCAAGTCGCAAAATATTCAGTATGTATGTACATATATACTTTTCACAATCTTTGAAATCCTCTGACATGTATAATATACACAGAGTTCCCGTTTATAACTGTATAAAATATCGTTGCAAGGTGATCTCATATATCTAACCTTGTCTCAACGTTTTTCCGAAAATCTTTGATATGAACAAGATAATCATTTACTAGATATAAGTTTAAAAGATAAAGTTACAAGATACTCCAATATACTTATATCCGAATACTACTTGAACTACCACCTTTTAAGTTATAATCAGTTTCAAAAGTTCATCACATAGATGAGACTACAAGATAAGACTTGAATAGATTCAATCCTTGAAATATCATTATAAATAATGAAGTTACGAGATACTTCATTAAGTCCCGATATATATATATACACCTATATATATATATACATTCATACACTCCTTTAAAACCTCTGTTATAAAAATAATAAACAGAGTTGCAATATCCAATGAATTTGGAAAGGAGAAAACCTTGTCATAAACCTGATATCTTGCTGATCAGGCAAAGATACCAATCAGTAACCTTTTCTACTAGTAGATCGAAAATATGTTTGATTATCAAAACATTATTCTTTAATAAAATAAAGGATATTATTAAATAATAAGCGGAGTCATAATACCTCGAATGAATATTATAAATAATATTCATTAAATAAAATAAACGGAGTCATACATCCTCAAATGAATATTCAAATAATACTCATTAAATAGAATAAACAGAGTCATAAGTCCTCGAATGAATATTCAAGTAATACTCATTAAATTGAATAAAATTATCGAATAAACCTTATTCGATTAATAGTTTTAAAAACTATTCATATATATATATATTTGTATATATATATATATTATACTCGGGAGCCTCGCCTCCCGGTTTTAGAAAAAGTTCACCTTTTGGGTCCCCTACACTCAAGGTATACGCAACTACTGCTTATCTCTAGCATAGGTATTATGCAACAATAAGCATTTGAATCAACAGATATATAACCAGATTACGAAACAGACATGCATATATATACCATCTCAGCATGCTTTAATATATCGCAAAATTTGCTAATTAACCAACATGCATCTATCACAAGATAATGCATATACATATATACATCACCACAATAGTATAACAGGTAGAAAACTTGCCTGAGCGACTGGGAATTACAAATGGCTTGGGACAAGTCTGGTAACCTATAAACAACATATAAGTTGGAATTAAACCAAAGTCACTTATAAATCTATACTTTAACCAGTTTAGACCCTAACGCTCGTTTTGCGCTTAACGATTCACTTAAGTCGCTCGAGTACCCTCGGCTCCACCATTTTTAATAAATTAACCATTACGAGTTTTAAGGCGATTCTTTCGCGAGTGTCTTACCAACTTCCTATTACACTTTACATAAATGTTTCATACTCCAATTAGTCCTTTAAGGTCTTTAACCTATGTTTCAAAGTAAGGCGAGGGGTAATGGTTCGTTCGCGAAATATCGTTACTTAAAACGGCCGTTTCTCCTAAACCGTACATCGGAATCAAACGAACCACATATCAAAACGAAGCTCGTAACATGAACTATCTAAATATGGTAATGGTCAAAACCTAGCAGAGAGTTCTCGGGTCCTAATGTTATGAACAAAAGCAGTCTAAAGTAAATCGCACATTACGACGGCTATGTTTACGCGATTTCCCAAATTTATACCATTCCAAAACAACCACCAATCAACCCCAATTCATTAATACAACCAACATCCAACCATATCACACTGCAACAGCCCCAACACCTTAAATTCTCCAATTTATGTTATTCTCAACATGAATTTAAAACTATACTTGAGTCCTTTACTAATCAACAAGATTCAACATTCAATTCACTACAATTCCAACCCAAACTCTAAACCTATAAGCATCAAGCTACTCTTTTACCATAACAATCAAAATCATCCTAATATACAAAGTAAAGCTAGGTTTTGGAGATGTTATACCTTCCTTGAAGTGATTGGAGTAGCTAGGAAGACTTAAGAAGCCTTGAGATGTCTTAGGGATGCTTGGATCTTAAAGGAAAAACAAGAAAAATCAAGTTAAAAATCTTGAAATCACTATTCATTATCTTCTTCATTGATTTCTTGGAGAAGATTGTGAATGATTTCGAGGCTTAAACTTATAGAATAGCCATAACTATGCATAAGGAGTACTAGATAATTATCTTACCAATTTAGGAAGCTTGGAACTTGAATTTTGAAAATTCTTCTTCTTGAAATGAAGAAAAGCCGAGAGCTCCTTGGTTGAAGAAGAAATGATTTTGTGTTTTGCTTTGTTTTGTTTTGGTTGGTTGATTTTCTTTTGATTTGTTTTGGTTAATTACCTTTTTAACCTTGAACTTTGTGTGGTTTTAAATCATCCAACAATTCCTTCCCTTATGTCATGCTTATGTCATAGAGTACTAATATGGGGGGAACTTAGCTATTTTCTGGGCCTTCAAGTCAAGCAGAATGAAGAAGGCACTTTTATTTGTCAAACCAAGTACACCAGAAATTTGCTGAAGAAATTTGGAGTGCAAGATTGTTCAAGTGCATCCACTCCCATGGCCACTGCAACAAAATTGGATAAGAATACTGGTAAATCAGTAGATATAACTGATTACAGAGATTTTGCAGGTTGCAAAATTGACAGGAAAAGTACAAGTGGAAGTTGCCAATTTCTTGGAGGCAGATTGGTTTCCTGGTTCAGCAAGAAACAAAAGTCAATTTCCACATCAACTGCAGAAGCAGAGTACATTGCTGTAGGAAGCTGTTGTGCACAGATTCTTTAGATGAAGAATCAATTACTGGATTATGGGTTAACATATTTTAAAATCCCTATTTACTGTGATAATCAAAGTGTTATTGCTATTACAGGTAATCCAGTTCAACACTCAATGACAAAGCACATCAGCATAAGGTACCACTTCATAAGGGAACATGTGGATGAAGGTACAGTGGAATTGCACTTTGTTCTAACAGATCAACAACTAGCATATATCTTCACAAAACCACTGTGTGAAGCTATTTTTACAAGATTGGTAAATGAACTTGGAATGGTTTCAGGTTCTTTCTCTAAATCTGCTTAGCTTTTGTTCTGATGCATCAGACTTTATGATCAGTATTTACAGATATTACTATCTTTGTGTATTCTGTGCTTAATTGAAAATTGCTTAAGTACTGATTGTTGTCTGATGTGAATTTCCAAACTCTGATAGTCATATGAATGTTTCTGTAATTATTCAATCCAATGAGGATAAATATGCTAGATGCTGACCTAGTAATCTTTAATATACTAACAAATCCCATGTTTGAAGTAATTGTTTATGTAGAATTCTATTGACACAAGCAAATTCTGATATTGAGCTTAGTTAAGTTTACTTTGTCTATCTTATTACTAAGTCAAAAACTAGAATAATGCTTCTTATCTGTTAAGTTCTGATGTTAGTAAATCTCGTGAATGTACTAAGTGTTGATAAGCCTCACTTATCAAAAGAAAAGGAAAAGAATAAATATCAGGTACTCCTTTGAGATTTAGAGTAAAAACTGTGGAAGGGACGACCCAAGTGCATTGCTAGTATTAAGTAATATGCATCAGAAAAGTAAAAATAAATATTTTTCTTGGCGACTTTTCACACTCTATGATTACTGGAGAAATACTCTGATAATAGCATAAATTCTGATAAGCAGTCGTGACTCACTTATACTGAGAAGCCACTGTAAAATAGAATTTCAAAAGATGCATAAAATGGGCACAAAACAGTTGAGGTGGACTCATGCATGAACTCATTCTAAAGTAGACTTCAGAATTATGACAGATTTTGAGCAAAGTTCTTAGTTATGCCTTATTTTTAAGATGAACTGAAGTGAATCAGACTTTAATCCTTATCTGATATTTAGCTTACTGCACACACATACACTCCATATGAATGATGAAAATTACTGTGGTGATAAATGCGGTTTTAGATGAACAGTTTATGCGTCAGATTGCATAAATTCTGAGGACAAGTTATGATGAAAGTTCTGATGAATAATTTCTGAAAAAATGAAATCAGAATTTGTGTGAACAATTGCAGAAATAGTCATTCATTTTTCGAGTTAAGAAATCATATTCTGATGACTTTTAAGTTCTGATATAAGTCTAAGTTCTGCTATTACACTCTGATTTTTTACTTGACTTATCAGTGTTTAAAATCTGAAACAGTATTATTTAAAATCAGAATTTGTTTGGGTGAGATATCGACAGTCAATACAATTAGGGTTAGTGGTACACGTCCATGCACAGTAATTTTTACTTGTTTCATGTGCGCATTAAATCATGTTTTACACTTCCAATGGCTGTTTTTATTCTCATCCGTCTAGGGAGACGAGGTAGAATTATTTCTACCTATAATCATTAAATTTTCCTTGCGTCTCCTGACATTCCATTGGCTATATAAACCAACACTTCATTCCAGCCAACACATCTCTCATTTTCTCACAAACTCACTCTCGTCTTATTCTTATCACCCAAATGGCTGCGTTTGGCTGGTTTTACAATTATGGTACTGAGACAGTACATGTTTTTCTCAATGAAATTCCAACTCCATACCATATCAACAACATCCCTCACAATCTCTGGATTCAATTTCCAGAGATCATTAAACGTGATCTGTTGACAGTTCGAAGAGATCTACATCTCCGTCATCTCCGACAGGAGGAGCAAATCATTCATCTCGCTGTTCTTTTTGTTGAGAGTAGGAAGAAGAAATAATTTCTGCTCCCTGCTTCTCTTCACTGTCAGCTTTGTCTGGCTTCTAAGCTTAGGACAAAAGCTGTTGATGTTAGGAATTGTAGCTTACCGGTCTCGCTTAAAACCCACAGCTTTACAAGTTCAATGAACCCGTTATTGTTAAAATCGCCCTATGTCCGAAATAAAGAAAATTCGTATTTCATTCCGTACTTCATAAACACGAGAATCTCATAATCGTTTGTAAATTTTAAAATCTTGAGTCGTTACAGATTTTATCTTGTTTAGCAGACATGACATGAGTGATGTATCTAATACATACATTCATGCATCATTAATCTAATTAAAGCATGCATCATTAAACAAGTAAGCATGCAAGTAATATCATGTCACAGATTGATATAATGATGTCTGGATTTATTATAGCATTTAAAAGCAATTAAAATAATTAAAACATGCTTTAAAACACTTTCAGGAATATAAACAGTTCAAAACTTTTATATAAAAAAATATTTGACCACTACATTAGATCCGTCTCTGAAAAACGAATCCAACGATATATTGCACACCCAAAACGGAGTTACAAAACTCTCAAAAAATCAAATTTAATTTGGACAGACGGGTTGTAACGCATTCTGATAATGCGTTACAACACTGTTAAGCCCTTAACGAGTGTAACGCATTCCGGAAATACGCAACAGGGTATAACGCATTTCCGAAATGCGCGACACCCCCTGGCGATTGCGCTACACGCGCCAACTCAGCAGACCGACCGTTGCAATTTTTTTTTTGTTTCTCCGATTTGTCTGTCAGCTCACTGCCGTTTTCTTCCATTACAAAACAAGTGGCCCCCTTTCCTTTACTCCTTAATTAATAACTTTTATTAATATTTTAATCATTTTAAATTTACTATTAATAAATTAATTAACATTTAATTAATAAATTAATAAAAATCAAAATAATATAATTTCTTAAATCAGGAAGTAGCAGAAAATTATCAGATCAGCCAGGGGTACTTGTGCAAATTTTAATCATATTTTTATTCACATGCATAATTATTTCATGAATTTTAATTAAAACAATTTTAAAAAATTCATAACAAATAATCTACACATCACAAAATTATAAAAAAAATACCTAGATGATCTACAACACTTGTAGAACCCAGATCAGTAGTCAAGATCTTATGCAAAAATTATTTCGAATTAATTCATAATTAAATCTAAATAAACTTGCAAAAATCATAACAAATCCATACATGTATTAAAAAATCTGATTTTTTTATATGAATCTCTATATGCAGAACCTAGCTCTGATGCCATTAAAGGAATTTACGGATAAGCGGAATCGTGATATAACAATTATTCCGTAATTCCATCACTTTGTTATTTAAACAGAAAAATGCGCACATGCACACTTATATATATATGTGTGTGTGTATTATATATGTATATTATTTATATATATATATCAATTATTTTGCTAATTGTTATGATTTATATTTTTATAATATTAAATATTTTGTTATGATTTATTTGAATTTGTTATGTAAAATCATAATTTAGTTAATTAAGTTTAACTTAATGAATTTATGGAGTTAAAAGTATTCAGTTTAATCCGGCTGGAAATTACTACTCGAATCAAAAATCAAATATATCAAAAAGTTAACTTCTAAAACTAATTTATTAGTATAGATATGTATAATATAAAAATTAAATGTTATTTTAAAGATGAAACCAACCGGAACAATATATATTACTCTTATTCTTATAATTATTGTATACATCTCCTAGATAACAAATATTTATCATAATTCACTACGAGGTGAAAATTATTAGTTTTGTACGAAATCGAGCATATAGATTACGGTTTTTCTATGGTGTGCCCATGTGCACACAATAAACACAAACTTCTATAATTTTGACTTATTTTGATTGGCCAACACTTCTTAATAACGATGGACCCCTGCATTTACAACAAGTCCACCAATCAAAACACTCCAAATTTTATAAGTTTTAGTGCTTAGCATGTGTCCATGGGCACACACTAGACAAACCCTATAGATCACTTAGTCACGTGAGTGAGTAAATTATGTAAGACTATTAAATAATTAAATAATTATATTGATTCAATATTTTTTACCATTTAATCATTTTTTGACTTTTTAAAGTTTAATCCGAATAGTACCGAGTTAGACTTAAAAGCGAGTTTTATTCGAACTAATAAAAAATCAACTCGTGAATAAGTTTGAGTATGTGTACTCGGTCGATATCTTGATTAAAACGATCGAGTTTTAGAATAATGATTTGGATTAATCGGGCAATGATACGAAAAAACAAAATATTAAAGTTTGATCTAATATAAATAATGTATTTCATTATTTGTTATTAAATATATTTTTAATATAAGAAAACTAGCTAAAGATTTATTAAATTAGACAATAATTTACACCTTCATTTTGGCCAATTTAATTTTTATCATGATACTTTTCTGAGTATACTTCATTTGCTATTATATTCTAAGTGAGCATGTCATTTTACATTAGTTTTAATATGTATTACACTCTTGTTAATTTATCTACGATATGTGTGTATAATAGGATTTAAAATATTATCATATTTTTAAAATAATCTATAATGTTGTTGATTAATTTTTTTTCAATGTAATATAATAAATATTTTTAATTGTCATTTTCTATATTATAAATCAATTTAAATATGATTTGATATTATAAAATGAGATATTATTAATGTTTTTATGTAAAATGAATTAGTAGATTGTTGATATCAAAAAAAATATTAAAAATACAAAATTATTATTTTTAAATATTTCCCGAATCCTTGCGAGAATTACCGTTCGGGCGGGGATCAAAGAGGAAAAGAATCCCCGTTCGGGGTGAATTCGTGGATCGGGGGCAAGGATAACACTTCCCGACCCCGAAGTGGTTCGATGCATATACCTGTAAACAAACTTCAAATGTTTTTGTTTTAATAATATAGTTTTGATTTTTTTAGTAATTAAGCGTATATACTTTACAACAAGTATCTAACCTCAAAGTTCTCGGGATAAGCGAGAATCGAACTCTATGACAGAAAGGAAAATAAGCTCTCACCACTTAAGTTGTCTAATCGTACTTTACAGTATGTATGAAAAGAAAAAGAAGTAAGACAATCCAGTAACGAATTTTATGTCATCACATTTTTTATTTATTTACGAGATGTAATCAAATTTATAAAATTTATCATCATTATTACATAATCGCTATTCGAATAAAAAATATAAGATAAAATAAAAATAAACCCTTTTTTAGTATTCAAAAATCATTTATATGCAGATGCAAGTTCGCTCAAGATAATATTTTGATATATATATACAGGCCCGTGCCTCGCACGGGCATTTACGCTAGTATGTTCTTAATTTTCCACTTTTCTTTTGTCTCTTCCATTGATTGTAAATTAGCCTCTGTTTAATATTGTGCGTGCATTTCAATTCTATGTTTTAATTGTATATCTAGCATGGTAGCCTTGTAGTCAAGTGGATACCTCTCTCTCGATAACAAGAGGTTGAGTTCTCAAGCCTCGGTGAAGGCATGTTTTTGTGAGAGTATCAGTGTAAGGTCCCCGCCAAATCAATCATCTTTTAATAAACTAGCCATTTTTGAGTTGTGATACATATTGTCGAGAGGCCACTTTAGTTTTTGGCTTCCATTTGCAACTTTTGTCCCACTATTTATAAAATATGAGCTTCGTAATGGATATTCTTTGAGAATCCTATGCTGAGAATAGTTGCTGAATCCAAGAAGTTATGTGTGTATTGACTTTTAATGATGGAAATACTCCCATCTTACGTCCATTGATGACTTGCATATTTGTTTCCTTCACTTGTTAGAGATCATCGAATTTTCCAGGCGGATTTAGATTCGTACAACAATAAATGCATCTTCATCTTCATACTTCAACATGAAACAATTGAATAAACCCTTTTGTGAGTAATATTGTGTCACATGTATGATAGCTATATAATATGGATTTTCCACGTTAATACGTTTGTTATCATTTATGTTATATAGGTCTGTCATTAACTCCTTACATGCATCTCACTGCTAATATGTTTATAGAACTGAATTCTTAATGTTTATATTCATTCATATAAGCGTTTTAGCATATTTACTCTTTAACACGACTATTTGTCGTTTGCATGCATATGTTGAAAAGACAGTTAATTTGTCGTGCCCTCACAGAATGCTATGTTGTTTTAGGGACGAACAAATCTCAAAGTTGGACTATCATAGCCAAATCATTATAGTTTAAGCTTATGCAAGATGTGGTGAAGAAGTTTACATATGAGCATGTCGGTATATAAACTGTTCGCAGGCAATCATGTCTCAAGTTATCAGGACTAGGATTGGACTCGGAACTCGGAATTTATGGTTATTCCAATGGAATTAATTAACCAGTCACCTGGATCTCTGCCAATTTAGAATTCCGAGAGAGCAATAAACCACAATTTTTATGAAAGTGTATCAAAACTGTGTCAAGATGGATTGCACTGATGTTGTAAACATTTACTACTGTCAATGATTCCTATTTCTCCTGAATTACAGAATGCTGGTGTAAACTTCCCTCCTGATTTTAAGTCGCTGCTGAAGACCATGCTTTGCCTCCAGTAATAACTTGATTCTTATGACACCAGCTCTCCAGAATCCAGATGCAGGCAGCTCCTGGTATTGCCTACTTCATGCTGGCCCCATGTTAGTAAATACTCGCAAGAACCAAGGAACAGTGCTGCTCAGAGCCTGAAAAATTGTTCTACTGTAAAGGTTGCTATAGACAGAAATTGTGGAAGTGATGCGGAGACAATCTCAGAGGAAGAGAAGCTATTGGAAATTCTGTATGATGATTTACAGGAAGTTACTGTTTCAAAAAAGTTGCTTCCATGTAGCGAGACGTCTCTAGAAAAAGTTTATATGAAAACTGGAGAACTAAAAGACCGTTATATCTCGCATCATTTACTGATGTTACGGTATACAATAATTTTTATAAACTCTATTTTCAAGAAATAGATTTTCTTCTCTTAGAAGATTGCCTAGATTATTGAACGATTCCTTCAGCTTGGTTTGAGGTGGTGAATCAATTTTTGTACAAGTGATATATAGATTTTTGTCCACATTCGTTGTAGATGTTGATAATTCAATTTTATTAGATGAAATCAAAGCATCAGACAAGATCTACTACAGCTGTGCAGTAACGCCGTTGAGTCTGAACTGCTGCTTAGCCGGGATTATGTAAAGACATTTTAGATTGTATACTCTTCGGACCATAGTCTATACTAAGGCTGTGTTTTATGCTATTTCGCTCCTGTCGTGACCTTATTTCGCATTTAACTAGCAGCATCTTCGTCTTCGCAATTCTCTGTGACCTGCTCTGTTGTGGCCTCATGGCCCTGATCCCTTCAAGTACCCAAGCTCTCCCGGTTGACTAGTAATCACAAGAACTTTATATGTATAGGTAAGTCATCACAACAAATTATATTGCATCAGTGGACGTCTGGAAGCTTTGGGATTGGGTTGACTTGGCCTCATGACTTGGCTACTATTGCTACTATTGAACTTTATATCTATAACCATCGCTAAAGATCCGAGATAGACCTATAAGGAATGTTGATATTCCTTTGAGCCAACCACAACTCCGAATGCCGATCCACGTTCCACATAGTATTCAGAGCGCTTTGTTGGGCTTGCTGAGCAGACCTAACTCCACATTAGTATGATATTGTCCGCTTTGGGCCGAGCCCGTACGGGTTTGTTTTTGGGCACCTCTCAAAAGGCCTCATCCTAATTGGAGTTATCTGGCTGCTTATATTCTAGCAAACTGCCCCTCCCACAAGCGATGTGGGACAACTCCTAACAATCTCCCCCTTCACACATCGGGCCCGACACCTGTCGATTCTGCCTCCTGATTGTGTGATCTGGCTCCCCCTTGACCCATACTGGAAGTCCATCTGGCTATCTGCTCCCCCTAGGCCCAAATTGGAAGATCCACCTGCCTTTTACTTGAGCCCATTCTGGGGCAAGCCCATCTGCCTCTTCCTAGGTCCATTCTGGAGCCCACGTGAGATTGTTATGGACCGTTTATAACCTGAAGCTCTGATACCACTTGTTGGGATTGCTAAGCAGGCCTAACTCCACATTAGTATGATATTGTCTGCTCTGGGCCCAAAAGGCCTCATACTAATTGGAGTTATCTGGTTGCTTATATTTTAGCAAACTGCCCCTCCCACAAGCGATGTGAGACAACTCCTAACAATTCCATCTGCCTCTTCCTAGGTCACTTCTGGAGCCCATCTGAGATTGTTATGGACCGTTTCAACCATAGCTCTGATACCACTTGTTGGGCTTGCTAAGCAGGCCTAACTCCACATTAGTATGATATTGTCCGCTCTGGGCCGAGCCCGCACGGATTTGTTTTTGGGCACCTCCCAAAAGGCCTCATACTAATTGGAGTTATCTGGCTGCTTATATACTAGCAAACTGCCCCTCCCACAAACGATGTGGGACAACTCCTAACACGCTGTGAGCCAACTGCACCTCCAACTTTAGCGTCACTCTGGTGATCCGTACCAAGTATTATAGAAATCAAACACGTATATAAAGGCGTAGAGAAATGAAAATGTATTCAGACTTCAGAGACAGGAATTGGGATTGATATACAAGCGGGAACTAAAAAAGATAGTAAATTCAGATTGATTTGCAATTTGAATTACTAGTTTTGAGTACACGTCTTTACAAACTGAAAGAGCATTGGCATATACAGTGATAAAAGTTATTTAACAAAGCAGACCGAGATAGAGCCAAAAATTCCAATGGGAACTCAGGTGGATTTGAACTGCCAACCTCTCAAACATTAAAATTGATTGAGCGCTCTTCCAACTTTGAGCTTACGGATTTATCAAAGAACATAACGTTTTGATTATCAAAAAATTCAGTTCTGAATTGCAATTCCACAAATTGTATTATCAAGCAACTTTTCTCAACAAAAGTTGAGAAAAGTACATGGTAGCCATATATTTAACTCCCCATTTGGGGGAATGGTTCGTTATCAACAAAACCTCGTAATTTTTCTCTATTGGTCACCCACAAAGCAACTAATGCTCCCCCAGTATGACTTGATTGCTTTATAGGAAGAGATAGAAAGAATCGGTTAGGCAAAGTTTGGTACCTGTAGAAAAAGAAAAACATAGAATCAACAATAACTAGTGTACTTTACACTGATCTAAGCATTTTTAGATTGATGCTACACATCACTTGAACCTTTTTTCAACTTTTGCGAGACATAAAATAAATCAAGAAAAAAGAAAAATGTCCGGTCACATTATTTCTTGAACTATAAGCTCCCAACCAACTTATTCTGATTGAGCAAGAATTTCGCAGTTTTGGTAAATATTCTTTTATGTAAAACACTATAACTTGAAAAAGCCTTTCAAGTTTCAATTCGCATCAGTGAAACATCTTCATCAGTTCATAGAGTTTCACTTTCTCTTACGAGAAATATTTGCAGCAGGCAGAAGTTAATGTTTAATAATATAATTGCCACTTGGCATGTAGAGATGCTAGCCACCTCCCCTAGACCGTGACTCGTATAACCTTTATACAAAAAACTTTTGAAAAACTACACAGAAAATGTCTCCGAAAAGTGAGTTTCAGTTTCCAAGCCTTTATTCATCCGTAACCTTTGAATTATAGTCAAAATAAAAAGAAGTTAATAAATAAAAAAATGTTAGGTTCAGTTATAGTAGCACATTTCAATAACGAGCATCTTTCTGATCACGTGGTATATCATATTTTCATCTCCTTTATTTTCAGGGAATATAATATCCACATAACAATTTCATTTTATGATAGGTCACACACATTGTAAAGGGGGTTGAATACAGTGTTTATCACAATCAAATCGAATTAAAAAATACAAGTAACAGAAAATAAGCTTTATTAAACTTTGTTACAATATGGAACTGTCCTCTCTCAGTGATGAACAAATTATCACGAGAGCTGCTATGATTACAATAAATAAAAACTTCGATTATGATAACACATATAGTGTAAACCCTATGTCTGTGTTTATATACTACACAGTTACAAGATAATCTCTAATTGATATGGAATATAATTATGCTTCCTAAAACATATCAACTAGTTATCTTTTCTTCCAAGTATTCTATTCTTCATAGAATTCCTTCTTCATGCATATCTCTTCTTGCGTTTGTCTTGATCTTCTTTCCTTTCAATCAGCCGCCTTTGTTATCTGAAAGTCTCCTTAAGTCCTGATATTATCTCCTGATAAATATCTCATGATAACTTAAGTTCTGACAACTTAAGTTCTGACTTCAGTATAAGTGTTGATTTCCAGTTAAGTACTGATTTGTCCTGTTTAAGTAAGATCTGAAAACTAAACACAAATCATATTAGACATGACATTATCAAATATATCTAACAATCTCCCCCAACTTGTAAATTAGCATAATATACAAGTTTAACTGATATTCGTTGATGTCAAAAACATTAAGTACAAATGCATAAGAATTTGACTAGATAACTACAACTTACAGTCCTTGTAGCTTTACCATCTTTAACTTCTGATAACAGCTTCAGTCTGTATATACATCAGAATTTGAGCAGTTATAGATCTTGACTTGGCTTCAATTACCGATCTCTTTGATGTCAGGAGTTGTTCTGAGATAGTTCTTTAATAAACATCTCTCAGCATATTTAAGTTCATCAATCATCCTCCTTTTAGTATTCTTCAATTTAATTGTATCTTCGCCAATTTGAAAGATAGCAGCCCTGAGATCATTTATTCTAGCTTTTCTTATGTCCTGATCTAGTCTGATCAAATATGCCCTGTCAGACTCAAGATTGAATTCCACAGCTTTATAACCCAGAAAGGTAGTTATAATCTTAGCAGAGTTAGGCTTCATCTCGACAATATCACCTTTGTGATCTCTGTACTTGGGACAGTATGTGCTGTCAGACTTCACAGGATAAAGCTTCTTATGTCTCTGAATTTGAGTCTTCAAATAATTTGCAGCACCATCTGTTAATCTGTTCTTCACTTGAAATAAGAATAGAACATGTTCTAGTTCCTCATAATACTTCAGTGGTACAACATTCTGTCTAATATGGTATACCCTTCCATCTGTCATAAAATATAACAAGATGTGTTCTTTCAAGAAGGTATGGTAAACCATCTGTACAGATTCAAGATGATTCAATCTTTCAGGAGTTGCTCCAACACCTGGTTCATTTAAAGAAGTTGGATCATTGGTTGTGTTCTGTATTCTTCTTTCATCAGCACTACCCAATCCAGATTTATCTCTTGCTTCTTTTCCTGTAACCACTCTTGCTTCAAAACCACTTATTGCAGTCTTCAAAGGTTGAGTCTAATTAGCTTTGGTGAATCCTGGTAGGAGTAACTTTGAATATTTAATATGAGCAATGTCAGAGGTTTCCTTTAACTTATCTTCTGATATCAAGCCAACTTGAGCTATGTCAGAGGTTGCTTGCTTCAGTGTCATATCAGAACTTACTATATCTTGACTCTGAACAACTTGAGCCATGTCAGAGGTTGTTTGAGAAATCTTCCTTGAAATCAGAGTAAGATTAGCATCTTCATCAGATATTTCTTCATCCATAGCAAACACATAAACCTTTACAGGTTCACCAACTTTTTCTTTGCCCTTAGACCTTGGATCTATCTCCATTTGTGATTTGGCCTTAGTTGCCTCAGGATTTATCCTTTCTTTTATCACAATGCCTTTAGCCTTAGGAATTTTCTTTTCAACAACAGAAGCTTCAGATTTGGAGTTGACTTTTTCTAACTTAAGTCTAGCTTCTTCTTCCTTTAGACTCTCAAAGTCCATTACTGGATTTTCTTTCAGAAATAACTGTCTTGAAATTTCCTCATCAAGTTCCAGATGTTCATCAGAACTTATCCTTTTACCAGTATCAGAAGTTATTCTTCTTCCAGTATTAGAACTTGTTCTTTGACTTGTAGTTCCAGTTCTACTTGATGAAAGACCTTTACCTTGACCATGACCTCCACCCATTTCAGAGTTTCAGTGGTCATCTTTTTCATCATCCTTTCATTTCAGTATCTTAACAGGTTTACATTTGGACTTAATTACTTTCTCCCCCTTTTTGGCATCAGCAGATAAAAGAAGAGAGAGAAGCAATTCCACTGAGGATTGGATCTCATTGAGTTGAGATTGCTGAGAAGCTTGATTCTTAAGAATATCAGCAATCTGAGCCTGTTGCTTCTCTTGAGTTTTCTCAATGTACTCAATTCTGTCAAAGGTAGGTTTGAAAAACCTTTTCTTGTCCAGCTTGGCAACCATATCTTGCTGATTTAAGGATTCCTGAATCTTGTCTAACTTGGCCTGAGTTACAGATTGTTGACTTTGAAGGTGTCTTGTACTGAGTGCAGTAACCCTGAGCTGTATCTTGAAATCATCATTGACTAGCATCTCATCAGCCTTTGCCAAGTGCTCAGCAAGTATGTTTGAAGTAGGAACGAAATCAACTTTGTTCCATTCCTTGGTCCACTCCCTTCCTCTGGGAGTTTCACTCCAAGGTACTGGTGCATCTCCTCTAACAAACTTTGTAACAAGATCAGCTTTTGAAGGAGCTTGTGGAAGTGCATGCCCAGATGGACCAGCTGCATCAGCATCTACAGTGGCAGCAGCTTCACCAGTAACTTCATCATTAGCAACATCAGAACTTATAGAATCAGCATTATCAGCTTCTTCTGATAAAAGAATAGTATGAGTGGCTATTGAGGCTTCAACATCATCCTCTAAGTGCTGATCTCCAACTAAGTTCTGATCAACAGCCAAATCTTGATGCCCACCTAAAACCTGATTTTCATCATCCAGATTCAGAATTGGTGTAGAAGGAATATCTTCATTAAAATCAGCATCTAGAATTGGTGTTGTTGGTGGAGTGATTTGAGCTGGTGGAGCTTCCAAGTACAGAACCTCAGGCACAATCAGGTTGTGAATATCAATCTCAGCACTTGTGCCTGGGTCTTCAGTATGCACTGGTTCATTTACAGGATACACATGAGGAGTAGGCAGTCTGTCTTGAGTAGTTTCTGGTTGTGCTGAAGGAAGTAATTCAACAACAATTGATTCTGTTGGGATCAGAGATTTCTGACCCCCTTCCTTAGTTGCTTCTTCCAGAGTTTCTTCAGAATGTGATGATACACTGACAGCCCTCCTGGCTCTTTGCTTTTTATGCCTCTTTGCAGAACTAGAGACTTTGGGAGCTTCATCATCAGAATTTAGCTTTTTAAGCCTTTTTAGGGGCCTAGAACTCCCAATTTCAACATCCTTCCGAGAAGTGACCTTTTCAGCTTCTATAACAACAGGTTCTGATATTGGAACCTGTTCCTCACTGTCTGACTCATCCCTCAGAACAATCCTCCTTCTCTTCTGTTGTGTGTGAGGTACAGTCTTTGTCCTCTTAGGTTTGGAAGATGAAGGCCTCACAGGATGTGCTGATGGTGAAGGTTGAGATGTCTGTGATGGTTTAAAATATGTCCTGATGGAGGGTTAAGTAGGTTGAGGTTGGGAAGTTTGAGGTGTAGGTGTGGTATGTTCTGATGGTTGGTGTGGTGGCTGGGATGTGCTGGTGGGTTGAACATCAGGGTAAACAGATGTGTAGGTTTGGGGATCAGCATTTACAAGAATCTGTTTTACAGACTGAGGTATCTGTAAGGGTCTAACCACTTTCTTCTTAATGTCAGCATTTACAAATTATTAAAAGCCCTTTTTGCAAGCATAAAGGGTGTAATTAAATCAGTGGTAGGTTGAGGTGCATCAGCACAACAAAAATTATATATAAGCTGACAGAATCTAGCAAAGTAGACTACATTTCTATCCTCTGTCATCCTATCCCCTATGAATCCTAGCACCGCACTTACAAAATCAAAGTGAGTTTGATGAATAAGAGCATACCCGATTTGCTGACTCATAATTGGAATGGCATCAAAGTTGGAGCACTTATTGGCGAATGCCTTAGTGATACAATCGAAGAAAAAACTCCATTCCTTCCTGATATTTGCCCTTTTCAACTGTCCAAACTTGCCCAAAATTTTCTCATAGCCCAAACTGGCCATGAGCTACTGTAGAACAGGGTCCTCCACTGTTGAAAAAGTACAGCCTTCTAGTAAGTGGAGAGCTTTACGAACTGCTCCAGGATTAACCACATGCTCAACATCATTGACTTCAAAAACGATGCTTGGAGTACCAGTAGCACCATCATCAAAATGCCCAGTCCACCAAAACGTCAGAACTTGTTGGCTTGAAATAGTTTGAGGTTGGGTCAAAGCATACCCAATCTCACTATTTGCTAAAAAATCTTGCATAAAGTGCAAATCTGATGGAGCTTCAGCCTTGTTCAAGATTGCAACATAGTTGTTTGGTACAAACTTGGCTCCATCAATAATTAAATCCTTGGGTGCCATGAGAAATGTGAGAAATAAAATTACCTGTAAGGTGTTTGATAAAATGTCTGTAAAGAAACCGTCAGGAAAAAGTGAGAGAGAATAAGAAAATAGAGAGAGTAGAATAAAACTGAAAATAAAAGATTTAAAAGTCTTTTATCTCTTTTACTTAGACACCCCACGTGACAGCAATTAAAAATAGTGGAACAGACCTTGACACTTGTCAAACATGCAACAGTTAAGGCAAAAATTAATGGGCACGGTAAATAAGCAATTATTACTTATCACATGCAGTTTTTTAAGGAGAAAAACCGTCCCACTAACCAAGTAATCCCATTAAATAAATGATTAATACTGCTTTATCTCTCATAAACCAACATTCAAACAAATATGACCGTTGAGGTAATGACAAAAAATAAACCAAGTAAATAAATACTGCCACGTCAGCATCAGAACTTGATTATTATCAGAATTTAAAAGGTCATCAGAACTTGATTATTATCAGAATTTAACAGTTCATCAGAATATGAAACGACTCATAGACAAAATCTTGCAATAAAGTACAATTTCATTAATATATCAAACAAATACATTCGATGAAATTTAGCAACTACATGCAAAAGTTGCAAGACAGTCCTAATCTACGATTCCTAACATCAACAACTTTAGTCCTAGTCTAAGAAGATCCTATCGACTAGTTCCTGTTGCTGGAGACAAAAAGCAATGCAAGACGGATGATTCTCTCCTGCTGACGAAGAGAACGGAGATGAAGATTTCTTTGGACAGTCAACAAGTCATTTTGAATGATTTCTGGAAATTGAATCCAGAGATTATAAGGAATGTTGTTGATAGGATATGCAGTCGGAATTCCATTTTGAAAAATATGCACAGTTTCGGTGCCATAGTTGTAAAACCAGCCAAACTGAGCCATTGTTTGAGAGAAGAAAGAATTAATTTGTACTGAAGGATTATTGGTCAGTTATATAGACAAGAGAAGACCAAGGGATGCATGGAATGTGAAACGAAAAGAAGTAAAGTCTCATCTCCCTAGATCGATGAGTAATAATGACAGCCATTGGAAGTTTAAAACAGGAGGTAATGAGCACACGAAACAAGTAAAAATTACTGTGCATATACGAGTACCACTAACCCAAATTATGTTGACTGTTTATATCTCACCCAAACATATTCTGATTTTAAATATGACTGTTTTATATTGAATCACAAATAAGTCAAGTAAAGAATCAGGATTTAATATCAGAAGTTAGACTTATATCAGAACTTAACAGTCATCAGAACATGACTCCTTAACTCGAAAAGTGAACGCCTATTTCTGTAATTCTTCACACAAATACTGATTTCGTTTCTTCAGAACTTAATCATCAGAAATTTTCATCATAACTTGTCCTCAGAATTTATGCAACTGACACTTAACCTGTTCATCTAAAATAACATTTATCACCACAGTAATTTTCATTGTTCATATGGAGTGTATGTGTGTACAGTAAGCTAAATATCAAATAAAGATTAAAGTCTGATTCACTTCAGTACATCTTAGGAACAAGGCATAACTAAGAATTTTGCTCAAAATCTGTCATTATTCTGAAGTCTACTATAGAATGAGTTCATGCATGAGTCCACCTCAACTGTTTTGTGCTCATTTTACAGGATTTACAGTATCAGAATTTAAAACTTCATTCTCAAATCTCAGCTGATCATGATCATTGAAATCTTTAAGTCCTGTAATCTTCTTATCATCAAAAGAGACATTGATAGATTCCATGACAACCCTTGTTCTTAAATTGTAGACTCTAATGGCTTTTGTGGAAATTGGATATCCAACAAAAATTCCTTCATCAGCTTTTAGATCAAATTTGGATAGCTGTTCAGGATGAGTCTTAAGAACAAAACACTTGCATCCAAATACATGAAAATACTTCAGATTTGGCTTCTTTTTCTTCACCATCTCATATGGTTTTTTTCCATGCTTGTTAATGAGTGTTGCATTCTGAGTAAAATAAGCAGTCTGCACAGCTTAAGCCCAAAAGTAGGTTGGCAACTTTGCTTCATCAAGCATAGTTCGTGCAGCTTCAATAAGAGTTCTATTCTTTCTTTCAACGACTCCATTTTGTTGTGGAGTCCCAGGAGCAGAAAATTCCTGCTTTATTCCATGGTCTTTGCAGAACTCTTCCATGATCAAATTCTTGAACTCAGTGCCATTATCACTTCTTATGATCTTCACGGAATCTTTGACCAATTTATCCAGTTACTTGACATGATCAATCAAAATAGATGCAGTTTCACTTTTTATGTGCAAGAAATACACCCATGTGTATCTGGTGAACTCATCCACTATGACCATATCATATTTCTTCTTTGCAATAGACATGACATTCACTGGACCAAATAGATCAACATGTAGTAGGTGATAAGGCTCAAGAATTGATGATTCAGTCTTGCTCTTAAAAGAAGATTTTCTTTGTTTTCCCTTCTAACATGAATCACAAAGGCCATCAGGAGAAAATACTGATTTTGGCAGTCCTCTCACAAGATCTTTCTTGACTAGTTCATTTATATTGTTGAAATTTAAATGAGAGAGTCTCTTGTGCCAATTCCAGCTTTCTTCAATTGATGTTCTACTTAACAGACAGATTGCAGAACCATCAGTACTTGTTGAAAGCTTGGCTTCATAAATGTTACCATGTCTGTATCCTTTCAGAACAACTTTATCTGTAGATTTGCTTACAACTTCACAGTGTTCTTCAAAGAAATCCACATGATAACCTCTATCACAAATTTGACTAACACTCAGCAGATTGTGTTTAAGTTCTGAGACCATAGTTACTTTTTCAATGATGACATTCCCCATATTGATATTGCCATATCCCAAGGTTTTTCCCATGTTGCCATCTCCATAAGAAACACTTGGGCCAGCTTTCTCCACAAAGTCTGATAGCAGGGCTTTATTTCCAGTCATATGTCCTGAACATCCACTGTCCAGAACTATGATATTTTTCCTGTTGCCCTGCAATCCCAAAGACCATTAATGATTAGTTTTAAGGACCCAGACTTGCTTGGATCCTTTGGCCTTATTAAGTTTGTTAACATTCGCAGCGGATTTAGCATCAGAGTTTATGTTAACATTTTTCTTATCAGCATTTACACTATCAGACTTTGTATCAGAACTTACACTAGAAGGAACAATGCTAACTTTCTTTAAAGAAGGTTTTATTTGATAATAATCATAGTACAAACTATGATATTTCTTACAAGTATAAATGGAATGCCATAAACTACCACAATGAAAACAAGGATTTTGTGGCCTATATCTAACAGACTGACTCTTAACTTCTGACTTTGAAGGTAAGGAGTTTATGTTCTTATTTTTCCTGCAAAAAGAAGCCAGATGGTTAGAAATTCCACGGTTATGACATGTTTTTCTAGGAGCATTAGGAACAGGCTTATTATCATTACTTTTATTCACACCTTCCTTTCCATTCCTATTTTTCCTAGGTGGATTTACCTTGTTTACATTCTTAACATCTTTCAGCTTATACTTAAGCTGCTTCTTTATCATTAAGCCTATGTTTACTTTAGTTGGCTTACCCTGTTTTGGTTTATCAGAAGTTAATTTCTCTTTGACTTCTGATTTATCATTATCAGACTTTATAGCTACAAACTTAACAGGATTTACCTTTGGCTTTTGTTTAACAACTATAGGCTCAATCTCAACAGTTCCCTTATCATTCTTATCTTCTCCATAACTTAAGCCTTCTTTCCAGTTTCCACTACTTAACAAATTCTGAGTTATTCTGCCAGAGTTAGTCCAAGTCCTGATTATCTCTTTTTCCTTTTCTAACTCAGTTTTTAGAGATTCATTTATTTTAAGTATTTCATCCCTAACATAAAAGGCATCATCTCTATCTTTCTGAGATTGATGGAACATGACTAACTCTTTTTCTAAATAATCATTCCTCTTCTTATAAGCAAGATTTTAAGAAGTTAATCTTTCACATGTTAAAGTTTGATCTCTATAACTAATGAACATGGTTTTAAGATATCTTCTCAACTCATTAATATCATCAGTATGAAAGGCATAAGTAGTTTGAGGTACCTTTAAGTCAGTAGTTTCAGAATTGCTATCAGCATTTGCCATTAAGGCATAGTTCACCTCACTTTTAGAATCTGAAGTGTCTGTCCAACTTTTCTTCTTTGTGACAAGAGCCTTGCCTTTGTCACTCTTCACTTTCTTGCAATCAGGATATATGTGGCCTTTCTCACCACATTTGTAGCATTTGACATTTGAGTAATCTCCTCTGTCAGACTTTCCTCCTTTGCCTTCAGATTTTCTGAAACTCTTCTTATCAGAACTCGCACCTTTCCGGGAAAACTTCTTTCCTTTTCTGAATTTAATGTATGCAATCCTTGTGATTCCTTTCACCATAAGAGCACACAGCTTCATCATCTCTTCATCAGGATCCATCTCAGGTAAGCTTTCAGTTTCAGAGTCATCATCAGTATCAGAACTTGATGATTCAGTATCAAACTTTGTGATGAGAGCTTTTCCCTTGCCTTTCCTTGAGGCAGCTGCTTTGGGGGATTCCTCCTCAGCCTTAAGAGCAATTGTCCTTGACTTTCTTACTTTTCTCTTGTTTCTTTGTTCCATCTCAAGTTCATGAGTCTTGAGCATCCCATAAATTTCATCAAGAGTTGTTTCTTCAAGATTATAGTTGTCTCTTATAGTGGTGGCCTTCAAATCCCAACTTTCAGGAAGTGCTAACAGGAATTTAAGATTTGAATCCTCAAGATCATATTCCTTGTCAACTAGTGACAAATCATTCAAGAGTTTGAAAAATCTGTCATATAAACCAGTTAATGACTCATCAGGCTTTGAGTCAAAGTGTTCATACTCTTGAGTGAGTATTGTCTTCCTGTTCTTCTTAATTGATTCGGTTCCCTCGCATCTTGTCTCCAAAGCAGCCCATATCTCATTTGCAGTCTTGCAGTTGATTACCCTGTTTGACATTACATTATCAATAGCACTATGCAGCAAGTGTCGTACCTAGCATCCTTAGCAATTGATGAGATATCTTCAGCAGTATAATCACTCTTCTCCTTTGGTATAGACTTTGCTGGTTCACCTGCAACTACAACAGAGAGTTTGGTTGGCTTGTGTGGTCCTTCATTGATTCTGTCAAGGTATTCTGGATCAGTAGCTTCCAGAAACATAGACATCCTCACCTTCCATATGGAATATTCAGATGGTTTCAGTATGGGAACTCTAATAGTCTCATATCGACTATGGATTTGAGTCTTTGGAGGTTCTTCAGTTTTGGTGGGCTTAGTTGGAGTTTGTTCTTCTTCAGACATGATTGTTTTCGGATCTTAAACTGTTTGTGTGTTAACAGATCTGCTCTGATACCACTTGATAGGTCACACACACTGTAGAAGGGGATTGAATACAGTGTTTATCACAATCAAATCGAATTAAAGAACACAAGTAACAGAAAATAAGCTTTATTAAACTTTGTTACAATATGGAACTGTCCTCTCTCAGTGATGAACAAATTATCATGAGAGCTGCTAGGGTTACAATAAATAATAACTTCGATTATGATAACACATATAGTGTAAACCCTATGTCTGTGTTTATATGCTACACAGTTATAAGATAATCGCTAATTGATATGGAATATAATTCTGCTTCCTAAAATATATCAACTAGTTATCTTTTCTTCCAAGTATTCTATTCTTCATAAAATTCATTCTTCATGCATATCTCTTCTTGCGTTTGTCTTGATCTTCTTTCCTTTCAATCAGCCGCCTTCCTTATCTGAAAGTCTCCTTAAGTCCTGATATTATCTCCTGATAAATATCTCCTGATAAATATCTCCTGATAACTTAAGTTCTGACAACTTAAGTTCTGACTTCAGTATAAGTGCTGATTTCCAGTTAAGTACTGATTTGTCCTATTTAAGTAAGATCTGAAAACTAAACACAAATTATACTAGACATGATATTATCAAATATATCTAACATTTTATACTCATTTCCTAAACCCTATAAAGCATAGAAAGATGCAAAAATTGTATAGTTCCGCCATACTTAAGTTTTTGACGAGCACTGCAAACTTTCCCATGGCGGATCAATTACTATAAGATTGAAGCCGCGATCAGACTCAGCTGCAAAAAGGAGTTGTAAATTTTTAAATTATATGGTTAAAGATGATACAGTAAAACTTTTCTCCAACTTAAAATTAAATTTTCTAGCATTTCTTGAAAAATATTAGGACGACATTTCCTCCAACTAATACTGGACTTTGAGAACATTTCTAAATGCACTTAAAAGGGGGGAATGGAGAAAAAGCTAGGCAACAACCACGCAGAAACAGTCTCATTGTGTCTAATACTGCAGACGAAGTCAGGGCATGGAGAAGTGGTAAATTTGGGGTGTTAACTCTTCTTCTCTCATTTCCATTAATTTGACTTCATATTCTTGATTACGCCAATGTGTAATTAACAATACAAAAATGTCATGTGAAGACTAAATTAAAGATGCTGTTAAATAGTTGAACAATAAATATTATGATCAATTCTACAGATAAATTCAATTAGAAGAAAAATGTTGAAAATCCTTTGCCAATAAATTTGATTCAAAGATGCATGTTATTTTACTAGTTAAAAGTATCCAGTGATGATTAACATTCAGATAGGGATGCAAGTTGGCAAGATGAATTGAGAGGCTAGATTTTATATAAAACTTAAAATAAATTTACACAAATTGCTAAAATATAGAAGAAAATTAATGGACCGCAACCTCCCCAAATGCAGGAACTCAATGAGCTTATAGTACAAAAGCTGCGCAAGTAATTATATTACTTTGAGTCATTCTCAACAATCAGTGAAGTGAATATTATGTTTTGCTTTTAAACTATCATTGTTAACCAATCAGTTGTTAACAACAGATTTATCAAATTCACATATACTAATTCATTAGTTTTATAATGAGAATAGCTTTTAAATATAGTCAAGTACCTGTCAGAAAACTTACAGGGAATCAGGTTGTGAATCTTCGCCAAATTAGACTTCGACCAAGAAAAATACAAGCATGATTAGAATGTTTAAGACAAACATTTTTCAAAGTATACAACCACAAGTATGGACAAATTTATTCGAATTTATTATTATATAGGTTTAATTTACCATACTGAAAAGATAACATAATACGAAGAAATGAAGACATATGCACAATTAATTGAATACCATAAGAAGCTGCTCTCTTTAGGTAATATGTATTTGTTGTTTAAAAATATGGCCTATGCATCATTGCTAGTCTCATTTACAACCAAGTTATCAAAGAGGGGAATAGTTTGAGATTCACATGACTGGATGCGGGAGAAACCTAAGATTTCAATGTATAGTACTAATTTAGATTGCTCAAATTACACCAAAATCTATGAAAATGGATGCATAGAATAGAAAGTAATTTATATTCAAGAGCCTAATCAAACATAAGGTTTTACAACAGAAGTTTAGGAAATAAAAAGTGTTAAAAGGTAGAAGCACATATCTATGTGCTTCTAAAGAGTGCAATATAGAAACCAAAAGATGAAACTAGCAATATAAGGATACATGTTCTTCAAACCAATTATTTTAGTAAAAAATTGTATTAAAGTTGATGGATATAATTCTAAATAGAACTAACACTACACGCAACAATGAGGTAGTTATATATATCACAATTGCAATTAACCAAATAACGAAATAAAATCACGAAGGCAAACAACAAGATATAAATCAGTAATTGAATTTGACAAAGAAAAGACATAACACTTAGCTCTATCAGAAGCTTTAACCAATCTGAAAGAACCAGAACAACTGAGGCGCCTAGGCTTCGAGAAGTCTAGATTGTTCCTAAAGAGATTATTGCCCCACTTACGCTGTGTTATGTTGCAGCAATATCGCTTTCAGTTCAAGGATACAACAACACAGAGTACTTCTTCCATAGATACGTAGCACTCAACAGTGACTTGTACCTCAGTTCGCCCAGAAAACCTATGCTATATTCTGTGTGTTTGCAGGAGAGAAAGAGAGAAGAAGAAGTAGCTTGGGTTTTCATGATTCTGTGATAACAGTATCTCATATTCCCTATGTTTAGTTCAGTATATATATATATATATTAATATATACCCCAAAACATATCTGAACATATTACATTAATTAAAATAAATATTTAGACTTAAATTGCATTTAATAAATATTTTCAGAAACGTAACAGCCAGCCATCAAGATTTGCACTTAGCATCAATGAATAATGCACTCAGCAAATCCATCAATGGATAATCTATATTGTGTATCAACGGATTATCCACATTGTGCATCAACAGCTAATCCATATTGTAACAGATAATCCACGTTGTGCATCAACGGATAATCTACATTGAACTTCAACGGATAATTCCATCAACGGATAATCCACATTGAGATTCAACGAATAATTCACATTGAGCTTCAACGGATAATCCTCACTGTTCTACAGATTCAATATTCACATTAAGACAATATAATAAGTCAGTAAATATTTTATTTAAAATTTTCAAGCTACTAAATTCAACTCAATTTCTTTATGGATTACACAAAGAAAATGACTTAGATCCAAACATGAAAGTTTAACTCCTCGTAACAAGGAACAACTTCCAACAATTAGTTTTAGGAAATTACATCAAGAACATGTCTAAAACATGCCTCAAACTTTCCATTTTCTAACAAAAATCACTGATACAGTGATACCTTGCACTTCCACCGCTACCGTATAAGTACTATTTTAAAAGGTGTTTGTGCTTTGAGCCTCGGCGGAGACGTTGTGTGCATGTGTATTTATATTCTTGTAGTTCAACATTTCCACAAAAAAAAATAATATAGACAAGATTTGAAATTGACCCGCTAGCCAACAATGTAAACTAGTAAGTAGTAACCAACAATATTTTATTTCTAATAAATTATCTCCTGTCTTCACAAAACTGTATCAGCTCCTCTCTAGTATTTTTACTTATTCCGTTTAAAGAAAAATGCAGTAGCTACAACACAAGCATGGATTGTGTTATCCACAAAGAAAGAAGCCATATTCAAATACAGTGGTCCAAACATAGGATGGAAAGTTTAATATCACTAAAACCTGGACACCTGTTCAAATTTTCCATTGCTAATGGACTGAACCCATCAGTGTGCCATATTCAATGGTAATGGGCAAGCAGAAATTATTGAAGTCCAATGATATTTTGCTATAGAAAATCTAAGCTTCCTTATAATAAAAGGATGTCACACGTAAGATGATAATTAAGAGAAATAAGCCTCCAAAAAAATAGATAAGCATTGCGAGCCCATTTAATCCAGGCATGCTAAATTAATAAGTGCAGAAACAACTTAGTTTTTCTATCATGAATTGTAGCTACTTCTTGATACAAGAACTTAACGAAACAAACCAAGAAACAAGGCAATACATTTTTAAAGTGCATATTCAAAAATCTAGATTATAGCTGCTTAATCAAATAAGACAAACCTTCATTTTGAGATACCTTAATCAAACACTTATTGTAACATAGATCAAGAGTAATCTCGTACATAGGAGCTTCCCAAACAGTCCCCAGCTCCACAAAAGACTACTCAGCCCTTGCCCCTTCCGTAGCTTCATCACCTCTTAAATTTCCTAAACTTTCTAAAACATCGTTGTTTCCAAGTAAATCCTTATGTGCCTTTAACATAAACACCCTAGCCTCCTACAATCAATTCATATACACACAACACAATCAATTACACATTTACACACAGTTAATGACTTCATAGTATACTTATACACAAAATCAATTACATTGCATTACATTTACACATAAAAGGTCAATAACAGCGTACTTATACACATCATTAACTGCAGTTCATAGTCACTATTCACACACACATAATCAATTACTTCGTATCGATACTTAAAAATAACAACGCGTAGGACTCTGCAATTAAAAACACAAAATTATTTAAAATTCATAGTCCACTAGTCATGTAATTTACATACACAATCTACGACATTGTATACATAAACACAAAATCAATCACACTATATACATTCGCCAAACGTAACAATGCGTAAGTGTCCGTAACACTGTATTAATATCATCAGAATTTATAGTCAATTAATTATGTATTTACAGTTTTACACACACAATCTATCATACAGCGCGCGCACAAACAAATCAAAAACATATAACAGTCTCATTCATACACACACACACACTATCAGTTATACTGTATCACATTCGCACACACACACAAACTCAATTACACTGTATCAACACACACACACACAATCAGTTACACTCTACTTTCACACAAACACACACACACAAAATCAATTGAAGTGTAAATACACAAAAATCGATATTAAATTTACATAGAATTGTAAACAAAATGAAAAATATATTTGATTACTCGTACCCATGTCTTGGAGGTTTAAGGTATGGGTTTGGAGGATTAAATTTTAGAACCAAATATAGGTTTGGGTTTGGAATGATCAAAAATCATATCTGATCTGATACCTAAAAAGTCTGAACCAAACGACCCCTGAGTAATTTGAATCGATCATTCTGTAACGAAAAATGAACAATCAACTTATACCAGCAACATTATAGATATGTAATTCTAAAAAAAGTTTAATAAATGAATTTATTAAAAAAAGTCACAAAAATTATGTGCTTAGCAAAATCAAAATAATCAAAATTAATGAAAATAATCAAATTTATGTAGATGACCAGGCCCGTGAACAAAATTATAAAATCAAAACTCACAACCACCACCTTCTGAAAATTAGATGTAATAAGTTCATCCTAAGCCTCAAACCCAGAACATTTTCATTCTGATATGGGCCTCCTATATTTTATCCAGTAATGTATAATATAGCTAGGGTTGCAGTTATATTGTATGTGGTCTGCAGCAGCACAAAACCTTCTTCTTTTCTTCTTAATATCATGTAATTACTTTTTCTCAGAACTTAGTATTGTTACTGTTTATATTTGATATGTTGCATCGTATTTTCATGATATCATAGCTACGGTGATTTTCACCGGATCTACTGCCTTCAACAACTGGTGTGTGCCCGTGTAAGCAATTATTTGTCCATCTCTTTACAATAATTTTGTCGGTGTATGCCGCTAATCAATCATGGTCGGGGAGAATAGTCAGACTTAAAAAGTTCCATCAATCGTGGTTCCACCAGTAAAATCTTGGTTAATATGTTGCAAGAAAAGGAAAATGAGAAAGTATTTAAGTTTCTTATGGGACTTAATAAAGATAAATATGCTACTGTAAAATCCAACATCATTGTTATGGATCCCTTGCCATCTATTTCATGTAGCTATGTTATGGTTTTACGCGAAGAGTTGCAATTGAACGTGGGGCAACGAGAAGATCCCAGAGTAGAAGCAGCTGCAATTATGAGCCGTAATCTGTTAGAAAAATTGGATTTTTAGATCATAGTTTTATTATGTTCTTGATAATAATCCTAAAATCTAATGATTGGAAGTTGTTCCATGATATGTGAACTTAAACTTTCATGTATGGTTTTAAGAATTTTTCTTAATGAAATCCATAGAGAAATAGAGCTGAAACTAGTAGCTTGTAAAAGCTTGAAATGGAGAATGTGTCATTTGTCCCACATTGAAAATAAATAAAGTGAGGATTTTATTTATTTGTGATTTAATTTTTTAATTAGAATTAATTTATCAGTCGGGCTGGGTTATTGTCTCTGTTTGGGCTTGGTCACTTTGTAAGTGGGTTGAGTCAGATTCAATGAATCTGGACATGTAACTGATAAATAAAGATTCATAATTAAAAAACATTAAAACTGATTTAATGTGTGGATTAAATACAAAAGCTGTTACATTTTATTTAAATTAAAAATCAGCAGTTTTGATTTATGTATTAAATGAGCAGTTTTGATTTCTGATATTAATGTATATTAAAATCTATTAATGTCAGGGTTGTAAGTTACACTTAGCCTCTACTATAAATAGAGGCCTAAGTTGTTGATGAAATACAACACACAATATTCTCCTCTCTTTTCTCCCTCTCTGCATTTTCTCTCCCAGAAACACAAGTTCGAAGTGCTGTAGGTTGGTTTTTCTGGCGACTGAGGTGCTGGTCGAGGTGGAGGTTTTGTTGCTGCTGTTAACATCAACTCCGAGCTGTTTTATCCTAGTGGAGATATTGCACGCATCCCAAACGCAGCAGGTAGAGGACAATATTCTCTTCAAGAGCAGCCAGGACTTCGAGCAAGGCCTGGTGACTCAGCTGTGATCATATTTTCTTGGTTTTTTGTATCTATGTACCATTATTTTCAGACACTGATGAAAGTTATGGTTTCGGGTACATCTTCCTTTCTCTCTTCGTTATTTCAGTTACTAATTTTGTTTACATGAATGCTTTGTTTTGTTGACTGTGGTCTTGGCCTGAACTTGCTAAATTCTTTATATACTTGCCTCTATGTTGCAATATTTGTTAGTGAAATTTACAACATTCTTGAAGAGAATATTAGTTATTTAGAATTTAGCATAATGGTTAACGAAAGTGAGGTTATCGTTGGTGGTGGTAGCAGTTCGGGTGCAACTGCTGGGGCCATTGATTGGACCACCTATAGTTTCCCACAAGCTGTTGAACTAACCGGTTTACCGGAGAAATTCAACGGTGGCATTGGCTTTTCTCGCTGGCAGAAAAGGATGAAGTTGTGGCTGACTATAAAGGGTCTGTGGCCGGTTGTGGAATATGAGAAACCAGTAGTGGATCAAGAGAAGGCTGACACAGTTAAGGCTTTTGCGAAGTGGGCTAAGAAGGATGGAGTGGCTAGGGCAGCCATTCTGGCGGCACTAACAAACACTTTGTTTGATGTCTATTCTTCTGATGCCTACTCTGCAAAACTCTTATGGGAGAAGCTGGACCAGACACATAATACTGACTCACAAGGTCTAGAAAAGTATTATGTGGCAAGGTTCCTCGAGTTCAAGCTGGTGGACAATAAGTCCATGACTGAGCAGGTGCATGAGTTCGAGATGATAGTGCATGCTTTGAAGGAGTCTGGAATGAATCTCCCGGAGAAGTTCAAGGTGATGAGTGTGATTGAAAAGCTCCCAAAGTCTTGGGAAGAGTTCTCTCTCTCCCTGAAAAGACAGAAAGGAGAGATCACCTGGACCAACCTTATGCTGGACATCTCGGTACAAGAACAACACAAGTCCAAACAGGGACATGTGATGCCAACTGAACACGGTACCTCGAAGGTAAACATAACAACTGTAGGACAGAAGAGGAAGGCTTTTGCTAAGAAAGCTAATAGTAATAAACCTAAGAGTGACAAGGACAAGGCCAAGAAACCCAAGGCAAACAAACCATGCTAGTCTTGTGGGCAGGTTGGGCACTGGAGTAAGGACTGCCCTACGAAGAAAGCGAAGAAAACCGAGGTAGCACAAGCAAATGTTGTGCTTGGAACCGCAAGTGGGCCTGTAGTGAACAAGGTCATTGGTGAGGCTACGGCTTCTGAAACCGACGTTGACCGGTATGTATCCTACAACCCTGTGATATTTTCTACCTATCTGTCAAATGAATGGTTGATAGATACTGGAGCTAATGTGCATATTTGTGCTAATATTAGTTTATTTGTATCTTATCAACAGAGTCATAGCTTGACTATGAAGATGGGGAATGCTAGTGCTGCTCAAGTTCATGGAGTTGGAAATGTGGATCTGAAGTTCCCTTCAGGACGTATTCTATCTCTGACGAGAGTGCATCATGTTCCCGACATGCGTAGAAATACAATAAGTGGAAGCTGTTTAGTTTCTAGTGGTTTTGAAATTTCGTTCAAATGTAATAAAGTAGTTCTTATTCACACTGGTACATTCTTTGGCAAGGGTTACTTGTCAAATGGTTTATTTGTTATTAATGCGGATCCCGTTTTGGGAAATTTGAATAATAATGTTATTCCTTCTGTTAACTGTATTGAATCCTCGAATATATGGCATGCTAGACTAGGTCATTTAAACTTTGGTGCTCTTAAGAACATGATGAACTTAGAGTTGATACCAAAACATATCATAGAAAAGAATTCTAAATGTCAAGTATGTGTGTCTGCTAAACAAATAAGGAAACCTTTTCATAACATTGTTAGGGATTCAGACTTGTTAGATTTAGTACACACTGATATTTGTGAATTTGGTGGTGTGTTGACCAAGGACCAGTTTAGATACTTCATTACTTTTATAGATGATAGTAGTAGATACTGTTATGTTTATTTACTTAGACATAAGGATGAAGCACTTAGTAAATTCATTATATATAAAACTGAAGTAGAAAAACAAACTAGTAAGTTACTTAAAAGGTTGAGATCTGATAGAAGTGGTGAGTATACGAGTAATGCTTTTAATGAATTTTGTGCAAATAATGGTATAGTTCATGAAGTTACTCCACCATACACACCTAAGTCTAATGGGGTTGTTGAGCGAAAGAACAGAACATTTAAAGATATGATTAATAGTATGCTTATTAACTCTGGGTTGCCTAAATACATGTGGGGAAAGGCTCTAAATATGGCTTGCCATATTTTGAATAGAGTCCCTCTGAAACACATGGATAAAACACCCTTAGAGTTATGGAAAGGCAGGATGACTAGTCTTAAGTATCTTCGTGTGTGGGGGTGCCTTGCTAAGGTGCTTGTTCCTGAACACAAGAGAAAGAAATAGGTCCAAAGACTGTTGACTATATCTTTCCGGGCTATCTTGAAACCACTACAGCTATGAGATTTTTAGTGTTAAAATCTGACATAGATGGTATAGTGGCAAACACGATAGTTGAATTTCGAGATGCGACATTCTTTGAGGATGTCTACCCTATGAAGACTAGAATACCTGAAACGACTTGTGAGGAAGATCCTACTCACACATCAAGTTCTATTCCTGATTATGTGGAAAAGATGACAAATGTGGGGGCGGAACCTAGTAGTAGCTCTATTCCTAAGGAAGTAGAGGAACCAAGGAGAAGTAAGCATGCAAAGGTAGTCAAGGATTTTGGAGGTGATTTCATCACTTACAATATCGAGGATGAACCTTTAACTTTCCGACAAGCTATGGATTCTTCTGAGTTAAGGCACTGGAAGGGCGCTGTAAAGAGTGAAATTGACTCTATTGTTTCTATTGGAACATGGGAGTTGGTTGATCTCCCTCCTGGGTGTTCTACTATTGGGTGCAAATGGATCTTTAAAAGGAAGTTGAACCCTGACAGCTCAATAGACAAGTACAAAGCTAGACTGGTAGCTAAGGGTTTTAAGCAAAAGGAAGGAATTGATTACTTTGATACATACTCTCCGATTGCAAGAATGGTTACAATCCGAATGCTTATGGCATTGGCTTCAGTCCATGGTCTTATCATCCATCAGATGGATGTAAAGACGGCTTTTCTTCATGGTGAACTTGAAGAAGAGATTTATATGGATCAGCCTGAAGGATTTGTTGCATCAGGTAATGAAAGGAAAGTATGTAAGTTGATCAAATCCATCTATGGCTTGAAACAAGCTCCCAGAGATTGGCATAAAAAGTTTGATGAAACTGTATTGCCTTTCAGTTATAAGATTAATGAAAGTGATAAGTGTGTCTACACTAAAGTTAAAGGTAATGAGTGTGTTATTTTGTGCCTATATGTGGATGACATTTTACTGTTTGGAGCCAATATTGAGATTATTAACGAGACTAAAGAATTCTTGAAAAGGCATTTTGAAATGAAGGATATGGGTGAGGCAAGTGTGATTCTTGGAATCAAACTGATTCATTCCACTGAAGGAATAACCTTGACTCAATCTCATTATATAGAGAAATCTATACTTGAGAAATATGGTTATTCACAGTGTATAATCGCTAGTACACCCTATGATTCGAAAGTTGCCCTTGTCAAGAATACTTCAGGAGTGCCTGTGTCCCAGTTAAGGTATTCTCAGATTATTGGGAGCTTACAGTATTTTGCTAACTGTACTAGACCAGATATTTCATATTCTGTGTCTAAATTGCCTAGATATACAAGCTGTCCAAACAGAACTCATTGGGATGCTCTTGATAGAGTACTTAGATATCTAAAAGGCACAATGTACCTTAGTTTACACTACAGGAGATTTCCTGGTGTGCTTGAAGGGTACAGTGATGCAAGTTGGATAGCTAAGAAGTCTGGTTCCAATGGAGTGACTGGATACGTGTTCACCTTGGCTAGTGGAGCAATATCCTGGAAGTCAAGCAGACAGACTATAGTTACTCGGTCTACTTTTGAGGCTGAGTTGTGTGCACTTGATGCCACAGGGATGGAGGCTAAATGGTTACACGGACTTATGTCTGCAATACCTGTAGTAAGCAGACCACTTCCTGCTATTGCTATTCACTGTGATAGTCGAACAACTATCGACAAGATTAGCAGTAAAAAGCATAATGCTAAAACTAAGAGACACATCCAAGTTAGACTCAAGTCTATAAGGGGTTTAGTGACTGATAGGATCATAGCTATAGAGTTCATAGGAACTCAGAATAATATAGCTGATCCTCTTACTAAAGGACTGGAACCTGCAGTGGTCCTTAAGTCAAGGTTGGGGATGGGACTGTCAACCCATCATAATTCATCAACAGTGGGAACCCAATACACATGAGAGGAGATCCCTCAAAGTGTATTCAATGGGTAATAACAAGCTGTAAGGATGAATTGGTAGTACCTTTGCTATATAGTTGATATTATAGTATCTGAGTCTATCCCCTGTAAACCTAGAAGGTACTGACACTGCTAGAAAAGCAAGAGTGTTAAAACTCTGAATGGGGTCAAGTCATTTGACGAGATAGAGGCAGTATATCTCTGGAGATGCCCAGCTAAGCGAATGTAATTGTGTGGTCGCAATTAGAGGAAAGGGTTATTCCTTGAAACGTTCGACGAACAGGATCGAGACAAGACCATTAATGTCTCAAAGCCGTAGATTGGCACCATAGCCGTTGACTTATCGTCGTCAATGGAACATGGTTATACTAAACGGATTAAGATTCAAGGTAAAACATTCCATCTGAATCCGGTATCCATTAAAGTAGAGGACTTAGGAGGGTTCAAACCCGGAAGGGTACCTACTCTAAAAAACAAGTCATGATGAAAAACCTGATCGCATTTCTGTATGGATTTGTGGGGGATTGTTAGAAAAATTGGATTTTTAGATCATAGTTTTATTATGTTCTTGATAATAATCCTAAAATCTAATGATTGGAAGTTGTTCCATGATATTTGAAATTAAACTTTCATGTATGGTTTTAAGAATTTTTCTTAATAAAATCCATAGAGAAATAGAGTTGAAACTAGTAGCTTGTAAAAGCTTGAAATGGAGAATGTGTCATTTGTCCCACATTGAAAATAAATAAAGTGAGGATTTTATTTATTTGTGATTTAATTTTTTAATTAGAATTAATTTATCAGTCGGGCTGGGTTATTGTCTCTGTTTGGGCTTGGTCACTTTGTAAGTGGGTTGAGTCAGATTCAATGAATCTGGACATGTAATTGATAAATAAAGATTCATAATTAAAAAACATTAAAACTGATTTAATGTGTGGATTAAATACAAAAGTTGTTACATTTTATTTAAATTAAAAATCAGCAGTTTTGATTTATGTATTAAATGAGCAGTTTTGATTTCTGATATTAATGTATATTAAAGTCTATTAATGTCCGGGTTGTAAGTTACACTTAGCCTCTACTATAAATAGAGGCCTAAGTTGTTGATGAAATACAACACACAATATTCTCCTCTCTTTTCTCCCTCTCTGCATTTTCTCTCCCAGAAACACAAGTTCGAAGTGCTGTAGGTTGGTTTTTCCGGCGACTGAGGTGCTGGTCGAGGTGGAGATTTTGTTGCTGCTGTTAACATCAACTCCGAGCTGTTTTATCCTGGTGGAGATATGGCACGCATCCCAAACGCAGCAGGTAGGGGACAATATTCTCTTCAAGAGCAGCCAGGACTTCGAGCAAGGCCTGGTGACTCAGCTGTGATCATATTTTCTTGGTTTTTTGTATCATGTACCATTATTTTCAGACACTGATGAAAGTTATGGTTTCGGGTACATCTTCCTTTCTCTCTTCGTTATTTCAGTTACTAATTTTATTTACATGCATGCTTTGTTTTGTTGACTGTGGTCTTGGCCTGAACTTGCTAAATTCTTTATATACTTGCCTCTATATTGCAATATTTGTTAGTGAAATTTACAACATAATCAGGGTGAACAACGATCACAAATGAGAGTCACCAGAAGTTTTGGAATGAATTTCAAACTTGTAAATACTGCAATAGGCCGGGCCATGACAAAACCCGATGTTTTGAACTCATTGGGCATCCTAACCGTTGGATGAATAGAGGTGGAAAATTGGGACGTGGTCGCGTGGAGGGGATGGTGGTCGTGGATTCAGAGGATCAATGACTAGTGTTATTAATAACGAAAAAGGTACTTCTCGAAATACAGTGCAACTCCCACCTCTTACACAAGGATAACTCGATCATTTGATGTCACTATTAGGTACTGGAGACATCGACACCTCCATTCATGATGCTCTTTCTGGTAAGAAATTTCTTCAGTCTATTTATCGAAATGGATTGTGATAGTGGTGCTTCACATCACGTTTGCTGCAATCTTAAAAGGTTTCAGAATATTTGTAATGCTGGTGAAAATGAGGTAGTGTTCAATCTTGATGAAACTACTGTGAATGTTGACAAGATATGGAATATTGATGTCAATAACTTCATTACTTTAAAGGATGTTCTTTATGTTCCTAATTTTACATGTGATTTAATTTCCATAAGAAAATTTAGTGAAGATATCAGTTGTGCTGTAACTTATTACCTTAATGTTTGCATAATACATGACCTAGTCTGATGGACATTGATTGGATTGGGTGATCACAAAGATGGTGTTTACTATCTACACAACACACATGATGCTCGTCTAATGATGACTAAAAAAATGCAAGAGGGCTTTGGCATAGACGACTAGGGCATCCTTTTTGAGAGGAACTTGTCTTATTTATCTAAGTTTGTAATTTTTACTCTAATAATAATGATGATGATGTTGAGTGTTGTGATGCTTGTCACCATGCTAAAGAAACACGATTACCTTTTCCTTTAAGTGATACTAAAGCTATAGTTCTTTTTGATTTAATATATTATGATTTATGGGTTCGTTATCAGACACCATCTCTGTTAGGAGCTCACGATTTTTTGACAATTATCGATGATTTTACAGGTTGCACTTGGGTGTATTTATTACGTAATAAATCTGAAACTTATGTTGTGTTTGTTGCATTTTGTGCAATGGCATGTAGACAGTTTTCAGCTGATGTCAAGGTTGTTCGAAATGCCAATGACACGAAATTTTTGGGGCAGTTAAGCAAGTTCTTTTTAAACCAGGGAATCATTAATCAAACCTCTTGTGTTGGAACTTTTCAGCAGAATGGAAGAGTCGAGAGAAAGCACAGACATATTCTCAATATTGCATGTACACTATGATTTCAAACTGATTTGCCTTTACAGTTTTGGGGAGATTGTATTATGACAACCGCTTACCTAATCAACTACACGCCAAGTAGCGTACTAGGAGGACGTACCTCTTTTGACATTTTGTTTGAGAGGTCAGCTGCTTATTCTTATATAAAGATTTTTGGATGTCTTAAATATGCAAAGAGGCAAGGTGTCAAGAAAGACAAGTTTGAAAAATGTGCAGAAAAATATATTTTCAGCGGATACCTGTACACCAAGAAAATATGTATATCTGAGATAAACATGATACTTTTGTCTCATATTGTTAGTCCCAAAGTATCGCAGAAGGCGGGGTTGAATACGATACCTACAATCTATTTCGATTTATTTACAAGTTCTTCATTATAAGTACGGAATCAAAATAGACACAAAACAGTTCGAGGAATATATTGTTTTATTAATATAATCCTTGATTTTGCTACAATCTAATCAATAAATTGATTAGCTACAATAAATTCAGCAGCACAACTCTATGTTTACAAGCTTAATAAATGATGTTCTTTAATAGAGCTCCCGTAAACACTTTCTGTTGAACTGAAGAAGATATCTTCAAATGAATGAATTCAAATGCTGCTTTGTAGTCTTCAATTTACATTGGACAAATGGCACTATTTTGACCCCACAACCTTTTCAATTGTTGCATTTAGGATCACAGAAATTCAACCAAGGTGATACTTGCGACCTGTATTACACAGTTACTTGTGACCAGAGTATTGCCTTTGATTATCTTGCCTTTCAAATTTACTTGCGACTCTGTTCACACTGTATCACAGGTTACTTACGATCTTTTGCCTTGGAAACTTTCCCTTGCAAAATACTTGCGACCTATATCCCCTTGATAGAGTTACTTGCGACTAGGATACATGCCTTAGTTACTTTCCCTCTGCAAGATACTTGCGATTATGAGACATCCCTTGGTAGAGTTACTTACGACTAGGAAACATGCCTTAGTCATTTCACCATACAACTTTACTTGTGACCTAGATGTCACAGAAGTAAAATTTGACTTAAGCAAATTTCCACAGGATACTTACTTGCGACCCTGTAACCCTAGTAGGTTTTCTTGCCTTGGAGAAAATCTAGTTTCCAATAATTATATCAACAATTAATGTCTCTTCTGTATAATTAAATCAAAACCTTCCCGATATGCTGATGCTTGATGCACTGGTCTGGTTCACAAACAACTAGCATGAACTGGTTTAATTCAATTCCCTTGACAATTCTGAACTGATACATCTTGGTTGATTATCCATTGTTTCAATCACTGAACCCCTGATCTTTAATACTTCAAATCAAATTATGTAACTGATACAGGAAGTCCTTTTATATCTTATTCTTCATTTAGGCTTGATCATATTAATGAACTTTTTCCCATGACTTGATTGTGGACTTAGAGAGTCATTTGCATCTTTTGATTCTTTGTGTATATTCTATCTTCATCTTTAGGGTTCCTGTGCTTCATAATTTCAATGTTATTTATCTGTTTCCATTTTATGTTGAGTTATACTTCCTCGATTACATGTTACATTACATTATGCTTCACAATCTCCCCCTATTTGTTTGTTAGAGTTCGACAAGCAAATCCTTAAGGATAACTCAGCTGACAATAAGAAAAAGTACAACCTTAAAACATATAAAGATATTAAATACATTCTGGATTACATATTCAATTCCAGATTTCTTAAATTATAAATTACAAAGAAGTGTTCCTCTAGCGTGAACAAATTATCTAGGTCTTCTTTGTCTTTGTCTTCTTGATCTTCTTGACTGCCTTCTCCTTCTTGAGTAGATTGAGTATGCACAGACTTTCTCGTGGGATCTTTCTTTTTAGGATCTGTTGATTTTGTTGATTTTAGGAGAGATGATCCTTTGCTTCTATTTGAAAGGTCATCTAGTCTAGTTTGGACCAAATCACGAGCTTCTATTTCCAGTGCATTAATGGGAGATGGATTATTCAGCTCATTAAGCATCACCTGAAGATATTTGATTTTAGACCACATATGAACAAGATCAAACAATATTATAGAACTTTTTGACATTATGAAGACTGTTATCCTTTTAGGATGTCCTCGTACTCTCTTGGTGTCGTTGATCGATTCTTCTTCCACCACCTCATCAAGTATCTTTATGATTGGGATCAAGGCAATCTTGTCTTTCTTACATATGAAGAGTTTGACGTCCATTAAGGCTTGATATATTGCTTTTGATCCTCTTGTTCTGAAATCATTGATCTTAATCTTTACTTTATTAATCTGAAAGACTAGTTCCCCTTCACTGTTAGTGCTGATGATAGGTTCACTATCTTTTAGAAGATTAATTTTTGGCTCTCCATTGATGAACACCATCTCATGATTAGACCTTTTAACTTTCTTCATGTCCTACTATGAATCCCTGATCATTTTGTCATTGAGCCTATAAGCATATAGAACTTCAGCAGCTTTAAGGTCCGCTTCTGATCTTTTGACTCCCGGTGCTTCCAGATTTGCTCTTTTGCTCCTGAGTTGACTTTCCAGAAAAGTGAGTTGTAGAAAATGAATGGATCTTATCTGTTGATCAGACATGGTGATGTTTTATAATCTTCCATCTGCAAATACTTTGATCACAAATGGAGTAAAGAATGCTTGAGAAGATACATCCATCATCTTCTTCTAAAGCTTGTCTCTGAAGTATTCATTCTCATTTGATTTCAACTATGGGATTTTTGATGCTAAGACAAATAGTTCCACTATATACAGCTTCTTCGGTACACTAGTAGAGATCTTTATTTGGAGTCTATCTCTGTGATTGACAGTAGTCTTCAATCCATTCTTTAGAATATTCACAATGGTGCCAGTGATTATCCTATTGAACTGATCATTGAACTCATAAATATTTGGATAATCCACTCTGTACTTCTCTACAGTGTTCAGAAGATTCCTGTTGTTAGGGTCTAGTTTGTGATAGCTTTCTGAGTTGTCCATTTTCCTTTTAATCTCATACCATTCATCTCCTCTCCTGTTAGCTCGAAGATAAGATTTTCTTGCTTCTCTGGCTTCCCTTCTCTCTATTGTTCTTTGTACTCTAGCTCTTGATCTTTCAATATCTTCTTGAATTTCTTGATAGGATCGATTGAGCTTTTTTGACAATCCGTAGAACAAACAGTTATCCGAGAAAGCATCTTCATCTTCAAATTCTTCGTCCTCAGATATGACCTTTCTCTCTTCAGTCATCACTGCTTCAACTCTGGATTCAAAACCTTCAGAAACATCGCTTTTATCTATTTCTCCCTCCATCTCATACTCTAAGAATAGGGGCTTTGGAGCATATATCTCCGACAGAAGATCCCTTTGAGTTGTAATAACTTTACTTAGGAGATCTTGTTTTGATGTTGATTGCTCCCCCCAAGTTGGAAAACTCTTCTCAATAGTATGTCTTGATCTTAATAGCACTCTTTCATCAATCCTCTCTTCTTCTTCCTTTTCTTCCTGAATCTCATCTCCAAACTCATCATATCTAGAGTCAGCTGTTTGAAAAGCATCCTGAATTAAGTTCACAGCTGCAGCTACTTTTTCTTGATCCATCCATTTCTCCCCCTCAATTTTGTTATCCCTCAGAGATGGGGTTGATTGAGCAGGAAAGATCAAGATAGGGATCTCTCGAGATGATGGTTCTGAAATAGACACTTGCTTGCTGACTGAGGTCTTTAGCCCAGTACTGGAAGGAGCTATTTCAGTTGATACTGGGATTGACACTTGCTTGCTAACGGATATCTTTGGCTCAGTATTGGCAATTGCCTTTCCCTTTCCAGAATAAGAAAGAGATTGCTCCACGAATTCCCGTAAACTAGCAAATGATGCTTGTTGAAGTTCAAGTTGTTCAGAAAGATGGGCAATCTAATGATCCCTTAAAGACAGTTCATTCTTGATATATTGATCCTTGAGAGCCGGTTGTTCTTTGAGATAACTATCTTAAAATGCTAACTGCTCTTCAAGGTAAGATTTTGTTACGTACTTTGACATGTTTATAGGTGTTGTTTGGGAGGTAGGTGTCTCACGGGCTTCTCTCAGTGTATCACTCAACACTCTATCACTCGGTTTAGGGATTTGTGTTTCACTCACCCTCACGGATACACTCCGCTCATAGTTCCGAGATCCAGAAGATGTACTTGCAGAAAACACTGGAACCATCCTTAAGGAGGTCAGCAGTGGTGCAATGGGAGTTCGCGATTCCCGATCCTTGTACAAGACAAGTTGCATGTCATTCTGAGATGACTGGTCCAGAGTTGGAATCTCTAGGAGGATCACTGAGGCCGTCATATGTGGCATCTGTTCCTCAGCTTCCTTGAGTGTCGGTGAAGACACTTTCCCCGTAGGCTCACCAGGTGAATCTAGTTCATCGCCAGTGGATTGCCAATTCGCATATATGTTGGATCCCCTATCTGCATATGTATCCGGGTTTATTAGTACAGGGGAGGTAATTGTTGTTCTAGATGTGGCAACAATTACAACACTCTCTCCTAACACCTGTGAAGGCATTTGATACGTTGAAGGACCTTGAACATAATATTATAACCGTAATATGGTTGAATTCACCGTTGCCATCAATACTTCCTCACCAAATAGTGCTCTTCTAATCGACTCATTTAAAGATTCAAGAGCTTGAATATTTGAGAGTATGTATGACTCATTACAGGATGTTGTGGCCGACGGGCGAAATTCAATAGATGCACCCTGTTGAGAGGGTGAATCTAGTAACTGTTTATGTGCCGTTTCAGCCATTGTATCCTTTTGGGAAGATACATGGGAGGTTACAGTTGTCTCAAGGGGGATACTGCTTTATTTCATTGGAGACAGAGCTGTGGGTTCACTCATCGTACCTTCCTTATTTGATGCAACGTCGCAGTTTCTCCCTCTACACTCATGGGATCATTCAACTCCAGGGTTTGGGCTAGGAGATTTTGAGATGTGTTTATTGGCTCTAGAGGGTGGTTATGAATTTTCGGGAAAACAAACTCATTGCCTCCTGATTGTAATTTCTCTTGAGCAAGTTGTGTGTGAAATTCAGCAAGATTAAGTGAATCTATATCAACTAAATCATCAAAAGTAGTGCTCATGGAAGATTCATTCATACCTGCGAAGTCTGGCATGTAAACATTTATCTCTGATTGAGTTGGCCCAGCTTCTTCTTGATGTGTAATAGCTTCAGGTTGAGAAACCTCTTTAGTCTGTTCATCAACTATAGGTTCTTGGTCAACATCCATTGGTTGACCGTCAGGGTTAGGTTGCGGATTTGCTTCATGTCCAGCCTTTCCCTCTATATCATCCTCATCTACAACATCAGGTTCTGGATTATTGGATTCATGATCATCTTCATTCTCATATTTAGGTCCTTGATTAATGGAGTCAAAGTACTCTTGCATGAAGTCTGTCACATGAATGGGGTTGTTGTTGGAATAGGTGTAATATCCCGTATTTTTAGAATTATTATAATTATTATTTAAATATATATATATATATATATATATATATATATGTGTGTGTGTGTGTGCTTTTATGATTTAGAAGGAATAAAATGGTGGATATTTTATTTCTGTTTGACGAGTTTGTGTCAGTAAATGGTAATGTGCTAATTGTTAAGTGTTATATCGATCCTTGTTAATTTCTGAAAATATTTACTTAAATATATTATTTTCAAAAGTTATTTGAAAGCCGATCTTATTGATATCGGTAAATTGAAATTGTTTTGTAAAATCCGGGAAATATCGTGCAATTATTTCTATCAATAAATAATTATTATGTGATTATTATGGGAATTTTGGTGAATTATCAAATAATTGATATTTATATTTGGGTGTTTATATGTGATAAAGTGTAAGTATTTTGATTTTTATATGTCTAGAATAAAATATAGGTAATTATGGTATTTTTCTGATAATTTTTGGATTGTTATATGATTTTATAAGGATTTATAGATTTAATAATTATTTTCTGAGTAATTATAAAACTATTTTATAAAGTCGGGAATCGTCCAACTTCAACCGTTTTTGCGTTTTACAACCCGAAACTCTTCAGAAAACTCCTTCCTAACCTAATCTGGATATTCTCAACATTTTCCGTGTTTTAACTTTTTCGATCCGGATTACGGTTTAACCTGTGCGCGTCCCGGCGCAAAATTTTCGATACGATAATCATTTCGGTAGATCAATAAAACCCGTATTCTCGAGATACGGGATATTTTTATATTATTTTCTCATAGGGTGTTTTATAAGAAGTTCGATTTTGATAATTATCCAAATATGGTATTAAATTGTATCATTTTTATAGTTACTTAGCGGCTAAGTAATCTATTTTGGATCTGATATATCAGTGTAAATTTAGTATTAAATTCCAGAATATTTAAAAATCATGAAATTTATATTTTCTTAAGTTTTGAATATTTTGAGAATTTTAAAATTATTTCGGAAATTTTTCGGATTATATTTACACGCACTTTTGTTCGTTAAATCGTAAAATACGGGTCTGATGCGCAATCCAAAAATATTTTAAAAATTTTGAAATTTTTATTTTATTAGTTTTTAAATATTCCAAGAATTTTAGAAGTATTTCAGTTTCATAAAAATTATCGGACCGGGCCCCTATCGGAACGTTAAACCGCTCAAAAATTGTATTTTCATTTTTATAAAATCGTGGGACTTACAAATATTTTATATTTTCGCATATTTGGAATATTCATAATTTTTAGGACATTTTGATATAAATTTTATATTTCTATGATTAAATATTATTCCCCGCTAATTATTAATTTCAGACTAATTTTGGTTATGTTATATTGATTTTAGTATTTAAAAAAAAAAGAAAAAAAAAACATAAAAACCCCGCACCCCCTTACCCACCCGGCGGCTGACCCCCCTTTCCTTTTTCCTTTCACGCGCAACCCCCTTCTGTTTCCCTCTTCTCCCCTCCCCTGTCCCTCTCTCTTCTACGTATATTTAATTACTTTCAATTTTCAAAAATTCATATCTTGCAAACCGTATATCCAAATTTCTCTTCTAGGTATATATATTGCAAGGTTTTGAGAAGAAATTTGCATAACATATTCTCCGTTTTAATTTATTTCCGGGGCGTAGAAAAAGAGTTTGGAAGCGGTGATTACTCCACATGGCACCTCAGCGTGTATATGTCTATGGCTATTAATTTCGGATTTTTCTGGAGATATTTTCCGGACATCAGATATTCTCTTCGGGGTGATCAGAATTTATTTTGGGTAACGATTCCGAAATTTCGCCTTCGTACTTGTGTATTTTATAACATACTAGTGTTTATATATTTATTTCATAATTTTTAGAAGTTTTTGTAGAAGTCGCTTTTGGCCGTGTTTTTCGTTTCTGGCGTGTTTATACGTGTTGTGTGTTTTAAATTTATTGATTTTATTAGAGTACAGTTGGATTGTGATTGATTTTGAGGAGTATGACCCCGGGAAAAGTCGGTTTTACAAAGGCGTTATTTCGAATTTTTTTCTAAAATATTTATTTCGATTTCAAATTATTATCTTTTACTATTTTTGAAACTCATAATTTGATTCAATTATTTATAATTTGTTTTGATTAATTATTTATTCATTTGATTAATTGATTAATTCATTTAATCAATTAATTTTATTTATAAATAGTTGAATGAAGTGTAATTATTTATAATTGAGCCAAATAATATTGTAAAATTATTTTTAGCTTTTAAAATTATATATAGGTATTAAATATTCAATTAATATTATTATTAATTGAAATATTCTTATTTTATTTCTAGAAAATAGGCCGTTCGTCCGATTAATACGAAATGAACGCGTCTAGACTCAGAAAAATATTCTTCATCCTTTCCGTGAGGTAGCTTGTCTCCTCCAACTTGTCCTGATTTCATTAAAAATACTTTCGAGACCAAAATCCTTTTTGTTTTGAAAGTTCGCTTTTTTGCAAATTAATTCTGAGTCGCGTATTTACCAAAAAGACGTATTTTAACCCGATTTCAGTTTTAAACGTACCGAGTCGAATGATTTGACGAACCGAGTCATATGTGATATGAATTATGTGATACGTGAGTTATGTGAATTACGTGCATATGTGAGTCAGAATTCTTATGTTTGACTGTTATAATTATGTGCAGGCTATCGTATGGGTAGACGATAGGGTTTTGACGCGCAGTTCGTCGAGTAATTATCGTTTAGATGATTAAAATGTGATCTTTTAATTATAGATACGAGTCTTTCAAGACGATCAGGACCAGATGGAATGGATGAAGACTAGAGTTGAGTAGAATGGAATATTGGGTTGCAGCACTGCATGAGCAGTAGGCCGAAGGATTAGTAGAATAAAGACGGTGATGTTTTAAGACTGAATGTCAGAATAGATGCGTCTTTGTGAGTGTGACTAAATACTAAAACCCAAAGGCAATTATCCCTATCATCATTTATTGTTCACGCGATATTTATTTTGAATCTTATCATGCAAGTATTGCTTTCACTATTCAGTTCGTAATAGATAAATGTTTTACATATCGCTGAATTAAATGATTCTGTGTATGCAAGTATTCTTCTGCTATTCTATATTCAGAATATCTAAGTGACTTTACTTATCAAATTACTGGATTTATAAACATTTTGGATTTTGAGAAAGATGAGGTTGTTTTGGTTTTTCAGCCCAAGTAAATGGGCGAATAAAAGTTTATAAGGGTGTCGAGTATTATGACCCCTTTCAATAAAATGTTTTAAGATTGGATGGTTGCATAAGAGGCCGTGGCGGCGGTCCAGCGGAGATTTAGGTATTATACAAGATATAATACCATTAGGCCGATATGTGCCTTGGGTGCCCCATTTGTTTAGTTGGATATGCTTCGGCATACCGGTGTTGCTCCGCGGCTGATCACCGGCGGCAACACACCGTCGTTCGAGGATTCCAATCTAAATTATGATATTGTTTTGATAATCATAAAATAAATGGTTTATCAACTGTTTCTGTTTTGGATTAAAGGTGAAATGAAGTTTTGATTCAGTTTCTGCTTGATGTGGATATTTAGGTTGTTGTTAAATATCAAAGGTGGTATTACTATAGATGATTGATGTTGACTTTGAAGGGTTTTTACCACATAAATGCAACGAAAACGTAAATTTAAATCTTAAAAAACCGAAACCCTCCGCAGGATCCATGCGAAAAATAATATTTAATTCGTAGTTCAGTTCGTTTACCTTAAGAAGCTTTACGTTAATGGAAAGATGGAGGTCTTTAATAGCGATCCAAGAACGATGAACGAAAATCCCTAGCAGTTGCTCCTCAAGTGTGAAGCACTCCACCGGTATCCACCAAGAGTACAATGTGATGGAGGAGGAAGAGGTTGAGAGAATTAGTTGTCTCCCTCTTGTTCTACTTTAGAATTAGGGTTAATTATTTGGGTTGAGGCAAATAGGGTTTATAATAGTATATTTATAGGCAAGATTTTCAGCTGAAAATTTTCCATAAAATATTATTATTATTAACCCTTTAATTGATTATTCTTATTAACCAATTAACTAATAATTAAAACACCTTTTAATCATTAATCCATTTTCTAAATATTTTAGAAAAATAATTCTCTAAATACTTTAGAAAAATAATTCTCTCACTTGATTTAATTTCCAAAATTAAATTCTTAATTAATAATATTAAGAATTAATTAAATCTCATTTAATCAATTATTAAATCTGCTAATTAATTATTTATTTCACAAATAAATAATTACCAGCCATTATTAATTAATTCCTCCACCATTAAATCATTCTCTTTTATGGTATGATCATGTAGGTTCAATATTAAGCCGGTAGTAGAAATAAATAATAATAAAACTATTTTATCATTATTTATATAAATTCTCTAATTCATTAAATATGATTAATTAATAAATTAATCATATTTATTCTACATCGTGAGGGATACTTCTCAGCATATCGCGACTATCCGGATAATACGAATTCACTGCTTAGAATACCAAGAACCTATTCAGTGAGTAGTTACCGTACAATCAATTCATTCTACCCTGCAATGTCGCGATTAAATACAAGGCATGGAACTTGTGTCAAAGCCTATCTTATTTAATCATTTGCTTTCACATTCACTATGCTTAGTTCTATTTAATGTAAATTAGAAATTCCTTTATAATTTCATTCACTCTGGCCAGAGATTCCTGAACTAGCATAAGTGGATCCGCATTGAACATTCTCTTCCTTCACTGGAAGGGGTAGATGCTTTATTGATCATACACTATCTTCGTGTACAAATTCCTATACCCAGTAGAGCCCTTATAATTGTCCCTGGAGACTAAGAACTAAACCAAAGCATAGTTCAGTGTACACAAGATGACTATGATGACCTCAAGTCTAAGGATACTTGTACAACTATCACTATGTGAACAACTGCTGACACGTGAGTGAACACCATCAGTTGTTCAGCTGTGTGAGTCATGTTCAGTGAACTTATTCTATAATAAGCACCTACATACTAGCTATAGTGTCACCACACAAATGTCTATGAGAACAGACATCCTTCATAATGAAGCAAGCATAGTATGTATCGATCTTTGCGGATTACTAATTACCAGTTAGTAATCCTACGACCAGGAAATATTTAAGTTTAGAGTTATCATCTTTTAGGTCTCATTATTATGATCTCATCATAATCCATAAATAACATTACTCTAAACTATGGTATATCTTATTTAAACACTTAAATAGATAAAGCCCGCAATAAAACTAAAACAAATCTTTTATTAATATCAATGAAATCAAAACAGATTACATAAAAGTTATTCCTAAATCATCATACATGATTGGACTTAGGACACATCTCTTTCAATCTCCCACTTGTACTAAAGCCAATCACTCTGGTATCTAATACCCATCTTGTCTTTATGACGATCAAAGTGACTTTGAGAAAGTGGCTTTGTGAGTGGGTCTGCTACGTTGTTATGTGTGTCAACTCTCTTGACATCTCCTCTTTTAAAACAATACAAGAAATGTTACCGCGCTCCCACTAACCTTTTTGTAGACACATGTTCATCTATATTTTTGATAAAACCAAACTCTTTGATTGTCTCATCAAAATGGATGTTCCATCTACGAGAAGCTTTCTTTAAACCATATATGGTTCGCAGCAGCTTACACACTAGGTGTTCATTTCCCTTGGAAAGAAAACCCTCTGGCTGTGTCATATACACTTCCTCTTCAAGTTTCCCATTGAGAAAGGCCGTGTTCACGTCCATTTTCTAGATCTCATAGTCATAGTAAGCAGTAGTAAGCAGTAGTCGCAAGCAAAATCCGAATTGATTTTAACAGGGCTACAAGCAAAAAAGTTTCATCAAAGTCAATCTCTTGCCTTTTTCTGAATCCTTTTGCCACGAGCCTGGCCTTATAGGTCTTCACCTGCCCATCTGCTCCAATCTTTCTTTTGTATACCCACTTGCACCCAATAGGCTTAACACCTTCAGGTGCCTCAACCAGAGTCCATACTTGGTTGGTATACATAGATTCCATTTCGGATTTCATGGCACTATGCCATTTCTCTGAGTCAACACTACTCATAGTCTCATTATAGGTCACAGGGTCGTCATCATCAATGATTGACAACTCATTGTCATTCTCAATGACAAGGCCATAATACCTCTCAGGTTGGCGAGACACTCTCCCTGACCTATGAATGGGCTGTTCCACAGAAGGTTGTTCAGTCTGAATAGGTGTTTCCACTTGATCCGTATTAGTTTGTGCTTCTTGAACTTCATCAAGTTCAATTTTGCTCCCACTGTTTCCTTCAAGGATAAACTGCTTTTCCAAGAAGGTAGCCTGTCTGGAGACAAACACCCGATGATCAGTGTAAAAGTAATACCCTAAAGTCTCTTTAGGATATCCCATAAGATTACATTTTACGGATCGAGATTCCAGCTTATCTGGGTCAACTTTCTTGACATAAGCTGGACATCCCCAAATCTTAACGTGTTTAAGACTCGGTTTCCTTTCTTTCCATATCTCATATGGAGTTTGAGGAACAGATTTGGAAGGAACCTTATTCAGTAAATATGCTGAGGTTTCCAATGCATAACCCCATAGGAATACTGGAAGATTCTTATAGCTCATCATGGACCGAACCATGTCTAACAAAGTTCGATTTCTCCTTTCAGATACCCTATTCAAATGTGGAGTATATGGAGGAGTCCACTGGGAGACTATACCATTTTCTTTGAGAAAAGCTAGAAACTCTCCATTCAAGTATTCACCACCTCGATCTGATCGAAGAGTTATAATACTATGTTTGGTTTGTTTCTCCACTTCATACTTATATTCTTTGAACTTTTCAAAGGCTTCAGACTTGTGTTTCATCAAATACACACATCTGAATCTAGATCGATCATCTATGAAAGCAATGAAGTATGAAAATCCACCCATGGCTTGCGTATACATTGGTCCACATACATCTGTGTGTACCAATCCTAGCAAATCTGCAGCCCTCTCTCCATGTCCACTAAATGGAGATTTGCTCATTTTACCCAATAAAAAAAAACTCGCATGTAGGATATGATTCAAAATTAAAGGGGTCAAGTAACCCTTCCTTATGCAATGTCCGCAGTCTAATTTCACTAATATGACCAAGTCCGCAGTGCCACAAGAAAGTGAGATTTTTATCATCCCTTTTTCTTTTATTAGTATGTTCAATTTGTAGTAAATTATGCTCTACGTCACATACATACAGACCATTGTTTAAAATACCACTTCCATAAAGAACGTTATCTCTAAGAATTGAACATTTATTATTCTGAATAACAAACGAAAATCCAGCCAAGTCTAACATGGAATAGAAATAATATTCCTCACAATTGAGGGAACAAAATAACAATTATTTAGAATAATAGTCTTGCCCGTAGGCTTATGTAAATGAAATGATCCTACAGCTTCAGCAACAACTCTTGCTCCATTTCCCATCCGTAGAATCACCTCCTCTTCTTCAAGAGTCCTACTTCTCCTTAGTCCCTGCAACGAATTGCAAATATGAGAACCACAGGCGGTATCTAATACCCAAGTAGAAATTTGACTTAGTGACATATTAACTTCGATCATGAACATACCTGAATCAGAAGCGGTAGTCTCACTACCCTTCTTCTTCTTCAATTCTGCAAGGTAAACCTTGCAGTTCCTCTTCCAGTGCCCCACCTTGTTACAGTGAAAGCAAACAGCTTTGCTCTTGCGGTCTTCAGCTTTTGGTGGAACCGGCTTTTTCTCACCTACTTTTTTCTTCTTGGAAGGGTTCTTCTTCATTTTCTTAGGATTGGAACCTTCACCAATTAGAAGAACAGAACTCTTCTTCGGGGGAAAATTTGATTCCGCTGTCTTCAACATGTTGTGGAGTTCAAGCAGGCTGACATCCAACTTATTCATGTGAAAGTTCACAACAAACTGCGAGAACGAACTCGGAAGTGATTGCAAGACCAAGTCTTAGCTCAGCTCCCCATCCATGGCAAAACCAAGTTATCCAAGACGTTCAATCAAATTGATCATCTTAAGTACATGGTCATTCACAGATGATCCCTCAGACATCCTACAACCGAATAGTTCCTTCGATATCTCATATCGAGCTGTCCTCCCTGCCACATCATACAACTCTTGTAGATGCATAAGGATAGTGTGAGCATCCATATGCTCATGTTACTTCTGTAGCTCAATGTTCATGGAAGCTAGCATGATGCATTGAGCAACATTTGCATCATCTATCCACTTACGATACACAACATATTCATCATTATGTGCATCGCTAGAAGGTTCAGTAGGCTTAGGTGAGTCAAACACATATTTCAGCTTCTCAACCCTGAGAACAATTCTCAAGTTTCGAAGCCAGTCAGCAAAATTAGGACCAGTCAACTTGTGAGCATCTAGTATACTCCGGAGTGATAGTACAGAAGACATAACGAATATAGTAAATCTGTAAATGATGAACACATAACAACACTTAGTAAATATTCAATTTCATTTCAAAACACTATATGAATCGGGTCTTTATTCATAAGTGGCTCCCACTAGTTTATCTAATTTATACAACCCCTAAGTGAAAATTAAGCATTCATAATTCTAGTGTGAATATGGATCCTATATTCCATCACACAACCTCGGCTGTAGCACGAAACGTCATGTGATGTTCAATAGGCAGACAACTCTTGTCAATTACATCTTATGTTATTCCCTAATAAAACTTTAGCCTCTTGAATAATTGAGTCACGGCTGTAGCATGATAAACTCAATATTCTAAGTCAAGTCTAACCCAAAATTTCGTACAATTGAATCAGTCTCCAACGGCCCACGGCTGTAGAATGTAACGACCTTTAGATTCTAATTCAATGTACACATCTTTATGTAATAGACAAGTATTTCTTGTTTCGAAATCAAAGCCCTCGGCTGTAGCACGAAATGACAATGATTTAAAATAAGAACTACTTTCTACCATGTTGGAAGGCTTTGACCGACACAAGCCGTTGTGTCATTGGCCAATTACTACTTGATATTATTTAATTTTAGAGGGATTATATTATGTTACAATCATAATCATATTATAAGGAGATTCTTCTTTTTAAATTAAATATTTCAAATCAATAATCGATAATCAGATGATTCCCAGATCGGGGGGAGCATTGTCAAGCGGCGTCACTTAATACCCCTTTCTTACAGATAGAAATCTGCTTTTGACAGAATCATCCTTTCTCTCAATATTGAAAATTCATATTTAATTACATGTTTCTTAAACACAAGAATCTCATGATTGTATTCATAATATTATTGTTAAGGCAAGAAACGATTCCTATTCTAGATTTTCTAGAGCACGCCTTATATTGATTTAAGTTCACCTAAATCTATCATCGCATGGTAAACATAAGCATATATCTCATATATAAAATTAAATAAACAAGTAAATGTAAAGTACAATAAAGTAAATGTGTTTGGTTATGGCCCCATCCTATGTGATCTTTATCAAGCTCATGATAAAGATCAAGGTCAATCTAATATGGTGATGGAAATAAATACAACTACTTATTACATAAGTCTTCTTCTTTGTTTAGACTTCTTGTATGCCTCGTCTTCTTCTTTGTATCACCTCCATTGGATAGCCTTCTTGAGTCTTCAATTATATTACATGATTGAAAGTAAAACTAATCTAATGAACTTACAAGAATAACTCGAGTTACATTCGAGATTTATGATTACAAAGATTGACGACATGCAAGTCGTATTTAAACCAAAACCAAAACCATTACACTAAGGTCGAAAGGCCAACCATCGACCATGCTCATACAACACATAAAAACATGTTAAAATACATAATCTCATCTTAACATATCATATTATCCATGAACAAATCATAAAAAAAAATATGACAAAAATTCAGAAAAATCAGAATCAAATCAGAAAAACAAGAATCACTGTTTACGGGCAGTAAACTACGTCAAACGCCTTACAGACGAGTCGCTGATAGCTTTAGCTATCAGTTTTGTTCAGACGCTCGTTTGCCTATGGAATAGGGTATTTGTTTGCGTAAATCGGACACCAGACCCAGATTTCAGCAAATCTGCAGCAGCCAATTCAGAATCCGTATCTAATATGATTCTCATAATTAGAACAAATATAAATCATGTATATATCAGTATATATACATATTACATAATCATCTTATGATTATACAACTCACATGAATATCATATATTCAAAACCATACATATATAAGCATATTATATCAATATCAAATCATGGCGAATCACGTACATGCTCATATATCGAAAACAGTTAAACACATAAACGAATTAAAAACTTTTTGCAAGTAGCTCTGATGCCATTGAAGGGTTTTTTTAGCACATAAACGCAACGAAAACGTAAATTTAAATCTTAAAAAACTGAAACCCTCTTGTTTTACTTTAGAATTAGGGTTAATTATTTGGGTTGAGGCAAATAGGGTTTATAATAGTATATTTATAGGCAAAATTTTCAGCTGAAAATTTTCCATAAAATATTATTATTATTAAACCTTTAATTGATTATTCTTATTAACCAATTAACTAATAATTAAAATACCTTTTAATCATTAATCCATTTTCTAAACACTTTAGAAAAATAATTCTCTCACTTGATTTAATTTCCAAAATTAAATTCTTAATTAATAATATTAAGAATTAATTAAATCTCATTTAATCAATTATTAAATCTGCTAATTAATTATTTATTTCACAAATAAATAATTACTAGCCATTATTAATTAATTCCTCCACCATTAAATCATTCTCTGTTATGTTGTGACCCTGTAGGTTCAATATTAAGCTGGTAGTAGAAATAAATAATAATAAAACTATTTTATCATTATTTATATAAATTCTCTAATTCATTAAATATGATTAATTAATAAATTAATCATATTTATTATACATCGTGAGGGATAATTCTCAGCATATCGCGACTATCCGGATAATACGAATTCATTGCTTAGAATACCAAGAACCTATTCAGTGAGTAGTTACCATACAATCAATTCCTTCTACCCTGCAATGTCACGATTAAATATAAGGCATGAAACTTGTGTCAAGCCTATCTTATTTAATCATTTGCTTTCCCATTCACTATGCTTAGTTCTATTTAATGTAAATTAGAAACTCCTTTCTAATTTCATTCACTCTGGCCAGAGATTCCTGAACTAGCATAAGTGGATCAGCATTGAACATTCTCTTCCTTCACTGGAAGGGGTAGATCCTTTATTGATCATACACAATCTTCGTGTACAAATTCCTATACCCAGTAGAGCCCTTATAATTGTCCCTGGAGACTAAGAACTAAACCAAAGCATAGTTCATTGTACACAAGATGACAATGATGACCTCAAGTCTAAGGATACTTGTACAACTATCACTATGTGAACAACTGCTGACACGTGAGTGAACTCCATCAGTTGTTCAGCTGTGTGAGTCATGTTCAGTGAACTTATTCTATAATAAGCACCTACATACTAGCTATAGTGTCACCACACAAATGTCTATGAGAAGAGACATCCTTCATAATGAAGTAAACATATTAGTACCGATCTTTGCGGATTACTAATTACCAATTAGTAATCCTACGACCAGGAAATATTTAAGGTTAGAGTTATCATCTTTTAGGTCTCATTATTATGATCTCATCATAATCCATAAAAAGCTTTACTCTAAACTATGGTATATCTTATTTAAACACTTAAATAGATAAAGCCCGCAATAAAACCAAAAAAAATCTTTTATTAATATCAATGAAATCAAAACAGATTATATAAAAGTTATTCCTAAATCATCAAACATGATTGGACTTAGGACACATCTCTTTCAGACTTCAGTATGGGATGTTGTGAGCATAAAAGTTCATATTGATATCTAATTTGATAGGATAACAAAATAAGTATTAATTTCATGAGTTCGGTTTTAAATAAAGATGATTCAATCCACAATCATTGTTTCTTGTTATTGTTGTTTACGATATTTCTGTAAACACTGTTTTACGAGTTTTATTCTCATCAAGATTCAAAGTATTGCTGAAGCACTTCGCTCGAAAATATCAAAAAGAGTTTTAAATACAGTGAGAAACAATTATTTGATTCTTTAATAAATTTTCTGATTCAACAATTATGATTTTAAAATGTTTTGCGTTATTGCAGATGTCGGTTTTATATCAAAACGACCATATATATTACAATGATCTTACTGAGCATTTCTTTCACTCATACTTGCCTGCTTTTAAATTTAACCTCCAGTGAGGATTAGCTTGCGTTGTTCAGCCACGTAATTCGAGGAAACAAAGAAGAAGCTTTTGGAAGGTGGTTGGTCTAGGGTTTGCGGGCTAGTGTAAGTTTTATTGTATAAAGTTGTTTATATTATATTATATTATAATTATGTTATTTTATAGTTGGACCTAGTATACTTCTTTTCGAAGTTATACTGGCGGGTTAGTTTTGAATTGGAATTATTGAAAAGAGTTTTAAAAGAAAGTGAAAAATTTATTGGTGGAATTTAGATATCTTGTTTCTAGAACTGTAACCTTTAAAGATCTTGGATTAGTTTGGGGTCATAAATGATAAATATCTTCCGCTGGCTATTGTTTATTGATTAAGCAGGTTAATTTGGATTGAGGTTTCATCATGACGACCAAATCCTCTGACCCCGGATTTGGGGGCGTTATAGGTTGGTATCAGAGCTGAGGTTATAGTAAACTAGAAACGAGAGTGTGTAGGAGTGTGTATAGCTATGTGAGGACGTTGAGCTCATATCGAGTTCCTGTTGGACTATTGGATATAGTACCAACGACTAAGTTAAGATAGGCGCATTCGTTCGAGATGGTTGTGTTCAGCTGGATGGAACTCCTGGCAGTTGCAAACTTCTATCGTGGAATCTTCCGAGGCTACTACAATTCGCCGACGATGGAGATTATCGATATCCTTAGAACGTGAAGAAGTGTCTAGAATTGGATGACGAGTCAATATAAGAGTTCAAATAAAAGATAAGTATTAAGACCTTGGCAATACCTTCTCTTTCTATAATTCCTTTTGACATCTCTCAAAAAGAAGTAATTGTTAGTGGATATATTTCGTAACACTCATTTTCAATCATAACTGTGTTTTAAATGTGCCAGAGATTGTCATGAAGCCTATTTTTCAGGTTTTGATAGCTCTGCCAAGTTATGATAATTTAATTCCACTTTTCTTATTTGGTGGATAGTTTCTTGGTAATGTAACACCACTTGCTCATTTGGTGCCAGAATTTTGTTCTTTGGATTTCATTTCCTTCAAAAATATCAGCTTTGAAATCTTTTCAGTTTTATTCATTTGATTTTGAATTCCTTTTGTATTCTTTTATTCTGACTGAGATGAACAACCCTAACTATAGGGGACACAAGGTATACCTGTATGTGTGATAGGAGTTGGATGAGACGCCATCACTTGTGTGTGTTGTTACTACAAGAAGGTTAACAACCTTTAGTAGTGTCTTAATTTGGACACGCACGCAATACCAAGTTCATTTGATCATATTGATCTCGCAGTTATTCTTTTATTTCAACAATACTTTTTCTCAAATTCAGATTTTGTCCTGTTATGATAAGAAATTCTTTTCTCTTTGTAAGTCCATGATTTTATCATCTCAAATATCCGAATGTATGCCAATCAAGTTAAGCTGAGTTATCCTGGTCAAGTCAAAGCATGGTTATGTGATGGGATTACCAATAGCAACAGTTGACTGTGATGCGATTAAAATATCAATGGCGTATAACGAATTCAATCTGTTTCTTTATTTCTCTCTCTATCTCTCTTTCTTTTCTTTCTCTTTCTCTTTCTCTCTATGTTAGATATATTTGTGATGTCATGGCTAATATGATTTGTGTTTAGTTTTCAGATCTTACTTAACAGGACAAATCAGTACTTAATTAGAAATCAGTACTTATACTAAAGACAGAACTTAAGATATCAGAACTTAAGTTATCAGAAGATATTTATCAGGAGATAATATCAGGACTTAAGGCGACTTTCAGATAAGGCAGGCGGCTGATTGAAAGGAAAGAAGATCGAGACTAAGACAGTAAGAAATATGCATGGAGAAGAATTCTATGAAGAACAGAATACTTGGAAGAGAAGATATCTGATTGATATATTTTAGGAAGCAGAATTATATTCAATATCGATTAGAACTTATCTTGTAACTGTGTAGTATATAAACACAAACATAGGGTTTACACTATAAGTGTTATCTTAATCGAAGTTATTATTCTTTGTAACCCTAGCAGCTCTCGTGATAATTTGTTCATCACTGAGAGATGACAGTTCCATATTGTAACAGAGTTTATCGTGTTGAATAAAATCTGTGTTCTGTTACTTGTGTTCTTTAATTTGATTTGATTGAAGTAAACATTGTATTCAACCCCCTTCTACAGTGTGTGTGACCTATCAAGTGGTATCAGAGCAGATCTGTTAACACACATACAGTTTAAGATCCAAAAACAGTCATGTCTGAAACAGAAACTCCAACCAAGCCCACCAAAACTGAAGAACCTCCAAAAACCATAACCCATAGTCGATATGAGACTATAAGAGTTCCCATGTTGAAACCTTCTGAGAATCCCATATGAAAAGTGAAGATGACTATGTTTCTGGAAGCTACAGATCCAGAATATCTAGACAGGATTAATGATGGACCACATATGCCAACCAAACTCTCTGTGGAAGTTGCAGGTCAGCCAGCAAAGTCTGTACCAAAGGAGAAAAATGATTACACAGCTGAAGATATCTCATCGATTGTAAATGGTGCAAAGGTAAGACACTTGCTGCATAGTGCCCTTGATAATGTCATGTCAAACAGGGTAATTCAATGCAAGACTACAAAAGAGATATGGGATGCTTTGGAAATAAGGCGTCAGGGAACTGATTCAATCAAGAAGAACAGGAAGACTATACTCACTCAAGAGTATGAGCACTTTGACTCAAAGCCTGATGAGTCATTAACTGATTTATATGACAGATTTGTCAAACTCTTGAATGACTTGTCACTAGTGGACAAGGAATATGATATTGAGGATTCAAATCTTAAATTCCTGTTAGCTCTTCCTGAAAGATGGGATTTGAAGGCCACAATAATAAGAGATAACTATAATCTTGAAGAAATAACTCTTGATGAAATTTATGGGATGCTCAAGACTCATGAACTTGAGATGGAACAAAAAAGCAAGAGGAATGGAAGAAAGTCAAGGACAGTTGCTTTTGTGGCTGAGGAGGAAATTCCCAAAGAAGCTGCCTCAAGGAAAGGCAAGGGAAAGGCTCTCATCACAAAGTTTGATACTGAGTCATCAAGTTCTGATAGTGATGATGACTCAGAAACTGAAAGTATACCTGAGATGGACCCTGATGAAGAGATGATGAAGCTGTGTGCTCCTATGGTGAAAGGAATCACAAAGATTGCATACAGGAAATTCAGGAGAGGAAAGAAGTCTTCCAGGAAAGGTGCAAGTTCTGATAAGAAAGGTTTCAGAAAATCTGAAGGCAAAGGAGGAAAGTCTGACAGAGGAGATTACTCAAATGTTAAATGCTACAAATGTGGTGAGAAAGGCCACATATCTCCTGATTGCAGAAAAGGGAAAGTGACAAAGGCAAGGATCTTGTCACAAAGAAGAAAAGCTGGTCAGATGCTTCAGATTCTAAGGATGAGGAAAACTATGCCTAGATGGCAAATGCTGATAGCAGTTCTGATACTGCTGACATAAAGGTACCTCAAACTACTTATGCCTTTCATATTGATGAAATTATTGAGTTGAGAAGATATCTTAAAACCATGTTCATTAGTTATAAAGATCAAACTTTAACATGTGAAAGATTAACTTCTGAAAATCTTGCTTATAAAAAGAGGAATGATTATTTAGAAAAAGAGTTAGTCATGTTCCATCAAACTCAGAAAGATAAAGATGATGCATTTTATGTTAGGGATGAAGTGCTAAAAATGAATGAATCTCTAAAAATTGAGTTAGAAAAGGAAAGAGAGATTATCAGGACTTGGACTAACTCTGGTAAAGCAACTCAGGATATTCTTAGTAGTGGAAACTGGAAAGAGGACTGAGGTTATAGAGATGATAAGAACAGTAAGGGAACTGTAGAAACTGAGCCTATAGTTAAACAAAAACCAAAGGTAAATATTTTTAAGTTTGTAACTGTAAAGTCTGATATTGAGAAATCAGAAGTTAAGGAGAAATTAACTTCTGACAAACCTAAATAGGATAAGCCAACTGAAGTTAGCATAGGCTTAATGACTAAGAAGCAACTTAAGCATAAGCTGAAACAGGTTAAAAATGTAAACAAGGTAAAGCCACCTAGGAAAAATAGGAATGGAAAGGAAGGTGTGAACAAAAGTAACAATTATAAGCCCGTTCCTAATGCTCCTAGAAAAATATGTCATAACTGTGGAAATTCTAACCATCTGGCTTCTTTTTGCAGGAAGAATAAGAACAGAAACTCCTTACCCTCAAAGTCAGGAGTTAAGAGTCGGTCTGTTAGATATAAGCCATAAAATCCTTATTTTCATTGTGGTAGTTTATGGCATTCCATTTATACTTGTAAGGAATATCATAGTTTGTACTATGATTATTATCAAATAAAACCTTCTTTAAAGAAAGTTAGCATTATTCCTTCTAGTGTAAGTTCTGATGCAAAGTCTGATACTGCAAATTCTGATAAGAAAACTGTTAACATAAACTCTGATGCTAAATCCGCTGCAAATGTTAACAAACTTAATAAGGCCAAAGGATCCAAGCAAGTCTGGGTCCTTAAAACTAATCATTAGTGGTCTTTGTGATTGCAGGGCAACATTGTAACACCCCCAAATCCGGGGTCGGGGATCTGGGTTGTCACGAGTTCCATTTCCCTTAATAACACCCAATCTTAATAAACAATCAACTACTCTGTACTGTGACCCCACAATAAACACACACACCACAAGTTATAGTCTCAGAGATGAATATCCAAAAATAATCACAAGTCATTTTATTCCATAATTATATGCCAATACACCTTAAAAAGGTTTCTGAATAAATTTACATTTCTTTGCCATTATTACAATTCATAAATATACATAATCTGGTACATCAAAAGTTGAAAGTCTAGCCTATTGGTAGTTCCTACCTCAGCTACAGTGACATCAACGCCTATAGGAAACTGCGGAACGTTTCCTATCCGCTCGCGAATTGGGAGTTTGGTCCTGTTCATCTTGTCTATCTGATGTTGTGTGATGAAAGAAGAAAGCAAGGGTGAACAACAAGCCCACCAAAATAATATGTATAGTGATTTACAATATATCAGAATTCTCATAGTACTCATGAAAGTCTTGGTCAAGAAGAAATGAACCAAGTTGATATCTTAACGCGACCAAGTCGCAAAATATTCAGTATATATATATATATACTTTTCAAAATCTTGGAAGTCCTCTTCCATGCATAATATACACAGAGTACCAGTTTATAACTGTATAAAAATATCGTTGCAAGGTGATCTCATATATCTAACCTTGTCTCAACGTTTTTCTGAAAATCTTTGTCATGCATAAGATAATCATTTACTAGATATAAGTTTAAAAGATGAAGTTACAAGATACTCCAATATATTTATATCCGAATACTACTTGAACTACCACCGTTCAAGTTATAATCAGTTTCAAAGTTCATCACCCAGATGAGACTACAAGATAAGACTTGAATAGATTCAATCTTTGAAATTTCATTATAAATAATGAAGTTACGAGATACTTCATTAAGTCCTGATATATATATCCATATATATATATATCTCATACATTTCCTGAAAATCTCTGTCATGTAAAGTATGAACAGAGTTGTAATATCCAATGAATTTGGAAAGAAAAGAATTTTGGCATAAACCCGATATCTTGCTAATCAGGCAAAGATACCCATTAAGTAACCTTTTCTACTAGTAGATGGATGAATCCCCCACCGGTCATCACCCTGGCCACATAAGGACCTTGTGCTGGACCGCCACCCAGCCTCTTACGCGTTGATGGACTGCCACCCAGCCACTTACACTTTGATAGACCGTACCCCGGCCTGTCGCTTATGCCGACTCAATTAGATGGACTTACTTCCCGAACGTTGGGCAAGTAATCAAATTGTTTTCTCAAAACAGCAACCACGTTGCGAATGTAAAATACACCACAGAGCTGGATCCCCCAGGTTTTGAGCGAGTATTTAAATCCCCTTTGAAAGGAAGATCTTAAATATAAAAATGAGTTTTGGGGTCCACTCTAACTTTAAAAATCATTTTGAAGACTCGAAAACATTTTTAAGAATGTTTGAAGTACTGCTGATTTATTAAAATAAATCAGTCCCAATATATTTAGAAAATATCTGAATATTATTATTTAAATAATATTCCCATAAAGAATAATCTTTATAAAAATAATTGAAGTAGAAGTTTTAAAACTCATACTTGAAATGGATATTAAATAACCAAAGCTATACTTATACGAAAGTATAATCTTTATTTGAATAAAATAAAGAATAATATTAAATAATAAGCGGAGTCATAATACCTCGAATGAATATTATAAATAATATTCATTAAATAAAATAAACGGAGTCATACATCCTCAAATGAATATTCAAAATAATATTCATTAAATAAAATAAAGTTATCGAATAAACCTTATTCGATCAATAGTTTTGAAAACTATATCCATATATATATAAATATATATATATATATAATATACTCGGGAACATCGACTCCCGGTTTAGAACTATGTTCACCTTGGGGTCCCCTTTTCTAAGGGTATATGCAAATTACCACTTATCTCTAGCATATGTATTATGCAACTAATAAGCATTTGAACCAACAGATATATATCAAGATTACGAAACAGACATGCATATATACCATATCACATGCTCCAATATATCGCAAGAATTTGCCAATAACAATCATGCCTTTATCACAAGATAATACATATACACATATACATCACAACAACAGTATAGCGGGTAGAAAACTTGCCTGAGTGCTCCCGGATAGACTTAAGCTTAGAGTGGGTCCGATAACCTATGAACAACAACATAAGTTGGAATTAAACCCCGGTCGCTTAAGAAACTAGACTTTAACCAATTGAACCCTAACGTTCGCTTATGGTCACTCCTACGGTTTACGAATCACCTAAGTCGTTCGAGTACCCTCGGCTCCACCATTTTTAAATAAATTAACCATTAAGAGTTTTAAGGCGATTCTTTCGCGAGTACCTTACCAACTTCCTGATCCACTTAACATAATTGTTTCATATCCCAATTAGTCATTTAAAGTCCTTAACCAAGGTTTCAAAGTAAGGTGAGGGGTGATGGTTCGTTCGCGAAACGCTGTTACTTAAAACGGTCGTTTCTCCTAAACCGTACATCGGAATCAAATGAACTACATATCAAAACGAAGCTCGTAACATGAACTATCTAATCATGGCAATGGTAAAAACCTAATAGGGAGTTGTCGGGTCCTGATGTTAAGAGCAAAAACAGTCTAAAGTATATCGGACATTACGACGGCTATATTTACGCGATTTCCCAAATTTTTACCTTTCCAAATCATATTAATCCAACTACCAATCAACAAAAACTCAAGATACACATCAATGCTACTGATTTCAGTCATAATAAGCTCAAGGATCTCAATCCAATCATATATTATAACATCTCAAAATTCAACTAAACTACTTAACAATTAAGCTCGAATCATGCTTATCATTCAAATTACTACTCATCCATCCAAACCATCTCCAAACTTCAACATTCAAACTTATTACTAAAGGGTGTGAATATTTATACCTTTCTTGGAGGGTGGAAAGTTACTAGGAAGCCTTATGGAGCCTCCTACAAGCTTGATCTTTCCAAAGAAATCAAGAACACAAAGTTAGGCTTTAAAGTTTCTAAAAGTTCGATTGAAAGAACTGTAAAAATGAGGGTCTTACCATGCTTATTTGGACGAGACATGTGAACAAGAGTTGTAGACCATCTCAATACCTTTCCAACGACTTATAGAACGCAACATTTGAGTGAGTATTGAAGGAGATATGGCAGTTTGAAGTTGCTGGGTTTGTTTTAGCCGAGAGCTTTCTTCCTGAAATGGGAAAGTCAACTTTCAATTTGTATTTGTGTTATGATATTTGTTGGTTGGTTGCTTCCTTTTATCTTGGAAATAAATTAAATTTTTACCATTGTGAAAAATGTGTGGCTCACAATCAACCAACCAATCCTTCCCACTTGTCATGCTTATGTCATCTTGTGATGTCATCCTCCCTCACTTGCCCTCTTCTTATTGGTTGGATGACCTCATCATCCCTAACCTCCTTGATTAACTCCTAATTGTTTGCCTAATGACCGCTGATCTGTTATACGGTTCGCTTAACTTTCGTTCTCGTTTCTCGTTTGAGGGATCATACCCGGGATCTTATTACTTGGGTTTCCTTAACCTTTCTCAATACATTATATTCCTTTTATGATCCTCTCTTATAATCCTTTAATTTAAATCCTTTTTATCATGTTAGCTCAGCAAGACAATCCATTGAGCTAGCAAGATAATCCATTGAGCTAGCAAGACTTTCGGTGAGACTATTGATTGAACTAGCAAGACAATCAGAATGAACTGGCAAGACAATCCTCCTCCCAGTGTAACTTTCGGTATGACAATTGAAATGACTTTGCATGACAATCGGTATGACAATCCAGATTGTCATGCTAGTTCATTTTCAATTGTCTTGCTGATTTAAACTGATTTTAATCCAAAAACAATTCTGAAAAATCTTAATATTTATTCAGAATTAATTAATCAATTAATTCAATTAATAAATAAATTAATCTTTGCAGATATAATTTATTTTCTTAATTAAATTATATGACTTAATTAATTAATAGAGAATTAATACTAATCTTGAGCAGCAACCATTCTTCTGAAAATCTTCTGATAATCACAATCAATTATGAATCAATTCCACCACTTCAATGTTGACACTCGATGTACTGTCTGGTTCATGAGTGACTAACTTCCGTGACGTTTCTTCATGTCTTTGACTTTGATACTTGATTTTCTTCAGATTAAATCCTTGTAATTAATGATACTCTGATGAGATCTCTGTCACTTGATTAAATCCACGATCTTGATTTATATCACTGAGGCTTGATCAATTTCTTGAACTTCTTCCAGTGAATTAACTCCTCAAATCTGTAGATGAACCTTGTTTCTGAATCCTCTGACAGATGTTACTTTGCGAGATCTCTCTGACGGTAGATCCACTATTTACTTATTACATTCTTATTTGAGTTGAGTTGAATCCTCGAATATACAAATAGGCTATGACATATGACTTATAATCTCCCCCTATTTATTTGTTAGATAATAACACACAAATACCTAGAGGATAACTCAACTAACAAATAAGAAAAAGATATAAAAAGAAATGCAAAGTAAATAGTAGAAAAGTTCTGGACTAGATTTAACATTTTCTAGATTCCAAGTAGATGTTCCTCTAGACTGAACATATCTTCAAGTAGTTACATCTTCATTTGTATAACCACATTTCCTGTTGAGAAGCCCATATCTCTCTTGCTTCTCCCCCTATGAGAATCAACTGATTAAAGAAGATCACCTTCGTTTACCACCTCTCCCGTACAATAGGATCCGCAGATAAAAACCAATGGTACTCCCCTTTTGAAAACAGCTTCTTCCCTTACTAGAAAATCACCTTGTGTTTACCACCTCTCCCGTACAATAGGATCCGTAGTTACAAACAACAATGGTGTGGTGTAGTGTACATATGATCTTTTTCTTCCTCCCTGCTATTTCTCCCCCTTAGTTGAGGAATCCTCCAAACTGTTACTCAAGCTTTTATCTCCCCCTTAAAGAAGGAATGTATGCCGTCGTCTGAAGGAGTTCTCATATTTCACTTGGTTGGAAAAGAAATAACAAGTGTTTCTCTTTCTTCCTCACTGTGAGTGTGTGATTCTATTTAGTGTACCTCACATGTGTTTCACTCTTCTCTCCACTCGTGTCTACACTCATTTTCACAAGTGTATCACTCCACTCATAGCTCCAAAAATCAGCTGTACCTGCAAGGAAAATCACCTTAGCCATCCTTAAGGAGGTCACAGGTGGTGCAATGGGAGTTCACAAATCCCCATCCTTGTTAAACTCGTCAGATGAATCTGAGTCATAATTTACAAGTTGCTAGTTTCCCTTTTAGGGTTCCAGATTTGAATTCTGGGAAGGTAAACAATGATCCAACGAATTTAGCATAAAGATCAAAGTTCCCTTCTAATGTTTGTGAAGACATTTCCTTGTGACTCATCAGGTAATATCTGAATCATTGTCAACAAGTTGCCGATCTGCACCTATGTCAGATCCACTATCCGCAGATGCATCCAGGGGATTTAAGCCTGGGGAGGTAGACACTGACCACTGACATATGGCTTTTGGATCAGTATCCTCTCCTAACACCTGTAAAGGCAATTGGTCCATTAACGAACCTTAAACAATCGAATTTGACCTTAAAATGGTCGAAACTCTTGTTTCCGTCAACTCATCCTTTATGTGTGTAACCTCTCCTTATGCATCAATAATTGTTTATATTTGAAGTGGTGACACTACATCGGATGCCTTGGCCAACAGGCAAAATTCAATAGACGCACCCTGTTGAGAGAATGAATCTAGTAACTGATTTTGCGCCTTTTCAGTCATTACATCTTTTTGAGAAGATGTATGGGGGCTAGCAGTTGTCTCGGTTTAACTACTACTCATCTTTGTAGGAGACAGAGCTACTGGGTTGACTACATAACCTTCCTTATGTGGTGCACTAAGGCACTATCTCCCTCACGCTCATTCATACTACATTTAGTAGTAAGAGAATGTTGGTTGGTTCTATTTTTGTGTTTGTCTTTACAGTCTGGGATAGATGTTGTGGGTTTTCAACCTCATGACTGTCAATGAAAGAAAGTCATTGGAGACTGAACCTGTATCACAGAATATATGGCACTATAGAGAAAATGATGTACAACAGTGATTTCAAAAGATTTTTCATGAAATAAGAAATCACTAATGTAGAAAGAAGTTTGATTTTGTTTTTCAATATGAATGAGTTTTTGATAAAACATTGATCACTTAGGGTAAAGTCTAAGTAATTCTCATTCATGTCAAAAGCTCACAAATATCTGCAACATAATGTTAACAAAATATCATTGACCGATACTTGCCAGGTACTTTATATACCAACTGTTATGTTGCATAAAATTTAAAATAAAATAAAAATAAAAAAAATAATACAATACAAATAATAATAATAAAAACAAATATCAATGAATTAAATACCTAATATCTATCAACAAGATATCAACATTCAATTTCATATATCATACAATATTTACAATTACAGAATATACAAATAAAAACTTATATAAATATAGCAAAAATATAGAAACTATTTACAAGTTCAATGATAACATTACCAGCTTGCAAACAGCCATATCCCTCGGATAAACCTTTGTTGTTATCTCCAAAGGTAACCAGGGGGCTAGCTTTCTCAACCACATTTGATAGCAGAGCTCTATCTCCGGTCATATGTCTTGATGATCCACTGTCAAGAATCCACACTACCGGTTACACCTGTTTAATGCCCTGCACTACAAATGGATTAGACCTTCTTCGGAACCCAAACTTGGTTGGGCCCGACATACTTGTAGAATTGTCCTTTATCAGGCAAAACAACATTTTTAACTTTAATGGTCTCAACTTTCTCAATGACTGAACATTTGACCTTGTAAACAGCTTTAACAAATTTCTGTTTAAGCTTAGGCACAAATGTCTCCTTTCTACCCTTAGAAGGACTAGCAGTCTTAGACCTATCATGCTTCTTGTTATTCACATGCAGACGAGGAGTAGTCTTATCATTAGAAACATGCTTACCATTAAAATAAGCATACATCATATTAAAAGCACAAGATATACAATTAGAAACACCACATGCTTTATGAGAGATATTAATAGCAGACAATTTATGCATGGTAGACATGGCATTTTTGTTATCCAACTCATGTGTGTCTGAGTTAGTCTCAGTTGCTTTCACAACTTTGATTGGAACTTTCGACACACTCGACTTGGAAACAACCTTCTCATTAGCAAGATCTTCAGCACGTATTTCTTCTTGAATAACAGAAGAGGTCGCATCAAATGGTTCAGCAATTGATGGTTTATAGAGGGGTTCATCAACACCCTTAAGCACATGTGGTACTTCCCTCCCTTTAGCACAGACATGAGGAGGGGAGTTTATGCCTAATTCTCCAATAGCAGCATTGTAATCATAACCTATTCCAGATGTTTGATTAACAGCTTGCTTACTGTAAACTCTTTAGCCTTCGAACAAGAATTGAAGTAGGCTCTAACCTTAGTCTCAAGACCGGTGATCTTGTCTTTGAGAATAGTTTCGAGTTTTCTGTAACAGTCAACTCTATTCTCTAGAAAAGATACTTGTTCTTTTAATTTGTCTTGATTAATATGTACAAGTCTTAATTCATTGACCTCTTTCTCAAGGTCTTTGATCTGTAAACTTAACAGTTCATTATCACGACGAGCACAATCTAAGGAACCTCCTAGATGATAAACTAATTCAGCATCAGTAAATTTTACCTCTTTTCTTGACGATGAAGCTTTTCCATCAATAGCCATAAGAGCAAGATTCACATCTTCTTCATCTTCACTATCAGTATCATCCCAGCTTCTTCCCTTTGCCAGGTAAGCCCTTTCAGAGTTCTTTCTTATTTGCTTTGGCTTCCTACATTCTGTGGCAAAGTGTCCCAACTCATTGTAGTTATAGCATCTAATGGTGCTCCGATCAACCATCCCTGTTTTGTATCCACCACTGTTGGTGTTAGAGGATGAAGATCCACCTTTCTGGAATTTGTTGTAGTTGGACTTGTACTTAAGCTTGGGATTCTTCTTGAATCTGACATGGGAGAATCTCTTGACAATTTGGGCCATTGACTCGTCTTCCAATTGCTCCAGCTCTTCCAAGGAATAAAAATCATCACTTGATTGATTTGTAGTAGGAGGATCATATTCTGCTACTAACATATTTTCCTCAGCCTTGGAACACTGTACCATTCTCTCCAATTGTTGAGATTGCTGTTGTTGTTGACCTTCAGCTACAAGTGCAGTAGATGTGCTGACCATTCTATCCTTCCCGTAGACTTCCTTCTGTTGAATCTGCTCCAGCTCATAGGTTTTTAACACTCCATAGAGCCTGTCCAAAGAAATCTCACTCAGATCTCTAGCTTCTCTAATGGCAGTGATTCTATGTTCAAGATGAGTTGGCAGTGTTAAAAGGAACTTTTTGTTGACCTCCCTGATTGAATAATATTTCCCATTTATGTTCAGGTTGTTGATCAATGCATTGTACCTCTCAAACACTTCAGTAATTCTTTCTCCTGGATTTGATTTAAAATATTCATACTCAGAGGTTAGGATCTCCAACTTGTTCTCCCTAACTTCCTCTGTGCCTTCATTAATCACCTCAATAGTTTCCCACATGTGTTTGAAATTTTTATAGTTCATCACATGTCTGTTCATCAAGGGATCAAGGGAATCAATTAATATTAATTGAAGGCTGGCATCCAAGGAGGCTTCTTCCTGTTCAGCAGGAGTAAAATCTTCAGGCTCTTTTGGATAGGTTCTAGCTTTGGTAATCACAACATCATCTACTATCACCTCTGGTTCAATAACCATTGGAGTTGTTGGACCCTTCTTTAACAAGTTCAGATATTTGGGATTTGCAACTTGTAAAAATAAGAGCATCTTCTTCTTCTACATGATATAATTTTCTTTATCAAATAGTGGAATTTTAACGGTTCCAACTTTTTGTGAAGTCATTATGAATTTTTTTGAATAAATAAAAATTCAAGGAGTTGAAAAATCACAAAAGTCTAGGATCTTGATTTGTTCGTTAATCAGAAGGCTCTGATACCAATTGTTAGGTCCCAATATGTTTGTAGAAGGGGGGGTTGAATACAAACAATACCTAATAATCGAATTAAATGCGGAATAAAAAATTGAAACAAAATTCAAGTTAAATAAAAATATTATTAAACTTGAAAGGTGTTACAATAACTGTATCGATTACAAGGAATTAATCTCAAATTAATTATCACAAATCTAGAATAAATTCGACATCAACTTTTTCTATTTTTGTAATAAAAAAGATTCAAATGCTAAACGCAATTTGAGATTAAGTTCTAGGGATTTTGATCCGCTAGGGAGTTACACAAGAACAAGATAATAATTTCTAGTGGTTTGGATTTAACTTTACTAGCTAGAAATTATGATCTTGATTTTAGCAGAGAAGAGATGATATATTTTTCAGCTTCTGCTTTTCTTTGTTCTTGAACTGTTTTTCGGATGGATGATTGACTTCTGTTGCTTCTGTTGTTTAAATAATAAAACAACCACCTGATTTGTTGGCAAGACAATCCTTTTAGCTCAGCAAGACAATCCATTGAGCTAGCAAGATAATCCATTGAGCTAGCAAGACTTTCGGTGAGACTATTGATTGAACTAGCAAGACAATCAGAATGAACTGGCAAGACAATCCTCCTCCCAGTGTAACTTTCGGCATGACAATTGAAATGACTTGGCATGACAATCAGTATGATAATCCAGATTGTCATGCTAGTTCATTTTCAATTGTCTTGCTGATTTAAACTGATTTTAATCCAAAAACAATTCTGAAAAATCTTAATATTAATTAAGAATTAATTAATCAATTAATTCAATTAATAAATAAATTAATCTTTGCAGATATAATTTATTTTCTTAATTAAATTATATGACTTAATTAATTAATAGAGAATTAATACTAATCTTGAGCAGCAACCATTCTTCTGAAAATCTTTTGATAATCACAGTCAATTATGAATCAATTCCACCACTTCAATGTTGACACTCGATGTACTGTCTGGTTCATGAGTGACTAACTTCCGTGACGTTTCTTCATGTCTTTGACTTTGATACTTGATTTTCTTCAGATTAAATCCTTGTAATTAATGATACTCTGACGAGATCTCTGTCACTTGATTAAATCCACGATCTTGATTTATATCACTGAGGCTTGATCAATTTCTTGAACTTCTTCCAGTGAATTAACTCCTCAAGTCTGTAGATGAACCTTGTTTCTGAATCCTCTGACAGATGTTACTTTGCGAGATCTCTCTGACGGTAGATCCACTATTTACTTATTACATTCTTATTTGAGTTGAGTTGAATCCTTGAATATACAAATAGGCTATGACATATGACTTACAGTTACGTCGGGTTGCATGTCTATGCGCTCATATGCCCCTATTTATCTGGCATCCGAATTACACTTCCTTAACATTGATACGTGGAACACGTTATGAACTTGCTACAGGTTCGGGGGTAGGGCTAGCTCATATGCTAACTTCCCAATATGTTTTAGTATATCCAAGGGTCCGACTAATTGTGGACTTAGCTTTCCTTTCTTTCCGAACCTCATCAATCCTTTCCAAGGGTTTCCAAGGGGATACCTTTAAAAATACTAGGTCCCCTACTTCCTATTCTTTGTCCTTTCGTATCAAATCAACATACTTCTTATGTCCATCTTGGGCTACTACCAGCCGTCCTCTGATTCGATCTATTATATCCTTGGTCCTTTGGACTACTGCGGGTCCGAGCATCTTGCACTCTACAACTTCATCCTAACATAAGGGAGATCGTCATTGTCTTCCCTCAAGGATCTCATAAGGCGACAACTCGATAATGACATATGATCTATTGTCGTAAGAAAACTCAATCTGTGTTAAGTGATCATTCAAATTTCTTTCAAGTCTATTGCACAGACTCTCATTATAGCTTTTAGCATTAGAGCTTTTGCTTCTCAATACCCATTCTTTTCCAGTTCGTAATCGCTACTACCTTCCGTTCCTAATATTATACTGGTTATACTTTTGCTCTTTAGCGTTCTATAACCTTTTAATAACCTCGTCAACCTTAGTATCACGAATGTGTTTCCATTGCGAATACCACCACAACTTTACTACTCCTTTTTCAGCTACTTCTATCTTCGGAAGCTTAGTCCTTCATATAGAAGTAAAAGAATTTATTGAGAGATCACTATGATCATGAACACTTGTTACATTACATAGTTAGTACAGAAGGTGGCCAGCCTTTAGTACTTGACAAGCAATTAAATAACATGTGGTATCCTACTAGGCTTCTATCACACAGATAGATAGTCATTCGGCAATACCTCCCCTTCTGGAAGGGTTGTTCTTCTCAGCTTACATGAAATGAAAAGAAGAGAAAAGAACGAATTGAAGAGAATTGTATATATGAAAAAAATATACTGCCATAAAATTTCTGGCTTGGAACCTACCTCTGAACTATAGAGGTTTATCATAGGAGAACAAAATATATGTGTATATATATTAAGTATTATCGCATCGCATTTCACATGCCTAAATATTTTTGCTATTTCGTCCATCATTCTATGGACCCATGCTCTTGCACGAGCTTATACACAATCACCTTTGAAACTTCCTCGATATCGAAAATCGAATCTGGGATCTCATTCTAGACATCATCGTTACTAGAATTCCATGCTTGCACTACAACCTTCCTCGTATAGTAATACGACTCTCTTTTCATAAGAGGGAATAAATATTCAATAGGTAGATAATCTACTTAATTAGTCTATCAATGATAACTTATACACTACCACGGCCCGATTAGTGGTACTCAATCTCAACATCCATTCCAATACAACTCTCACGGTTGTAATCAGCTCATTACTCACAGAATCATTGTTGCATTACTATGGTCCACCGCTGACCTACTGTCGTCATTCACTTTCCATGAAATCTTAATATCTAACCATACGGAGTCCATACATGTCGTATAGAATACTTCTAAGGAGTTAACATAACCACCAATCATAATTCATGAAGAACACTCCAAACTCTGACGTACTTTTATGACATGAAATAGATAAAATTGCAGAAGAGTTTCAGTCAAAGCAACGATAGCAGGTTCATACCATTCTTAATTGTATGCCTTAAATAGAAGACTTAACTCAAAGGTGCGTCTAGTCCTTTTTGAAACATGGTCCTGGCTTATCTCAAGATAGTATCTTCTGAGATAGATAGCCCACTCATGGCGATTACACAAATTAAACCTTTACCAAACTACTATTACGGTTGGGTATTGCACAGTCATTAGAAGGAATGTCAATCTTTCAAACCATAATACAACCTCTACGGCTTCAACCATTATCACTGTATTCCTCTGGCACGAGCGCCTTTAATTGTCCGCTTACACTTAAAGTGTCGGCCACCTCTTTGGCCTCTCTTGATAGTAATATTTCCTTACAATCAATGTCATCTTAACCACTTTCACTAATTTTCTACGTCATTTCCCATCACCGCTTGTGTGAAGTTGTTTTCCTTAAAATCTGATGAGTAAAAATAAAAAAATAAATTATCACCATTTTTTTTCCATAAGTTATTACCTCAGTCTTTAGAGGTTAATCACTGTCACGACTGACTCTCAATCATACTTATGACATCTTTTATCTTATGTCCTAATTGCCCTGAACAATTTCGACCTTTACTGGTTCGATCCATACTTTCTCGTGGTTTAACACGTGCCCTACTTGGCATCATTATAATTACGTCATATTTCCTTAATCAATATTTCTATTCTTGAGAATTTTGAATATTACCTTTCTCCTTGTAAAACCTCTAAGGTTATCATTGAATCGTTCCTCATGTATTCCCTAGATACAGGGCATATCAAGATACCATTTATTAATACCAGAATCATTGTCTATATACTTCTGAAAAAAAATTCTCCACTGATTCTTAAAGGTTGTTATTACCTTAATCCTTTCCAATTCATACTGTCAAAACTCATACTATCCCTATTAAGGGTGAAATGCCAACCTTTAAGCATTCCCCTAGGATTTGTTTTAAGTTACCGATGTTCTATCCTTAATTCCACCTTTAAAAAGGTACATGCATCCTTCCATGGATAAATCAAGTCATATATCCCTGATAAGGGTGTCTTATTCAATCATTCCCACCTCGATAGTATATGCCTAGTTTCACAATAACATCTGTATTCAAAATGAGGTCAATCAATATGGCCTCCAAAAGATAACAACGGTTATCCGCTTTTCTTGTCTAATTTGGTAACGATAACAAGGATGTTCTGGAAGATATTGGTCGTGTTCAATGTGAACCTCTTCTTAATAATTCCTTATTTACTTTTGTTGTTTATCTCAACAGTCACCTCAATGTTGGGATATCTTTCATACCTGGCGTCTCCCTTTCTGGGTATCGAGCCACTTATCTTACACTTCACATTCTTGAAGGTCATTTCCTTCATCCAATTTTCCTAATTTCTTACTTCCTTGCCTCCTCAGTCTATCCGCGTCTCATTATTTATCCTTCGAATTATCTCAAGGTTTCCTCGAATCCTCCCAACTTACAGGGGATAAAATATATGTATCTCTTATGCCCTCAACCATCAATTTTAACTCATAGTGAATCACCCTCATCCTGACGAATGCATACTTTTCTATTTCTATTGCTACGAGTCTTTAGGGTTTCATCATCCCCAACTCCCTTATCATACCTCAAACTCTATTGCCTTTATATTTCTTTCCACTTCAGTTTCTTTTTATTTTCCTTTCTCTTATCATTATTTCATGAACCAACATAACATAAGCATTGATTTCAAACATCCCGTCATTCTGGATTCGTGTCCTCAGAACGAATCTTGATAAGTTTTACAACTTAGATTCATAATTCATCATACTCGTCTGCCTTTGTTTTGGCTCTAAAGCTTTTACACTATCTCCATAACCTTGGGAAGTACTTTCCTGAAAACAATTGACTGAACTTTAATCAGTTTATTATAATCTCTTGCTCCGTGCCTTCCCTGGCCTTTCACCAGCGGGTGGCCTCTCTCTTAGGAGGGTAAGTGACAAAACAGTCTTTTGTGATTCGTCAATCATTTAGAATTTCAAATGATTCCTATATTTCCTTTAGCCAGGCTCTTGCCTCGACTGGGTCAACCTGTTCCTTGGAACTCTGAGAGCTTAGCGATTTAAAGGTCACGAAAGAATTTCCTACCGCATTGTTTCCTCAAGGTGGTGGTTGGGGATAATAGTATAGGTTTTGTTTAGGCAGATCCATGGATTGCCCAATAGGAGTACCGTCCTGGTTCTCCCTGTCTTGTTCGACTTCTGTTTCCTCAGTATGAAATGTTTCATCCTTCTCCCATACTTGGGGTTATCTTATACGTTAAAATCCTCATTTTCCACTTCATTATGTTATGGGCTCCTTCTATCTTGATGGCGACCTCCCTGACTATCACGTTCAGGGTTTGCTCTAAATCTTATTCCTCAAACTAGCTTTCATCTAAGATTTCATCTTTAGGCTCTTGAACATTTGGAACCCAAATTCTGTAGGAATACCTCATTATTCCCTTATCATTTTTCTCGGTATTAATCTTTTATCTAATTATTGGCTCTCTGCCTTCATTCATCACTTTTTCTTGGCACAATATGATCTTTTCCAATAATTCGGGCTGTATTGCAATCTCAAACAGCTTTTCGGTACCGGCTCCGGTTACCTTCACTTCTATTTCCATTTTCTCAAAATCTCTTATTAACTCTCCCAAAGACATTTTCATCTTGAGTCTCTCTTTTATACTAAGGGCGTTAGCCACCATTTTGGCTTTCCCTGATTGATAGAGAATCTCCCACTCATAATTCTTGATTAGCTCTAACCGCCTCCTCTAGCGTATTTTGAGCTCTTTCTATGGGAAAATGTACTAGAGTACTTATGGCTTAGGTAAATCTCGCACTTCTCTCCATACAAGTAGTGCCTCCAATCTTTAGGGCAAAACTATTGCCACGAGCCCAAGCTCATGGGTGGGGATATCGAATTTTATATTCCCTTAACTTTCTTGACGCGTACGCGATTACCTTGCTGTGCTGTATAAGAAGCACCCTAATTCCTTATGCGAAGCGTCACTACACATCACGAAATCTCCTTTTTCCATCCGGCACGCCAACATAGGGGCCGCCACCAACCTTTTCTTTAGTTCTTAAAAGCTGTTCTGGCATTTCTCTATCCATTCGAACTTCTCAGTCTTATGAGTAAGCCGCGTTAAAGGGGCTACTATCTTTACAAACTTGAACGAACCTCCGGTAGTGACCGGCCAATCCTACCTCTGGGAGTTGCCCTAACCATGGTCATCAATTCCTCAGTGGTCCTTCATTCATTCTTGTCAGGATCCTCCATGGGATCCTCCTCAGCAACTATCCCTTCTAGGATAACATCCTCAACCGCTACATCCTCAATATGAACATCATCCGATCCCGCGTTAGGACGCTCTATCGGATCCATAATCTGATCTCCAATAAGTAATAAAACATCAACGAGTTGTTGCTCCTCAACCTCAGGGTTCGGAGTCCCGCTACCATATACGATAATGAACTACGCTTCTATCACGATATTTATAAGGGTTCCCATAAGGGTTTTAACTGTCAGTACTACGTTAGGTAGCCCGACTATGAACTTGACAAGAGTTCTTATTATCTTAGTGAACTTATTATCTTAACGTCGCATCATCTCTGAGGTTTATAACGCTTAGCTCTGATACCACTTCTGTAACACCCCCAAATCCGGGGTCGGGGATCTGGGTTGTCACAATTATATGCCAATACACCTTAAAAAGGTTTCTGAATAAATTTACATTTCTTTGCCATTATTACAATTCATAAATATACATAATCTGGTACATCAAAAGTTGAAAGCCTAGCCTATTGGTAGCTCCTACCTCAGCTACAGCGACATCAACGCCTATGGGAAACTGCGGAACGTTTCCTATCCGCTCGCGAATTAGGAGCTTGGTCCTGTTCATCTTGTCTATCTGATGTTGTGTGATGAAAGAAGAAAGCAAGGGTGAGCAACAAGCCCACCAAAATAATATGTATAGTGATTTACAATATATGAGCATTCTCATAGTACTCATGAAAGTCTTGGTCAAGAAGAAATGAACCAAGTTGATATCTTAACGCGACCAAGTCGCAAAATATTCAGTATATATGTATATATACTTTTCAAAATCTTGGAAGTCCTCTTCCATGCATAATATACACAGAGTTCCAGTTTATAACTGTATAAAAATATCGTTGCAAGGTGATCTCATATATCTAACCTTGTCTCAACGTTTTTCTGAAAATCTTTGTCATGCATAAGATAATCATTTACTAGATATAAGTTTAAAAGATGAAGTTACAAGATACTCCAATATACTTATATCCGAATACTACTTGAACTACCACCATTCAAGTTATAATCAGTTTCAAAGTTCATCACCCAGATGAGACTACAAGATAAGACTTGAATAGATTCAATCTTTGAAATATCATTATAAATAATGAAGTTACGAGATACTACATTAAAACCTGATATATATATCCATATATATATAAATATATATCTCATACATTTCCTGAAAATCTCTGTCATGTAAAGTATGAATAGAATTATAATATCCAATGAATTTGGAAAAAAAAGAATTTTGGCATAAACCCGATATCTTGCTGATCAGGCAAAGATACCCATTAAGTAACCTTTTCTACTAGTAGATGGATGAATCCCCCACCGGTCATCACCCTGGCCAGATAAGGACCTTGTGCTGGACCGCCACCCGGCCTCTTACGCGTTGATGGACTGCCACCCAGCCACTTACATTTTGATAGACCGTACCCCGGCCTGTCGCTTATGCCGACTCAATTAGATGGACTTACTTCCCGAACGTTGGGCAAGTAATCAAATTGTTTTCTCAAAACAGCAACCACGTTGCGAATGTAAAATACACCACAGAGCTGGATCCCCCAGGTTTTGAGCGAGTATTTAAATCCCCTTTGAAAGGAAGATCTTAAATATAAAAATGAGTTTTGGGGTCCACTCTAACTTTAAAAATCATTTTGAAGACTCGAAAACATTTTTAAGAATGTTTGGAGTACTGCTGATTTATTAAAATAAATCAGTCCCAATATATTTAGAAAATATCTGAATATTATTATTTAAATAATATTCCCATAAAGAATAATCTTTATAAAAATAATTGAAGTAGAAGTTTTAAAACTCATACTTGAAATGGATATTAAATAACCAAAGATATACTTATACGGAAGTATAATCTTTATTTGAATAAAATAAAGAATATTATTAAATAATAAGCGGAGTCATAATACCTCGAATGAATATTATAAATAATATTCATTAAATAAAATAAACGGAGTCATACATCCTCAAATGAATATTCAAAATAATATTCATTAAATAAAATAAAGTTATCGAATAAACCTTATTCGATCAATAGTTTTGAAAACTATATCCATATATATATATATATATAAATATATATATATATAATATACTCGGGAACATCGACTCCCGGTTTAGAACTATGTTCACCTTGGGGTCCCCTTTTCTAAGGGTATATGCAAATTACCGCTTATCTCTAGCATAAGTATTATGCAACTAATAAGCATTTGAACCAACAGATATATATCAAGATTACGAAACAGACATGCATATATACCATATCACATGCTCCAATATATCGCAAGAATTTGCGAATAACAATCATGCATTTATCACAAGATAATGCATATACACATATACATCACAACAACAGTATAACGGGTAAAAAACTTGCCTGAGTGCTCCCGGATAGACTTAAGCTTAGAGTGGGTCCGATAACCTATGAACAACAACATAAGTTGGAATTAAACCCCGGTCGCTTAAGAAACTAGACTTTAACCAATTGAACCCTAACGTTCGCTTATGGTCACTCCTACGCTTAACGAATCACCTAAGTCGTTCGAGTACCCTCGGCTCCACCATATTTAAATAAATTAACCATTAAGAGTTTTAAGGCGATTCTTTCGCGAGTACCTTACCAACTGCCTGATCCACTTAACATAATTGTTTCATATCCCAATTAGTCATTTAAAGTCCTTAACCAAGGTTTCAAAGTAAGGCGAGGGGTGATGGTTCGTTCGCGAAATGCCATTACTTAAAACGGTCGTTTCTCCTAAACCGTACATCGGAATCTAACGAACTACATATCAAAATGAAGCTCGTAACATGAACTATATAATCAAGGCAATGGTCAAAACCTAATAGGGAGTTCTCGGGTCCTGATGTTAAGAGCAAAAACAGTCTAAAGTATATCGGACATTACGACGGCTATGTTTACGCGATTTCCCAAATTTTTACCTTTCCAAATCATATTAATCCAACTACCAATCAACAACAACTCAAGATAGACATCAATTCTACTGATTTCAGTCATAATAAGCTCAAGGATCTCAATCCAATCATATATTATAACATCTCCAAATTCAACTAAACTACTTAACAATTAATCTCGAATCATGCTTATCATTCAAATTACTACTCATCCATCCAAACCATCTCCAAACTTCAACATTCAAACTTATTACTAAAGGGTGTGAAGATTTATACCTTTCTTGGAGGGTGGAAAGTTACTAGGAAGCCTTATGGAGCCTCCTACAAGCTTGATCTTTCCAAAGAAATTAAGAACATAAAGTTAGGCTTTAAAGTTTCTAAAAGTTTGATTGAAAGAACTGTAAAAATGAGGGTCTTACCATGCTTATTTGGACGAGACTTGTGAACAAGAGTTGTAGCCATCTCAATACCTTTCCAACGAGCTATAGAACACAACATTTGAGTGAGTATTGAAGGAGATATGGCAGTTTGAAGTTGCTGGGTTTGTTTTAGCCGAGAGCTTTCTTCTTGAAATGGGAAAGTCAACTTTCAATTTGTATTTGTGTTATGATATTTGTTGGTTGGTTGCTTCCTTTTGTCTTGGAAATAAATTAAATTTTTACCATGGTGAAAAATGTGTGGCTCACAATCAACCAACCAATCCTTCCCACTTGTCATGCTTATGTCACCTTGTGATGTCATCCTCCCTCACTTGCCCTCTTCTTATTGGTTGGATGACCTCATCATCCCTAACCTCCTTGATTAACTCCTAATTGTTTGCCTAATGACCGCTGATCTGTTATACGGTTCGCTTAACTTTCGTTCTCGTTTCTCGTTTGAGGGATCATACCCGGGATCTTATTACTTGGGTTTCCTTAACCTTTCTCAATACATTATATTCCTTTTATGATCCTCTCTTATAATCCTTTAATTTAAATCCTTTTTATCATGTTACCTTATACTCAATTCTTTCTGTATCTAGTGGATTTCTGGGAAAAAATCAAAGTGTTCGGAATTGGATTCTGACGATCTTTACATACACTTATATACCATATAGAGTACTAATAAAATCTCAGAATATCAATAACAGAACCCCTACATAGTGTGGCATGAAAAATTTTCTTATTCAGCATAATCTGCAAAATCACTATTCATAAGGGTTTCAAAAATTTCCAAAAATTGGAGTTATTACAAACATGAAAAACATCCTAGTTCTGGACAATGGATGTTCAGGACATATGACTAGAAATAAAGCCCTGCTATCAGACTTTGTGGAGAAAGCTGGCCTAGGTGTTTCTTATGGAGATGGCAATATGGGAAAAACTCTGGGATATAGCAATATCAATCTTGGGAATGTTATCATTGAAAAAGTAGCTCTGGTCTCAGGACTTAAACACAATCTGCTGAGTGTGAGTCAAATCTGTGACAGAGGTTATCATGTGGATTTTTTTGAAGAACACTGTGAAGTTGTAAGCAAATCTACAGGCAAAGTTGTTCTGAAAGGATACAGGCATGGTAACATTTATGAAGCCAAGCTTTCAACAAGTACTGATGGTTCTGCAATCTGTCTGTTAAGTAGAGCATCAATTGAAGAAAGCTGGAATTGGCACAAGAAACTCTCTCATTGAAATTTCAACAATATAAATGAACTAGTCAAGAAAGATCTTATGAGAGGACTGCCAAAATCAGTATTTGCTCCTGATGGCCTTTGTGATTCTTTTCAGAAGGCAAAACAAAGAAAATCTTCATTCAAGAGCAAGACTGAATCATCAATTCTTGAGCCTTATCACCTACTACATATTGATCTATTTGGTCCCGTGAATGTCATGTCTATTGCAAAGAAGAAATATGATATGGTCATAGTGGATGAGTTTACAAAATACACATGGGTGTATTTCTTGCACACAAAAAGTGAAACTCCATCTATCTTGATTGATCATGTCAAACAACTGGATAAATTGATCAAAGACTCTGTGAAAATCATAAGGAGTGATAATGGCACTGAGTTCAAGAATTTGATTATGGAAGAGTTCTGCAAAAACCATGGAATAAAGCAGGAATTCTCTGCTCCTGGAACTCCACAACAAAATGGAGTTGTTGAAAGAAAGATTAGAACTCTTATTGAAGCTGCATGAACTATGCTTGATGAAGCAAAGTTACCAACCTACTTTTGGGCTGAAGCTGTGCAGACTGCTTGTTTTATCCAGAATGCTACACTCATTAACAAGCATGGAAAAACACCATATGAGATGGTGAAGAAAAAGAAGCCAAATCTAAAGTATTTTCCTATATTTGGATGCAAGTGTTTTGTTCTTAAGACTCATCCTGAACAACTATCCAAATTTGATCTAAAAGCTGATGAAGGAATTTTTGTTGGATATCCACTTTCCACAAAATCCTTCAGAGTCTACAATTTAAGAATAAGGGTTGTCATGGAATCTATCAATGACTCTTTTGATGATAAGAAAATTACTGGACTTAAAGATTTCAATGATCATGATCAGTTGAGATTCGAAAATGAAGTTTTAAATTCTGATTATGTAAATCCTGACAGTCTAAATCCTAACAGTCTAAATCCTGATACTGCAAACTCTGATGTAATTGAAACTGTGGTGACTACGCCTAAGGAAAATGCACCTGTGCAGGGGGAGCATATTGAAGATCCAACCACATCTCAAGAAGCATCAGAACCTACAACAGGCTCTTCAAGTTCTGATGGGCTAAGTTCTGATAATTCTGGAAACTCATGTTCTGATATTTCTGGAAACTCAAATTCTCAAGGATCCAACTCAGAGAGCATAATTTCAGGGGGAGCATCAGAAAATGTTGATGGAGACAACATGGATCATGGGGGAGCATCCAGTTCTAGAGATAACCTTCCATCTGCAAGGAAGTGGACTAAAGCACATACACCTGACTTAATTATTGGAAATCCTGATACAGGTGTCAGAACTAGAACAGCTACATCAAATAAATGTCTCTATCATTCTTTTCTATCTCAGACTGAACCAAAGAAAGTGGAAAAAGCTCTTCAAGATGCTGATTAGGTGCAAGTAATGCAGGAAGAGTTAAATGAATTTGAAAGAAATAAAGTATGGACCCTAGTGCCAAGACCAAAGAACAGGTCTGTTGTTTGTACAAAGTGGGTGTTCAGAAACAAAACTGACAGTGATGGCATAATTACAATGAATAAAGCAAGGCTGGTTGTAAAAGGATACTCTCAACATGAGGGAATTGATTATTATGAAACATTTGCACCAGTTGCTAGATTGGAAGCCATAAGGATATTTTTGGCTTATGTTGCTCACAAGAAGTTTAAAGTCTTTCAAATGGATGTGAAAAGTACTTTTCTTAATGGAGAATTGGAAGAGGAAGTATATGTTGAACAACCTCCAGGCTTTGTAGATCCCAAATTTCCCAATCATGTCTACAGGCTTGATAAAGCACTTTATGGCCTTAAGCAAGCTCCAAGAGCATGGTATGAGACATTAGCTCAGTTTCTTCTGGAAAGTGGATTTAATAGAGGGGCTATTGACAAAACACTGTTCTACCTCAACCATGGAAAGGACTTACTTTTGGTGCAAATATATGTTGATGATATCATTTTTGGTTCTACAAATGACAGACTTTGTAAGAAGTTTGTCAAGCTGATGCAGTCAAGATATCAAATGAGTATGGAGAGAACTTAGCTATTTTATGGGCCTTCAAGTCAAGCAGAATGAAGAAGGAACTTTTATTTTTTAATCTAAGTACACCAGAAATTTGTTGAAAAAGTTTGGAATGCAAGATTGTTCAAGTGCATCCACTCCTATGGCCACTACAACAAAGTTGGATAAGGATACTTGTAAATCAGTAGATATTACTGATTACAGAGGTATGATTGGCTCTCTACTCTATCTAACTGCAAGTAGACCTGATATCATATATGATACCTGTCTCTGTGCAAGATTTCAAGCAGATCCAAGAGAACCTCACTTGACAGCTGTGAAAAGAATTTTCAAGTACCTTAAGGGTACAGCTGATCTGGGATTGTGGTATCCTAGGGAATCATACTTTAAGCTAATAGGTTACTCAGATGCAGATTTTGTAGGATGTAAAATTGACAGGAAAAGCACAAGTGGAAGCTGCCAATTTCTTGGAGGCAGATTGGTTTCTTGGTTTAGCAAGAAACAGAAGTCAATTTCCACATCAACTGAAGAAGCAGAATACATTGCTGCAGGAAGCTGTTGTGCACAGATTCTTTGGATGAAGAATCAGTTACTGGATTATGGGTTGGAATTTTCTAAAATCCCTATTTACTGTGATAATCAAAGTGCTATTGCTATGACAGGTAATCCAGTTCAACACTCAATGACAAAGCACATCAGCATTAGGTACCACTTCATAAGGGAACATGTGGATGAAGGTACAGTGGAATTGTATTTTGTTCCAACAGATCAATAACTAGCAGATATCTTCACAAAACCACTATGTGAAGTTACTTTTACAAGACTGGTAAATGAACTTGGAATGGTTTCAGGTTCTTTCTCTAAATCTGCTTAGTTTATGTTCTGATATATCATATTTTATGATCAGTATTTACAGATATTACTATCTTTGTGTATATTGTGCTTAAATTGAAATTTGCCTAAGTGTTGATTGTTGTCTGATGTGAATTTCTAAACTCTGATAGGGATATGAATGTTTTTGTGACTATTCAATCCAATGAGGATAAATGTGCTAGATGTTGACCTAGTAGTCTTTAATAAACTAAAGATCCCATTTTTGGAGTAATTGTTTATGTGGAAATCTTTTAACACAAGCAAATTCTGATATTGAGCTTAGTTAAGTTTACTTTGTGTATCTTATTACTAAGTCAAAAACTAGAATAGTGCTTCTTATCTGTTAAGCTCCGATGTTAGTAAATCTGATGGATGTACTAAGAGCTGATAAGCCTTACTTATCAAAAGAAAAAGAAAAAGAAAAGAAAAGAAATAAACATCAGGTATCCCGTTGAGATCTAGAGTAAAAATGTGGAAGGGAAGACCCAAGTGCATTGCTGGTATGAAGTAATATGTATTAGAAAAGCAAAAAAATTTCTTGGTGACTTTTCACACTCTATGATTACTGGAGAAATACTCTGATAACAACATAAATTCTGATAAGTAGTCATGACTCACTTACACTGAGAAACCACTGTAAAATGAAATTTCAAAAGATGCATAAAATGAGCACAAAATAGTTGAGGTGGACTCATGCATGACCTTATTCAATAGTAGGCGTCTGAACAGTGACAGATTTTGAGCAAAGTTCTTAGTTATGCCTTATTTCTAAAATGTACTGAAGTGAATCAGACTTTACTCTTTGTCTGATATTTAGCTTAATGCACACACTTACACTCCATATGAATGATGAAAATTACTGTGGTAATAAATGTTGTTTTAGATGAACAGTTTATGTGTCAGATTGCATAAATTCTGAGGACAAGTTCTGATGGAAGTTCTGATGATTAAGTTCTGATGTAACCATATCAGTATTTATGTGAAGAATTACAGGAATAAACATTCACTTTTCCAGTTAAGAAGCCATATTCTGATGACTTTTAAATCCTGATAATAATCAAGTTCTGATGTTGACGTGGCAGTATATATTTACTTAGTTAATTTTTGGTCATTACTTGAATGATAATATTTTTACAGAATATTGGTTAATGTGAGATAAAACAGTCATAATCAATATGGGTTAGTGGTTAGCGTGTTTGTCTTGAAAACCTGCATGCGCACAGTAATTGTTATTATTTCCCATGCCCATTAACTCTGGCTTTAGATCTTTTACTGACTGTTATGATTACACATCAGTCTAGGGAGTCGAGGGGTCCTTATTTTTACTTGTAATTTTTCACCAGTCCTCGCGTCCCTTGGTATTCAATCAGCTTTGTCAGGCTTCGTAGACTAGGACTAAGGTTGTTGATGTTAAGAATCGTAGAATAGGACTATGGTAATTGATAAATTTCATGAAATGTACTCATCTGATATATCAATGAAATTCTTTTTAATTGCAAGATTTGTTCTTTGTTTCTTAAATTATGTGACTGTGCATGTTTAATTGCAATTTATTAATCTTTACTTCATCGATTTTTCATTTTATTTTGTGATGAATGTTTTGATTAAATTTTGATGTTTTGAGAAAACAACTGAGGAACAGGTTCCAATATCAGAACCTTTTGTTGTAGAAGCTGAGAAGGTCTCTTCTCAGAAAGATACTGTAACTGGGAGTTTTAGGCCCCTTAAAAGGCTTAGAAAGTTAAATTCTGATGATAAAGCTCCTACAGTGTCACCACCTTTGAAGAAATTAAAGAAACAAAGAGCTCACAGGGACATAGTTGAGTCAGATTCAGGGGATGTAGTGGAAGCAGCTAAGGAAGGGGATCAGGAATCTCTGATCTCAACGGAACCAATTGTTATTGAATCACTTCCTTCTGCACAACCAGAAACTGCTCAAGACAGAATACCTACACCTCCTATGTCACCTATAGTTGATCCAGTACATACTGAAGAACCAGGTATAAGTGCTGAAATTGATATTCATAACTTGATTGTGCCTGAGGTTTTATACTTGGAAGCTCCACCAATTCAACTCACTCCACCAACAACACCAATTTTTGATGTTGATTAGAACCTGGTTGTAGATCAGAAGTTAGAGGATAATGTTGAAGCCTCTATAGCCTCACATACTGCTATTTTATTAGAGGATGCTAATCCTGCAGGATCTACAAGTTCTGATGCTGCCAATGAGAATATTACTGGTGAAGCTGCTACTAATTTAGATGCTGATACAGCTGGTCCATCAGGACATGCACCTCAACAAACATTTAATAAAACTGATCTAATCAAAAAGTTTGTTAAGGAAGCACCAGTACCTTGGAGTGAAACTCCTAGAGGAAAGGAGTGGACTAAGGAATGGAACACAGTTAGTTTTGTTCCTTCTGAAAAGATTCTTGCTGAGCATCTGGCAAAAGCTGATGAAATGATGTTAACTGATGATTTCAAGGCACAGCTGAGAGTTACTGTATTGAGTACTAGGAACCTTCAAGGTCAACACTCAACAACTCATGCCAAGGTGAATAAAATTCAAGAAACCTTGATCCAACAAGATATGAATACCAAACTTGAAAAAAACAGATTTTTCAAGCCTGCCTTTGACAGAATTGCCAACATTGAGAAAACTCAGAAGAAGCAACAAGCTCAGATTTCTGAAATTCTAAAGAATTAAGCTTCTCAGCAAACTCAACTCAATGAGATCCAATCCTCAGTGGAATTGCTTGTCTCTCTTCTTTTACCTGCTGATGCCAAAAAGGGGGAGAAAGTGATTAAGTCCAAATGCAAATATATTTAGACACTGAAGGGAAAGGATGATGGAAATAATGACCAGAGAAACTTTGATAAGGGTAGAGGTCAAGGTCAAGGCAAAGGATTTTCATCAAGTAAAGCTAGAATTACAAGTCAAGGAACAAGTTCTGATACTGGGAGAAGAATAAGTTCTGATACTGGTAAAAGGATAAGTTCTGGTGAACATCTGGAACTTGATGAAGAAATTTCAAAGGAGTTATTTCTTAAAGAAAATCCAGGAATGGACTTTGAGAGTCTAAAGGAAGAAGAAGCTAGACTCAAAGCAGAAGGTGTCACGACAAAATCTAAAGCTTCTGTTGTTGAAAAGAAATTTCCAAAGCCTAAGGGTATTGTGATAAAGGAAAGAACAAATTATGAGGCAATCAAAGCCAAATCACAAGTGGATATTGATCCAAGGTCCAAGGGCAAAGAAAAAGTTGATGAACCTGTAAAGGTTTATATGTCAGTCATGGATGAAGAAATAACTGATGATGAAGAAGATGCTAGTCTTACTATGATTTCAAAGAAGATTTTTCAAACAACCTCTGACATGGCTCATGTTGTTCAGAATCAAGATGTAGTAAGTTCTGATATGACAGTGAAGCAAGCAACCTCTGACATAGCTCAAGTTGGCTTGATATCAGAAGATAAGGAAAAGGAAACCTCTGACATTGCTCATATTAAACCTTCAAAGATACTCCTACCAGGATTCATCAAAGCTAAACATACTCAACCTTTGAAGACTGCAACAAGTGGTTTTGAAGCAAGAGTTGTTACAGAAAAGGAAGCAAGAGATAAATCTGGATTGGGTAGTTCTGATGAAAGAAGAGTACATAACACTACCAACGATCCAACTTCCTTAAGTGAACCAGGTGTTGGAGCAACTCCTGAAAGATTGAATCGACTTGAATCTGTACAAATAGTTTACCATACCTTTTTGAAAGAACATATCTTATTATATTTTATGACAGATGGAAGGGTTTACCATATCAGGCAGAATGCTATACCACTGAAGTATTTTGAAGAACTGGAACATGTTCTATTCATACTTCAAGTGAAAGACAGATTAACAGATAGTGCTGCAGGTTATTTAAAGTCATAAATTCAAAGACATGAGAAGCTTTATTCTGTAAAGTCTGACAGCACATACTGTCCCAAGTACAGAGATCGCAAAGGTGATATTGTCGAAATGAAACCTAACTCTGCTAAGATTATAACTACTTTTCTGGGTTATAAGGCTGTGGAATTTAATCTAGAGTTTGACAAGGCATATCTGATCAGACTAGATCAGGAGATAAGAAAAGCTAAGATAAATGATCTCAAAGTAGCTATTTTTCAAACTGGTGAAGATACAGCTGAATTGAAAGATGCAAAAAGGAGAATGGTTAATGAACTTGAATATGCTGAGAGAAGTCTTTTAAGGAATGATCTCAGAACAACTCCTGATATCAAAGAGATCAGAAATTGAAGCCAAGTCAAAGATCTACAACTACTTAAATTCTAAAAGTGTATACAGACTGAAACTGTTATCAGAAGTTTAAGATGGTAAAGCTATAAGGACTGTAAGTTGTAGTTATCTAGTCAAATTCTCATGCATTTGTACTTAATGTTTTTGACATCATCAAATATCTGTTGAACTTGTATATTATGCTAATTTACAAGTTGGGGGAGATTGTTAGATATATTTGTGATGTCATGGCTAATATGATTTGTGTTTAGTTTTCAGATCTTACTTAACTGGACAAATCAGTACTTATACTGAAGACAGAACTTAAGATATCAGAACTTAAGTTATCAGAACTTAAGTTATCAGAAGATATTTATCAGGAGATAATAATAGGACTTAAGGTGACTTTCAGATAAGGCAGGCGGCTGATTGAAAGGAAAGAAGATCGAGACTAAGACAGTAAGAAATATGCATGGAGAAGAATTCTATGAAGAATAGAATACTTGGAAGAGAAGATATATGATTGATATATTTTAGGAAGCAGAATTATATTCAATATCGATTAGAACTTATCTTGTAACTGTATAGTATATAAACACAGACATAGGGTTTACACTATAAGTGTTATCATAATCGAAGTTATTATTCTTTGTAACCCTAGCAGCTCTCGTGAAAATTTGTTCATCACTGAGAGAGGACAGTTCAATATTGTAACAGAGTTTATTGTGTTGAATAAAATCTGTGTTCTGTTACTTGTGTTCTTTAATTCGATTTGATTGTAGTAAACACTGTATTCAACCCCCTTCTACAGTGTGTGTGACCTAACACTCTATTTTTTTTCTCTCGATCTTTAAAAGTGATTCTATTGAGAAATTGGTCAAATGACATGTGGAAGGAACAATGGTGCGGAGTGAAGCTCCCGTGATAATTGTGTGGTATAAGGAATTTCAGTGTTATTTGAAATTTTGAGAAAAGGTAAGTATACAAGATTGGAAAGTTGGCTAGAAGATCCCTAATGCTCTCTTCTGCTAATTCTGAGGACGGAATCCTTATAAGGGGGTAGATTGTAATATCCCGTATTTTTAGAATTATTATAATTATTATTTGAATATATATCTGTGCTTTTATGATTTAGAAGGAATAAAATGGTGGATATTTTATTCCTGTTTGACGAGTTTGTGTTATTAAATGGTAATGTGCTAATTGTTAAGTGTTATATCGATCCTTGTTAATTTCCGAAAATATTTACTTAAATGTATTATTTTCAAAAGTTATTTGAAAGCCGATCTTATTGATATCGGTAAATTGAAATTGTTTTGTAATATTCGGGAAATATCGTGCAATTATTTCTATCAATAAATAATTATTATGTGATTATTATGGGAATTTTTGTGAATGTAACACCCCCAAATCCGGGGTCGGGGATCCGGGTTGTCTAGAGTTCCATTTCCCTTAATAAAACCCAATCTTAATAAACAATCAACTACTCTGTACTGTGACCCCATAATAAACACACAGACCACAAGTTATAGTCTCAGAGATGAATATCCAAAAATAACACGAGTCATTTTATTCCAAAATTATATGCCATTACACCTTAAAAGGGTTTCTGAATAAATTTACATTTCTTTGCCATTATTACAATTTATAAATATACATAAATCTGGTACATCAGAAGTTGAAAGCCTAGCCTATTGGTAGATCCTACCTCGGCTATAACAGCATCAACGTCTACAGGAAACTGCGGAACGTTTCCGAACCGCTTGCGAATCGGGAGCTTGGTCCTGTTCATCTTTTCTATCTGTTGTTGTGTGATGGAAGAAGAAAGCAAGGGTGAGCAACAAGCCTACCAAAATAATATGTATAATGATTAACAATATATGAGCATTCTCATAGTACTCATGAAAGTCTTGGTCAAAAAGAAATTAACCAAGTTTGTTATCTTAACGCGACCAAGTCGCAAAATATTCAGTATATATATACATATATATACTTTTCACAATCTTTGAAATCCTCTGACATGTATAATATACACAGAGTTCCAGTTTATAACTGTATAAAAATATCGTTGCAAGGTGATCTAATATATCTGACCTTGTCTCAACGTATTCCTGAAACCTTTGTCATTCATAAGACAATCATTAACTAGATATAAGTTTAAAAGATGAAGTTACAAGATACTCCAATATACTTATATCCTTTCCGAATACTACTTGAACTACCACCGTTCAATGTATAAATAGTTCATCCTATAGATTAAGCTACAAGACAAAAGTTGTATAGAATCAATCTTTAAAATATCATCAAAATATAATGAAGTTACGAGATACTTCATTTGATGGAAACATCATTTTGAAAACTGTTCCCTGCCAACACTCAACAATCGCCCAACCGTAGCCTTCCTATCGAAGTGCTCTGGGTAGTGTTGCAGAAATATCCAATTGGATGATGAACTCATTACGGGAGTTTTGTCGCGCCAGGAAGACCACTTACGATGATCAGTCGCAGTAGTACAACCCCACCATTTTCTACATGTAGAGGAGAACCTGTCGGATTTACTTGTCAACCGAACACTGGACTCCTAAGGAATGTACCGTCTTAGCGGAACTTCCAGGCCATTTGGGCCAATATAATAAGGCTGGGCCGGCGCCACTCGACCACTTACGCCACTCCTAGTTCAGATGAAATCCATGACTCTGAAACGTAAAGCTCGTCTCCACTTTCCCCAAGTAGAAACTTGTTGATACGGCTCCACCAAGAAGTCGTATCTAGTTGGAAAGGGAAACTCACCGATATTTCCCAGGCAATGCCTATTAATAAATTAACTTGTTCCAAGAATTTTACTTCCCGGGTATTGGGTAAGTAATCAAAACTCTTTTATCAAAATAGCAACCTGGTTGCGAATATAAAACACACCACATAGCCGGATCCCTCAGGTTTTGAGCGAATATTTAAATCCCCTTTGAAAGGGAGATCTTAAATATATAAAAATGAGTTTTGGGATCCGCTCTAACCTTTAAAATCATTTTGAAGACTCACAAAACATTTTTTAGGAATGTTTGGAGTGATGTTGATTTACTCAAATAAATCAGTCACGATATATTAGGAAATATCTTAATATTATTATTTAAATAATATCCTCATAAAGAATAACCTTTATAAAAATAATTGAAGTTGAAGTTTTAAAACTTATACTTGCAATTAATATTAAATGACCAAAGATATACTTATACGAAAGTACTATCTTTATTTAAATAATCAAAAGTAAGTTTGATTATCGACACATTATTCTTTAATAAAATTAAGAATAATAATTAGTAAATAATCGGAGTCATAAGTCCTCGAATGAATATTCAAAATAATATTCAATAATAAAATAAACGGGGTCATAAGCCCTCGAATGAATATTCAAGATAATATTCAATAATAAAATAAACGGGGTCATAAGCCCTCGAATGAATATTCAAAATAATATTCAATAATAAAATAAACGGGGTCATAAGCCCTCGAATGAATATTCAAAATAATATTCAATAATAAAATAAAGTTATCGAATAAACCTTATTCGATTCGTAGTTTTGAAAACTATTCATATATATATATAAATATATATATATTATACTCGGGAGCCTCGACTCCCGGTTTTAGAAAAAGTTCACCTTTGGGTCCCCTATACTAAGGGTATATGCAAATTACCGCTTATCTCTAGCATAGGTATTATCAACTGAATCAACAGATATATGTGTCAAGAATACGAAACAGGCATGCATATATACCATATCACATGCTACAATATATCGCAAGAATTTTCTAATTAACCATCATGCATCTATCGCAAGATAATGCATATACAAATGTATACATCACAACAACAGTATAACGGGTAGAAAACTTGCCTGAGCGACTGGGGGTTATAAATGGCTTGGGACGAGTCTAGTAACCTATAAACAACATATAAGTTGGAATTAAACCAAAGTCACTTATAAATCTATACTTTAACCACTTTAGACTCTAACGCTCGCTTTGCGTTTAATGATTCTCTTAAGTCGCTCGAGTACCCTCGGCTCCACCATTTTTAATAAATTAACCGTTAAGAGTTTTAAGACGATTCTTTCGCGAGTGTCTTACCAACTGCCTAAAACACTTTAAATAAATGTTTCATACTCCAATTAGTCCTTTTAGGTCTTTAACCTATGTTTCAAAGTAAGGCTAGGGGTAATGATTCGTTCGCGAAACGTTGTTACTTAAAACGGTCGTTTCTCCTAAACCGTACATCGGAATGAAACGAACTACATATCAAAACGAAGCTCGTAACATGAACTATCTAATCATGGAAATGGTCAAAACCTAGAATTGAGTTCACGGGTCCTAATGTTAAGAACAAAAACAGCCTAAAGTAAATCGGACATTACGACGGCTATGTTTACGCGATTACCCAAATTTAAACCACTCCAAATCATCTCACAATCATCTCACAATTAACATCCCAACCAAAACTCCGTTCATACTACAACATAACAGCCCCAAAAACTTCACATTATCAATTTATACTATTCTTAAACATGAATTTAAACTACACTTAAGTTTATTAATCAACAATCCAAGAACTACCACTCCAAAAACTTTACAAAACCAACTAATCTCTACATTCACAACAAGCAAGCCTCTCATGAATTATAACAACAAAACTAAACCTAATTACTCAAATAAAATTAGGGTTTGGAGAGGTTATACCTTCCTTGGAGAGTGGAGAATCCATAAGGAAGCTTTAATTAACCACTAGTTATCTTTACTAAGCTTGAATCTTGAAGAAAACATAAGAAAACACAAAGTTAGTTCTTGAAAACACTATTCACCAAGAACTTTGATGAATTGATTAGCTATGTAAATCATGGAATCTTGATCTTTAACTTATGGCTCATCTAAGTTATGAATTATGGAAGCTAAAAAAACAAACCTCTTGATTTTTGAAGGTGTGTAGCTAGGATTTTGAAATTTCTTCCTTGGTTTAAGAAGAAAAACCCGAGAGCTTTTGTTCTTGAAGAAGAGAAGTCAACTTCTAATTTTGATGAAATGAATTGTTTTGGCTTGGTTGATTGCTTTTGATTTGTTTTGTTACCTTTTTACCATGGTAATTTTTGTGTGGTTCTAATTCAACCAACAACACACTTTGCTTGGTCATGCTTATGTCACCATGTGATGTCACCCTCCCTCCTTTGTCCTCTTCTCATTGGTCTGATTACATCATCCCCACTAATCTCTTTGATTAGCTTCTAATTACTTGGCTAATGACCGTTGATCTATTATACGGTTCGCTTAACTTTCGTTTCATTTATCGTTTGAGGGATCATACCCGGGATCTTATTACTTGGGTTCCCTTAACCTTTCTCAATACATTATATTCCTTTTATGATCCTCTCTTACAATCCTTGAATTTAAATCCTTTTTATCCTGTTACCTTATACTCAATTTTTTCGATATCTGGTGGATTTTCGGGAAAAATCAAAGTGTTCGGATTTGGATTCTGACGATCTTTACATACACTTATATACCACATAGAGTACTAATAATATCCCAGAAGATCAATAAAAGAACCCCTTCATAGTGTGGCATGAAAAGTTTTCTTAATCAGCATAATCAGCAAAACACTATTCATAAGGGTTTCAAAAATTCCAAAAATTGGGGTTATTACAGTCTCCCCTCCTTAAAAGGATTTCGTCCCGGAATCAGATAGAAAATGAATAGGGATACTTTCTTAGCATTGCGCTTTCTAACTCTCAAGTAAATTTTTCGACATTGTGGTTCTTCCATCAAACTCTGAATAGTTTGATAACCCTTCTCCTAAGCACTTGTTCCTTTTTCAATCTATAACCCTTCCTGGTTGCTCTATATAGGTTACGTCTGGTTGCATGTCTATGCGCTCATATGCCCCTATTTATCTGGCATCCGAATTACACTTCCTTAACATTGATACGTGGAACACTTTACGAACTTACTACATGTTCGGGGGTAGGGCTAGCTCATATGCTAACTTCCCAATACATCTTAATACCTCAAAGGGTTCAACAATTCGTAGGCTTAGATTTCCTTTCTTTTTGAACCTCATCAATCCTTTCCAAGGGATACCTTTAACATTACTAGATCCCCTATTTCCTATTCTTTGTCCTTTCGTGTCGAATCAACATATTTCTCATGTCCATCTTGGGCTACTACCAGCCGTCCTCTGATTAGATCCATCATATCCTTGGTCCTTTGGACCACTGATGGTCCGAGCATCTTGCTCTCTACAACTTCATCCTAACATAAGGGAGATCGACATTGTCTTCCCTCAAGGATCTCATAAGGCGACATCTCGATAATGACATATGATCTATTATCGTGAGAAAACTCAATCCGCGTTAAGTGATCATTCCAAATTCTTTCAAGTCTATTGCACAGACTCTTATTATAGCTTTTAGCATTAGAGCTTTTGCTTCTCAATACCCATTCTTTTCCATTTCGTAATCGCTACTACCTTCCGTTCCTAATATTATACTGGTTATACTTTTGTTTTCTTCTTCACGAATGTGTTTACATTTCGAATACCACCATAACTTTACTACTCCTTTTTCAGCTGTTTCTATTTTCCAAAATTTGATCAATCATATAGAAGTAAAGGAATTTTTTGAGAGATCACTATGATCATGAACACATGTTACATTGCATAGTTAGTACAGAAGGTGGCCAGCCTTTAGTACTTGACAAGAAATTAAACAATAGATGGTATCCTACTAGGCTTCTATCACACAGATAGATAGTCATTCGGTAATACCTCCCCTTCTGGAAGGGTTGTTCTTCTCAGCTTATACAAAATGAAAAGGAGAGAAAAGAATGAATTGAAGAGAATTGTATATATATAAATTATGCTGCCACAAAATATCTGGCTTGGAATTTACCTCTGAACTATAGAGGTTTGTCATAGGAGAACAAAACATATACGTATATATATCAACATCAGGTATTCGCTATTCCGTCCATCATTCTATGGACCCATGCTCTTCCTCGAGCTCATACACAATCACCTTTGAAACTCCCTCGATATCGAAACTCGAATCTGGGACCTCATTCTAGACATCATCGTTACTAGAATTTTATGCTTGCACTGCAACCTTCCTCGTATAGTAATACGACTCTCTATTGATAGAAGGAATAAATATTCAATAGGTAAATAATCGACCTAGTTTTTCTATCAAAGATAACTTATACGTCAACACGACCCGATTAGTGGTACTTAATCTCAACATCCATTCCAATACAACTCTCACGATTGTAATCGACTCATTACTCGCAGAATCATTGCTGCATTACTATGGTCCACCATTGACCTACTGTCGTCATTCACTTTCCATGAAATCTTAATATCTAACCATACGGAGTCCATACATGTCGTATAGAATTCTTCTAAGGAGTTAACATAATCACCATTCATAATTCATGAAGAACACTCCAAATTCTGACGTACTTTAATGACATGAAGCAGATAAAATTGCAGAAGAGTTTCAATCAAAGCAACGATAACAGGTTAATACCATTCTTAATCATATGCCTTAAATAGAAGACTTAACTCAAAGGTTCGTCTAGTCCTTTTTGAAACATGGTCCTGGCTTATCTCAAGATAGTACCTTCTGAGATAGATAGCCCACTCATGGCGATTACACGAATTAAACCTTTACCAACTACTATTACGGTTGGGTATTGCACAGTCATCAGAAGGAATGTCAATCTTCCAAACCATAATACAACCTTCACAGCTTTAACCATCATCACTGTATTCCTTTGGCACAAGGGCCTATAATTATCCTCTTACCTTTAAGGTGTCAGCCACCTCTTTGGCCTTTCCTGATAGTAAAATTTCCTTACAGTCAATGTCATTTAACCACCTCCAAATAAATTTTCTACCTCATTTCAATCACTGCTTATGTGAAGATGTTTTCCTTAAAATCTGATGAGTAAAAAAAAATATCACCATTTTCCCATAAGTTATTGCCTCAGTCTTTAGAGGTTAATCACTGTCACGACTGACTCTCAATCATACTTAGAACATCTTTTATCTTAGGTCCTAATTGCCCTGAACAATTTCGACCTTTACTGGTTCGATCCATACTTTCTCGTGGTTTAACACGTGCCTCACTTGGCATCATTATAATTACGTCATATTTCCTTTATCAACATTTCTATTCTTGAGAATTTTGAGTATTACCTTTCTCCTTGTAAAACCTCTAAGGTTATCCTTGAATCGTTCCTCTTGTATTCCCTAGATACAGGGCATATCAAGATACCATTTATTAATACCAGAATCATTGTCTATATACTTCTGAAAAATTTCTCCACTGATTCCTAAAGGTTGTTATTATCTTAATCCTTTCCAATTCATACTGTCAAAACTCATACTATCCCTATTAAGGGTGAAATGCCAACCTTTATGCATTCCCCTAGGATTCATTTTAAGTTACCGATGTTCTATCCTTAATTCCACCTTTAAAAAGGTACATGCATCCTTCCATGGAGAAATCAAGTCATATATTCCTGATAAGGGTGTCTTATTCAATCATTTCCACCTCGATAGTATATGCCTAATTTCACAATAACATCTGTATTCATAATGAGGTCAATCAATATGGCCTCCAAAAGATAACAACGGTTATCCGCTTTTCTTGCCTAATTTGGTAACGATAACAAGGATGTTCTGGAAGATATTGGTCGTGTTCAACGTGAACTTCTTCTTAATAATTCCTTATTTACTTTTGTTGTTTATCTCAACAGTCACCTCAATGCTGGGATATCTTTCATACCTGGCGTTTCCCTTTCTGGGTATCAAGCCACCAGTCTTACACTTCACATTCTTGAAGGTCACTCCCTTCATCCAATTTTCCTAATTTCTTACTTTCTTGTCTCCTTAGTCTATCTGCGTCTCATTATTTATCCTTCGAACTATCTCACGGTTTCCTCGAATCCTCCCAACTTACAGGGAATAAAATATATGTATCTCTTATGCCTTCAACCATCAATTTTTAACTCATGGTGAATAACCCTCATCCTGACGATTACATACTTTTCTATTTCTATTGCTACGAGTCTTTAGGGTTTCCTCATACCCAACTCCCTTATCATTCCTCAAACTCTATTGCCTTTATATTCCTTTTCACTTCAATTCCTTTTTATTTTCCTTTCTCTTATCATTATTTCATGAACCCACTAATTATTTACTTCAAACATCACGTCATTCTGGGATTCTTGTCCTCCGAACGAATGTTTACAACTTTTACAATCTTAGATTCATAATTCATCATACTCATCCGCCTTTGTTCTGGCTCTAAAGCTTTTACACTATCTCCATAACCTTGGGAATTACTTTCCCAAAAACAGTTGATTGAACTTTAATTAGTTTATCATAACCTCTTGCTCCGTGCCTTTCTTGGTCTTTCTCCAGTGGTGGCCCTTCTCTTAGGAGGGTAAGTGACAAAAATAGTCTTTTGTGATTCGTCCATCATTTAGAATCTCAAATGATTCCTATATTTACTTTAGCCAGGCTCTTGCCTCGACTGGGTCAGCTTGTTCCTTGGAACTCTAAGGGCTTAGCGACTTAAAGGTCCTGAAAGAATTTCACACCACATTGTTTTTTCAAGGTGGTGTTTAGGGGTAAAAGTATAGTTTTGTTTTAGGCAGGTCCATGGATTGCCCAATAGGAGTACCATCCCAGTTCTTCCTATCTTACTCGACTTCTGTTTTCTCAGTCTAAATATTTCTTCCTACTCCCCATAATTGGGGTCATCTTTTAATTTAAAATCCTCATTTTCCACTTCATTATATTATGGGTTCCTTATAGCTTAATTACGACTTGCCTGATTATCACATTCAAGGTTTGCCCCTAATCTTATTCCTCATGGGGGCATAATGCTTGGAAAAAAAAATTGAGAATCTCTGGATATTTGTCTTATTTGCTTTGCTTAAGTCTTTCCCTCGTTCCGTCCTTGCATGATTGCAAATTATGAATTCTCAAGTTCTATAAACTTCATGACACTCTCTTAAGTGTTAATAGTGCAATTAACAATATGAACTTATCACAAACAGACTGATCTGAACTGAAATTAACGAATATATACATAACCATTTGTTCGAGGGTACAACAACTGAACACATTAAAGAGAATTACATCATTTGATCTGATCGCTTCTATCCCAAAAGTACTACCATAGATAATCATCTAGTCATTAAAACTAATCATTCATAACTTAGGCTAATCCTCCAAAAGCGGTGCTACATGAAACCCTTGTCTGATCGCTCTGGCTCTGCACACTACCATGGATAAAGAAATGTGGGCATGCATGACATCCCTAACCTGCTCCATCACAGAGGTGATGAGGTCTAAGATAGTTGCAAGTAGAGCTAGATCAATCTGACCCTCAAGATGGCCTCTAGCTGTAACACGGGTGGTAGCCTCAATCCTTTCCATGCTATGAGCTAATCCTGCCGGAAGTACCCCGCCCTCAATCCTTGGTGCAGTAAGTCGATCCAACAGATCACTCCTAACATTACGGGTCTCAGACAGGCCACCCAAAGTCATGTAATAATCGGCGATAAGAGAAGCCTGAGTGGTTGCATCTAGCAGTCCATGGGGTGCAGGTGGTGCAGGCCCAGGGGATCCAAATGGATAACCAAGCACGGTATCAGGTGACAATGGTGCAGGAGATAAAGGTGGCATTTCCTCAGTAGGTGATGGGCTCTGTACAGGGGAGGGAACAGGAATTGGTGGAACCTCATGGATGTCTTCAGGAACCTCGGGAAGAGGGTCTGATATTGGTATAATTGGTGCCGTGGAAGGCCCCACTCCTTCTGCCCTCATTAACCTTTGTGCCCTTGGTAACTCTTCATCCTCTAGTGCCACCCTCGCGGCCATTCTTGCTCTGGTAGTCGCCCTGACTACAATCATCAATTCCTCAGCGGTCCACTCTTCATTCTCGTCAGGATCCTCCACGAGATCCTCCTCGGCAACAATCCCTTCTGGGATAACATCCTCAACCGCAACATTCTCAATATGAATCTCATCCGGTCCCTCGTTAGGGTACTCTATCAGATTCACAATTTGATTTCCAACATGTAATAAAACATCCTCATGCTGATGCTCCTGAACCTCAGGGTTCGGTGCCCTGCTGCCCTATACGAGAATGAACTATGTTACTATCATAATATTTATAAGGGTTCCCGTAAGGGTTTTAACTGTCAGTACTACGTTAAGTAGTCCGACCATGAACTTGGCAAGAGTTCTTATTATCTGAGTGAACTTATTATCTTAACGTCACATCATCTCTGAGGTTTATAACGCTTGGCTCTGATACCAATTCTATAACACTCCCAAATCCGGGGTCGGGGATCCGGGTTGTCACGAGTTCCATTTCCCTTAATAACACCCAATCTTAATAAACAATCAACTACTCTGTACTGTGACCCCACAATAAACACACAGACCACAAGTTATAGTCTCAGAGATGAATATCCAAAAATAACACGAGTCATTTTATTCCAAAATTATATGCCATTACACCTTAAAAGGGTTTCTGAATAAATTTATATTTCTTTGCCATTATTACAATTCATAAATATACATAAATCTGGTACATCAGAAGTTGAAAGCCTAGCCTATTGGTAGATCCTACCTCGGTTATAACAGCATCAACGTCTACAGGAAACTGCGTAACGTTTCTTAACCGCTTGCGAATCGGGAGCTTGGTCCTGTTCATCTTTTCTATCTGTTGTTGTGTGATGGAAGAAGAAAGCAAGGGTGAGCAACAAGCCCACCAAAATAATATGTATAATGATTAATAATATATGAGCATTCCCATAGTACTCATGAAAGTCTTGGTCAAAAAGAAATAAACCAAGTTTGTTATCTTAACGTGACCAAGTCGCAAAATATTCAGTATATATATACATATATACTTTTCACAATCTTTGAAATCCTCTGACATGTATAATATACACAGAGTTCCAGTTTATAACTGTATAAAAATATCGTTGCAAGGTGATCTAATATATCTGACCTTGTCTCAACGTTTTCCTGAAACCTTTGTCATTCATAAGACAATCATTAACTAGATATAAGTTTAAAAGATGAAGTTACAAGATACTCCAATATACTTATATCCTTTCCGAATACTACTTGAACTACCACCGTTCAATGTATAAATAGTTCATCCCATAGATTAAGCTACAAGACAAAACTTGTATAGAATCAATCTTTAAAATATCATCAAAATAAAATGAAGTTACGAGATACTTCATTTGATGCAAATATCATTTTGAAAACCGTTCCCTGCCAACACTCAACAATCGCCCAACCGTAGCCTTCCTATCGAAGTGCTCTGGGTAGTGTTGCAGAAATATCCAATTGGATGATGAACTCATTACGGGAGTTTTGTCGTGCCAGGAAGACCACTTACGATGATCAGTCGCAGTAGTACAACCCCACCATTTTTTACATGTAGAGGAGAACCTGTCGGATTTACTTGTCAACCGAACACTGGACTCCTAAGGAATGTACCGTCTTAGCGGAACTTCCAGGCCATTTGGGCCAATATAATAAGGCTGGGCCGGCGCCACTCAACCACTTACGCCACTCCTAGTTCAGAAGAAATTCATGACTCTGAAACGTAAAGCTCGTCCCCACTTTCCCCAAGTAGAAACTTGTTGATAGGGCTCCACCAAGAAGTCGTATCTAGTTGGAAGGGAAACTCACCGATATTTCCCAGGCGATGCCTGTTAATGGATTAACTTGTTCCAAGAATTTTACTTCTCGAGTATTGGGTAAGTAATCAAAACTCTTTTATCAAAATAGCAACCTGGTTGCGAATATAAAACACACCACAGAGCTGGATCCCTCAGGTTTTTGAGCGAATATTTAAATCCCCTTTGAAAGAAAGATCTTAAATATATAAAAATGAGTTTTGGGATCCGCCCTAACCTTTAAAATCATTTCGAAGACTCGCAAAATATTTTTTAGGAATGTTTGGAGTGATGCTGATTTACTCAAATAAATCAGTCCCGATAAATTAGGAAATATCTGAATATTATTATTTAAATAATATCCTCATAAAGAATAACCTTTATAAAAATAATTAAAGTAGAAGTTTTAAAACTTATACTTGCAATGAATATTAAATGACCAAAGATATACTTATACGAAAGTACTGTCTTTATTTAAATAATCAAAAGTAAGTTTGATTATCGACACATTATTCTTTAATAAAATTAAGAATAATAATTAGTAAATAATCGGAGTCATAAGTCCTCGAATTTATATTCAAAATAATATTCAATAATAAAATAAATGGGTTCATAAGCCCTCGAATGAATATTCAAGATAATATTCAATAATAAAATAAACGGGGTCATAAGCCCTCGAATGAATATTCAAAATAATATTCAATAATAAAATAAACGGGGTCATATGCCCTCGAATGAATATTCAAAATAATATTCAATAATAAAATAAAGTTATCGAATAAACCTTATTCGATTCGTAGTTTTGAAAACTACTCATATATATATATAAATATATATATTATACTCGGGAGCCTCGACTCCCGGTTTTAGAAAAAGTTCACCTTTGGGTCCCCTATACTAAGGGTATATGCAAATTACCGCTTATCTCTAGCATAGGTATTATCAATTGAATCAACAGATATTTGTGTCAAGAATACGAAACAGGCATGCATATATACCATATCACATGCTACAATATATCGCAAGAATTTGCTAATTAACCATCATGCATCTATCGCAAGATAATGCATATACAAATGTATACATCACAACAACAGTATAACGGGTAGAAAACTTGCCTGAGCGACTGGGGGTTATAAATGGTTTGGGATGAGTCTGGTAACCTATAAACAACATATAAGTTGGAATTAAACCAAAGTCACTTATAAATCTATACTTTAACCACTTTAGACTCTAACGCTCGCTTTGCGCTTAATGATTCCCTTAAGTCGCTCGAGTACCCTCGGCTCCACCATTTTTTTTAATAAATTAACCGTTAAGAGTTTTAAGGAGATTCTTTCACGAGTGTCTTACCAACTGCCTAATATACATTACATAAATGTTTCATACTCCAATTAGTCCTTTTAGGTCTTTAACCTATGTTTCAAAGTAAGGCGAGGGGTAATGATTCGTTCGTGAAATGTCGTTACTTAAAACGGCCGTTTCTCCTAAACCGTACATCGGAATCAAACGAACTACATATCAAAACGAAGCTCGTAACATGAACTATCTAATCATGGCAATGGTCAAAACCTAGCATTGAGTTTACGGGTCCTAATGTTAAGAACAAAAATAGCCTAAAGTAAATCGGACATTACGACGGCTATGTTTACGCGATTATCCAATTTTAAACCACTCCAAATCATCTCACAATCATCTCACAATCAACATCCCAACCAAAACTCCATTCATACTACATCATAACAACCCCAAAAACTTCACATTATCAATTTATACTATTCTTAAACATGAATTTAAACTACACTTAAGTTCATTAATCAACAATCCAAGAATTACCACTCCAAAAACTTTACAAAACCAACTAATCTCTACATTCACAACAAGCAAGCCTCTCATGAATTATAAAAACAAAACTAAACCTAATAACTCAAATAAAGTTAGGGTTTGGAGGGGTTATACCTTCCTTGGAGAGTGGAGAATCAATAAGGAAGCTTTAATTAACCACTAGTTATCTTTACTAAGCTTGAATCTTGAAGAAAACATAAGAAAACACAAAGTTAGTTCTTGAAAACACTATTCACCAAGAACTTTGATGAATTGATTAGCTATGTAAATCATGGAATCTTGAGCTTTAACTTATGGCTCATCTAAGTTATGAATTATGGAAGCTAAAGAAACGAACCTCTTGATTTTTGAAGGTGTGTAGCTAGGGTTTTGAAATTTCTTCCTCGGTTTAAGAAGAAAAAGCCGAGAGCTTTTGTTCTTGAAGAAGAGAAGTCAACTTCTAATTTTGATGAAATGAATTGTTTTGGCTTGGTTGATTGCTTTTGATTTGTTTTGTTACCTTTTTACCATGGTAATTTTTGTGTGGTTCTAATTCAACCAACAACACATTTTGCTTGGTCATGCTTATGTCACCATGTGATGTCACCCTCCCTCCTTTGTCCTCTTCTCATTGGTTTGATGACATCATCCCCACTAATCTCTTTGATTAGCTTCTAATTACTTGGCTAATGACCGCTGATCTGTTATACGGTTCGCTTAACTTTCGTTTTCGTTTATCGTTTGAGGGATCATACCCGGGATCTTATTACTTGGGTTCCCTTAACCTTTCTCAATACATTATATTCCTTTTATGATCCTCTCTTACAATCCTTGAATTTAAATCCTTTTTATCCAGTTACCTTATACTCAATTCTTTCGATATCTGGTGGATTTTCGGAAAAAATCAAAGTGTTCGGATTTGGATTCTGACGATCTCTACATACACTTATATACCACATAGAGTACTAATAATATCCCAGAAGATCAATAAAAGAACCCCTTCATAGTGTGGCATGAAAAGTTTTCTTAATCAGCAAAATACTATTCATAGGGGTTTCAAAAATTCCAAAAATTGGGGTTATTACAGTGAATTATCTGATAATTGATAATTATATTTGGGTGTTTATATGTGATAAAGTGTAAGTATTTTGATTTTTATATGTCCAGAATAAAGTATAGGTAAATATGGTATTTTTCTGATAATTTTTGGATTGTTATATGATTTTATAAGGATTTATAGATTTAATAATTATTTTCTGAGTAATTAAAAAACTATTTTATAAAGTCGGGAATCGTCCAACTTCAACCGTTTTTGCGTTTTTACAACCTGAAACTCTTCGAAAAACTCCTTCATAACCTAATCTGGATATTCTGAACATTTTCCGTGTTTTAACTTTTTCGATCCGGATTACGGTTTGACCAGTGCGCGTCCTGACGCAAAATTTTCGATACGATAATCATTTCGGTAGATCAATAAAACACGTATTCTCGAGAGACGGGATATTTTTACATTATTTTCTCATAGGGTGTTTTATAAGAAGTTCGGTTTTGATAATTATCCAAATATGGTATTAAATTGTATCATTTTTATAGTTACTTAGCGGCTAAGTAATCTATTTTGGATCGGATATATCAGTTTAAATTCAGTATTAAATTCCAGAATATTTCACAAATCATGAAATTTATATTTTCTTAAGTTTTGAATATTTTGAGAATTTTAAAATTATTTCGGAAAATTTTCGGATTATATTTACACGCACTTTTGTTCGTTAAATCGTAAAATACGGGTCTGATGCGCAATCCAAAAATATTTTAAAATTTTTAAAATTTTATTTTATTAGTTTTTAAATATTCCAAGAATTTTAGAAGTATTTCGGTTTCATAAAAATTATCGGACCGGGCCCCTATCGGAACGTCAAATCCCACAAAAATTGTATTTTCATTTTTATAAAATCGTGGGACTTCCAAATATTTTATATTTTCGCATATTTGGAATATTCATAATTTTTATGACATTTTGATATAAAGTTTATATTTATATGATTAAATATTTTTCCCCGCTAATTTTTAATTTCGGGCTAATTTTGGTTATTTTATATTTATTTTAGTATTTAAAAAAAAAGAAAAAAAACATAAAAACCCCGCACCCCCTTACCCACCTGGCGGCTGACCTCCCTTTCCTTTTTCCTTTCACACGCAACCCCCTTCTGTTTCCCTCTTCTCCCCTCCTCTGTCCCTCTCTCTTCTACGTATATTTAATTACTTTTAATTTTCAAAAATTCATAGCTTGCAAACCGTATATCCAAATTTCAATTTTATATATATAAACGATCAGCGCTTTGATACCTACACATAGGTATATATATTGCAAGGTTTTGAGAAGAAAATTTGCAGAGCATATTCTCCGTTTTAATTTATTTTCGGGGCGTAAAAAAAGAGTTTTAATCGTGTATATGTCTATGGCTATTAATTTCGGATTTTTCTGGAGATATTTTCCGGACATCAGATATTCTCTTCGGGGTGATCAGAATTTATTTTGGGTAACGATTCCAAAATTCCGCCTTCGTACTTGTGTATATTATAGCATGTTAGTGTCTATATATTTATTTCATAATTTTTAGAAGTTTTTGTAGAAGTCGCTTTTGGCCGTGTTTTTCATTTTTGGCGTGTTTATACATGTTATGTGTTTTAAATTTATTGATTTTATTAGAGTACGATTAGATTGTGTTGGTTTGTGATTGATTTGGAGGGGTATGACCCCGGGAAAAGTCCGTTTTACAAAAGCGTTATTTCGAAATTTTTTCTAAAATATTTATTTCGATTTCAAATTATTATCTTTTATTATTTTCGAAACTAATAATTTGTGAAGTGGTGAAGAAGTTTGTGTATGAGGTGTATGTATATATAGGTGGTGAAAAGAGAATTATATATGGAATAGAAGTGGGATTTGATTATGGGAATAATGGGAGTAATGGGTTTGATATGGAGAGGGAAATTTAGGATGTGGGGGAGTAAAATTCGGTTGGGAATTGATTTTGTATCAAAAATCCCGATTTTCTCCCTTAAAACTGCCTTTTATTTTTTTCTAAGTCGGGACCTCTGTTGAGTGAGATTTATGACACTTTATAATGCTCTAATAAGCTTTGGATTGATGCATTTGTACTCAAGTTGTTAAGTGTTTTAACGTGTTTTCTAGTATTTTTGCATTTCAGGCATTATCTAGGTAATCAGGTGAATTAGCATTGTTTTGGTGCTAATATAGTGTCTAGGTGGTGTTGGAATAAAAGATCGCGAAGACCGGCTTGAATCTGCAAGAAACATGGAAGAAATCAATTTTGGCAGAAGCCAAGCGCGCCCGCGCTGAACTAGCGCGCGGCCGCGCGGAAGTAGAGGAAGCTAGCGCGCCCACACTGAAGAAGCGCGCGGCCGCGCCGTGTCGGGATAATGAAAATCCTGATTCTATTGCAATTCTATTTTCAGGACTCCTGGGCTGATTAGACTGCTATATATTGATAACTCAAGATCATTTTTTAAGAAGGAGACTTACCAGAGCACAAAGAGAAGGCGACAAGAGACCTATAGCACAATTCAACAAAGGCGAAGACGATCTAGTTTATTCTTGTGAATCTGTGTTTTGAGTTGTAATCTTGGATGCTCGTTTCTTATTTTATTGAACCTATACTCTTGTTTGTACTTGGTTTTATTTATTCGTTATAAAGACTATATTTTATATACCATGCTTTCATCGGAACCCACGTTGATGATGAGTCTGATTATAGGCTAATCCTTATCGTGGGGTTCTAGCGGATTTATTTATGGATTTCTTTAGTTAATTATTTGATGCTTTAGTATGTGGTGATTGTATGATATCCTAGTAATGGTTGTGTGTATTTGTCTTATGAGCGTCGCGAACTTATAAGATAGTGTGTTAATTCTTAATGAAGCGAAAGTGAATTTAAGGATTTAGAACTTGCCATGCTAGCATAGGTTCATGTATTGTCATGATGCATGATTCGTAGGTAATTTTAACCATCTTACTTGCCCTGTGTAATCAAGATAGATAACTTGTGTTTAAACCGTTATGTTGTCAAATTCTATAGACATATAGGGTCTCAATATAATTGGCGTCTATTCAGCTTCTATCTCTTTTGTGGATGTCTGGTAGTATGGTACTCGCGCAACGAAAGTTGGCGTTTATCAGTTTCGTGTTATCTGATTAGTGTCATCACCATTGCATGCTAAGGTTAAGATCAATAAGGCTATTGAATGAAGTATTTAATGAAGTTAGAATCCCATGTTTATCATACTTATTAATTCAATCTTATTTTTCGTAGTTATAATTATTAGTTTAATTCTTAGTTATAAACAACCTCAATTAGTTATCGTCTTAACATTGAATAATAACCATACATTGTTGCTTAACTGTGTGAATTAATTAGTTAACCAATACAGCCTCTGTGGGAATGAACTAGAAAATATTATATACTACTTGCGAACTGGTAAAGTTGCGTGTAATATTAGTGCGTGTTTAGCGACTAACAAGTTTTTGGCGCCGCTGCCGGGGACTGCAGTGTTAATTGATAGTTTATGTGCTTTCCATCAGTGGTTGTTAAAGTTCATTGACTCGGACATTGTTACTTATCTGTTTCCTTGTCCAATTTCAGGTACTCTAGAGAGGGTGTATGCATACTTGTTCCCGTACTCGTAAGAGAATACTGGATAAATCCGAGGAAGAAGTTATGATAGTTCGTAAGGAATCTTTTGAGGAAGAAAAGAAGGTAGAAGAAGAAGAGAAAGTCGAAGAACCAGTTGTAGTAGCGATGGGAGATCAAACAGAAAATCTGAAGGCTTTGATGGACTATTCTCAGCCTAAGATTAATGACATTCAGTCAAACATCATCAGATCGGCCATCAGGGCTAACAATTTTGAGATCAAGTCAAGCACGATTCAGATGATACAGAACTCAGTTCAGTTTGGGGGTTCTCCTACCGAAGACCCCAACATGCACATCAAGGATTTCATCGAGATCTGCGACACTTTTAAATTCAATAATATGACTGAAGACGCTATCAAGCTATGCCTGTTCCCATTCTCTCTGAGGGACAAGGCTAAGTACTGGCTACACTCTCTACCAGTAGGCTCTATCACCACTTGGGAAGATCTTGCGCAAAAGTTTCTCACTAAATTCTTCCCCATGGAGAAGACTGCTGCAATCAGGAATGCTCTTACCCAGTTTGCTCAGCAAATAGGGGAATCTTTATGTGAGGCTTGGGATCGATATAAGGAGATGCTAAGGAAGTGCCCACACCATGGCATGCCTGATTGGATGATTATTAATTGCTTCTACAATGGATTGGGTGCTACTTCTAGACCCATGCTTGATGCAGCATCAGGAGGAGCCTTGTGGGCTAAGAGCTACGATGAAGCTTACGAACTTATTGAACTGATGGCTGCTAATGAGTACCAGAATCCTTCCCAAAGACTGACTCAGGGAAAAGTCGCAGAAATTCTGGAGTTGGACGCAGCTACTGCTATCGCTGCCCAACTTAAAGCTTTGACGATGAAGGTGGACACTTTGTCTAATTATGGAGTAAATCAAATTGCAAGTGTCTGTGAGCTTTGTGTTGGTGCCCATGAGTCTGATCAGTGTGCAATTTCTAGTGAATCAACTCAGTTTATGAGCAACTTCCAGCAATCGCAACAACCAGCTCCAGCCACCTATCATCCCAACAACCGCAATCATCATAATTTCAGTTGAAGCAATGCTATACTACGATTCAACAACCTTATCAGCAGTACCCAACCAAACAGTACAACCCCCTGGTTTTCAGCAACCACAATATGCACCTAGACAGCAACTCCAGCTGCAACAAGCCAATGAAAAATCTGAATTAGAGGAGTTGAAGCTTATGTGCAAGAATCAAGTTGTTTCTATCAAGACCTTGGAAAATCAAATTGGGAAAATTGCCAATACCTTGCTAAATCGGCAGCCTGGTACCTTAACTGGTGACACTGAAGTGACAGGAAAGAGGGAAGCTAAGGAGCAGGTAAAGGCAATCACTTTAGGTTCTGGAAATGTTGCGAATCTCGAATAAACTCAAAAGCTGACTGAAGAAATTGGTGCTGAGATAGAAGTAATGCAGCAGGACAAAGAAGTGGAACCAAGGAAGACTACTGTTGAGCACACTTCGCCTGAGGGTAACACAGGGGAGAAACAGATCTATCCTCCACCGCCTTTTCCCAAGCGGCTGCAGAAGAAAAAGTTGGACAAGCAATTTGAGAAGTTTCTAGAGGTGTTCAAGAAACTTTATATCAACATACCTTTCGTCGAGGGTCTCGAACAGATGCCTAGTTTTGCAAAGTTTATGAAAGGTATTTTCTCTCGGAAGGTGAAGCTAGATGATTTAGAGACAGTCGCTCTCACGGAGGAATGCGGTGTTGTGCTGCAACAGAAGTTGCCTCTGAAGCTTAATGATCCAGGAAGCTTCACTATTCCATGTACTATTGGAAAAATTTCTTTTGACAGATGCTTATGTGACTTGGGAGCTAGCATCAATTTGATGCCTTTGTCAGTTTTCAAGCAGTTGGATTTACCTGATCCCAAACCGACTTATATGACCTTGTAATTGGCCGACCATTCTATTACATATCCGCGAGGTATTGTGGAGGATGTCTTGGCCAAGGTTGATAAACTCATCTTTCCTGCTGATTTCGTAATTCTTGATTTCGAGGAGGATAAGAAGATTCTCATAATCTTGGGAAGACCTTTCCTGGCGACTGGCCGAACCTTGATAGATGTGCAGAAGGGTAAGCTCACCATCCGAGTTCTGGATCAGTATGTCACTTTTAATGTGTTCAATGCTATGAAATTCCCTACTGATAATAAAGAGTGCTTAAAAGTGGAGTTGGTCGATTCGGTGGTCATATCGGAACTTGATCAATTGCTAAGGTCTGATGCCTTAGAAAAAGCCTTATGGGGGAATTCAGATAGTGAAGATAATGAAGGGGAAGAAAAAATGCAATATTTGAATGCTTCTCCCTGGAAAAGGAAAATTGATATTCCTTTTGAATCTCTTGGAATGGAGGAATTGAACAAAGCTCCTAAATGCCTCAAGCCTTCTATTGAGGAAGCGCCCACTCTTGAGCTTAAGCCTTTACCTGAACATTTGAGGTATGCATTTTTAGGTGATGCATCTACTCTTCCTGTTATTATTACATCTGACCTTTCAGGTAGTGATGAGGAAAAGCTTTTGAGGATTCTGAGAGAGTTCAAGTCGGCAATCGGATGGACTATAGCAGATATCAAGGGAATCAGCCCTTCTTACTGTATGCAAAAAATTCTGCTAGAGGAAGGTAGCAAACCTACGGTTGAGCAGCAAAGAAGACTTAAACCCATCATGAAGGAAGTAGTGAAGAAAGAAATTCTTAAGTGGCTAGATGCAGGGATCATCTACCCTATCTCTGACAGTTTATGGGTAAGCCATGTTCAATGTGTGCCAAAGAAAGGGTGAATTACTGTGGTAGCAAATGAGAAAAATGAGCTTATTCCTACAAGGACAGTCACGGGGTGGAGAGTTTGCATGGACTATAGGAAGCTAAAAAAGCCACTAGAAAGGATGACTTCCCGTTTCCCTTCATTGATCAGATGCTCGACAGGTTGGCCGTTCATGAGTATTATTGTCTTCTGGATGGATATTCGGGTTACAATAAGATTTGTATCGCTCCAGAAGATCAGGAGAAAACTACCTTCACTTGTCCATTTGGTACTTTCGCCTTCAAACGAGTTTATTTTGGTCTATGTGCTGCGCCAGCCACATTTCAGAGATGTATAATGGCCATCTTTTCTGACATGATTGGCCAGAATATGGAGGTGTTCATGGATGACTTCTCAGTCTTTGGCAATTTTTTGATGAATGCTTGCAAAATTTTGGACATGTTCTCAAAAGGTGTGTTGAGACCAATCTGGTTCTCAATTGGGAGAAATATCACTTAATGGTTCGTCAAGGCATTATTCTCGGTCACAAGGTTTCTAGTAAAGGTCTAGAGGTGGACAAGGCCAAGGTGGGGTCATTGAGAATCTTCATCCACCTATTTATGTTAAGGGAATTCGCATTTTTCTTGGTCATGCGAGTTTCTACAGGAATTTCATCAAAGACTTCTCGAAAATTTCAAAGCCTTTGTGCAGTTTGTTAGAGAAAGATGTTCATTTAAAGTTTGATGATGAGTGCCTTGCAGCTTTTGAGATATTGAAGAAGAGTTTAATCACGGCGCCGGTCATAACTGCACCTGATTGGAATGAGCCTTTTGAGATGATGTGTGATGCAAGTGACTATGCATTTGGAGCAGTTCTTGGGCAAAGGAAGAACAACATATTTCATGTGGTCTACTATGCTAGTAAGACCCTAAATGGTGCCCAATTGAATTATACTACTACGAAGAAAGAGCTTTTGGCTATTGTATATGGTTTTGAGAAATTTCGATCTTCTTTACTTGGGACCAAGGTGATAGTTTTTACTGATCACGCTGCAATCTGATATCTCATCTCAAAAAAGGACTCGAAGCCTAGATTGATTAGATGGGTTTTTTTGCTCCAAGAATTTGAACTAGAGATCAAGGACAGAAAAGGAACTGAAAATCAAGTCGTTGATCATCTCTCGCGTTTAGAAAATCCTAATGCTACTTCATTGGATAAGACATTGATAAATGAGTCTTTTCCCACCGAGCAACTATTTGGAGTACAAGAATAAGAACCGTGGTTTGCAGATATTGTGAACTACCTTGTGAGTAATATCATGCCTCCCGACTTATCTTATGCTCAAAGGAAGAAGTTTCCACATGAGGTGAAGTGGTATATGTGGGATGAGCCATTTCTCTTTCGCCAAGGAGTTGACCAAATCATCAGGAGATGTATTCCTTACAGCGAAACGGGGGGGGGGGGGGGGGTATTGCGAGATTGCCACTCAACGGCTTATGGAGGACATTATGGTGGAAAAAAGACAACAGCTCGTGTTCTTCAAGCAGGTTTCTTTTGGCCGACATTGTTTAAAGATGCTCATCAGTTCGTTTTGAAATGTGATCGATATTAACGTATGGGTAATATGTCTAAGAGGGATGAGGTGCCTCTTAATGTGCTTCTCGAGGTTGAGGTCTTCGATGTTTGGGGAATTGACTTCATGGGGCCATTTGTCTCATCTTGTAACAATTAGTATATCTTGATGGCGGTTGATTACGTGTCGAAATGGGTTGAAGTTAAGGCGTTGCCAACGAACGATGTGAAAGTGGTGCTTAATTTTCTTCACAAGAAGATATTCACAAGGTTTGGAACTCCAAGAGTCATCATCAGTGATGAGGGGTCGCATTTTTGCAATCGCAAGTTCACTGCTATGATGAAAAGGTATAATGTGAATCATCACAATGCTACGGCTTATCATCTTCAGACGAATGGTCAAGCTGGGGTATCTAACAGAGAGATCAAGCACATTTTGGAGAAAGTGGTGTGTCCTTCAAGGAAAGATTGGTCTGTGAAGCTTGATGAAGCTGTTTGGGCGTATAGAACATCATATAAGACTCCATTGGGAATGTCAATATTTCAGTTGGTCTATGGTAAGGGTGTCATTTGCCTGTGGAGCTCGAGCATAAGGCATATTAGGCTTTGAAGAAGTTGAATCTGGACTTGGATGCGGCTGGAAAGAAGAGGATGTTTCAATTGAATGAAATTGACGAGTTTCGACTTCAAGCTTATGAGAACAACAAAATGTATAAGGAGAAAGTCAAGAGGTGGCACGATAAGGGTCTAGTTTTCAAGTCATTTGTACCGAGGCAACAAGTTTCTTTATTCAACTCTCGTCTCCGTCTTTTTCCTGAAAAGTTGAAGTCAAGATGGCCAGGGTCGTTTATTGTCAAAACTGTGTTTCCACATGGAGCGGCGGAAATTTTTGAAAATGATCTGGGCCAACATTCAAGAAAAATGGTCAGAGGTTGAAGCATTATTATGGTGACATGGAAAACCGTGAGGTGGTTAGTGTCGTTTTATTGTCCATTTGATCTTGAAATTCTACGTCGAGCTAGCTACGTAAAAGAAACGCTTCTTGGGAGGCAACCCAAGTATGTTGTACATTAGTAGGTAGAAGAAGCAAGAAGAAAAGAGAAAAATACAAAAAAATGAGAAAAGGAAAAAAATTCAGGGCCAACTACAGAAGCTGGGCGCGCCCGCGCTGGTCAAGTGCGCGGCCGTGCCGTTTTTCCAGTAACCAAGCACGCCCGCGCTTTCCTAGTGTGCGCCTGCTCCGGTTTTCTAGAGAGTGAGGGCGCGAGCGCTATCCTAGCACGCAGCCGCGCCGGGTCCCTGATTGAAAAAAAATATAAAAAATGACAGTTTCAAAAGAAAATCAGGATTTTTAACAGAAAATCAATTCCAACCCGATTTTTACTCTTCCATGTCCCATAATTCTCTCTCCTAATCAATTCCATTATTCCCACGATTCCCATAATCAATTCCCACTTCTATTTGCTTATAGAATTCATACCTCTCCACCTATAAATACATACACTTACACACAACTTCTCCACCAATTCACAAACTCTCAAAAATAAATTCTCTCTAAAGACTTAAGCTTTTATTCTTTCTTCTTCAATCCCGATGGCACCCAGGAGACAAAGAAGACAAGTTGACAGTAGCACCACCGATTCTTCATCTGCGGGTGGTGTGAGGCCCGGGTTTTCTACTCCTGAGGCTGAGGAGGAGTACACGAGGCTTCTCTCGAAGCATATTTCTAAGGAGCGAGGTTTTCTGCCATCAGGGAAGGATGGTAAGCTGTTAGAGATGATTCTCGAGATGGGTTGGGTTCCTTTTTGTGAGGCACCCGATGCTGTGCCCATGAGTGTTGTGCGGGAGTTCTATACAAACGCCAAGGTGGAGAAGAATGGGTTCATGGTGGTGAGGGGAAGGACTGTATAGTACAGTGATGATGCTATCAGGGTAGTGATTGAGCAGCCCACAAGGAAGTTGGGTCAGGACACGTGGAATTGTAAGACTCCGGAGGACTTTGATTTGGATCTCATTGTTGCTACTCTCTGTGTGCCTGAGACTCATTGGAAGTTCAAGAGGGGCACTACTGATTACTCCACGTTCCCGGTGTCGTGCATGAACAGGTTTGTACGGGCTTGGAACTCCTTTATTTGTGCTAACATCATGCCATCTTCGCATGTGCATGAGATTACTGTGGAGCGTGCTCGTCTGCTGTGGGGTATTCTGCAGGGTTATTACATTGACTTGGGGATGGTAATTCATCAGGGGATTTTAAGATTCTTGAGGGGAGGTACTATAGGTGCTATTCCGTACGCGTCAGTTATGACGAAGTTGTGCATGGCGGTTGGAGTTCATTGGCCAGCACATGAGTAGCTTCAGCTTCCCAGTGCTCCTATTGATAGTTCTACGCTGCAGAGCATGCAAGAGTGATATGGAGGGAAGCCCGATCCTAAGGGGCTTGGTTATTTATATGATCATTTTCCAGGTGGTGTGCCTATGGAGGCAGCTATAGCAGGAGGTTCTCAGCATGCCCGTAGAGCAGCTTGGAGAGCTCAATATGGAGAGGAGGCTGGTTCGTCGCAGCCGCAGCAGCAGGATGCAGCAGGAGCAGAGTTGGGAGCTGGTTTGAGTCCAACGCAGTATAGGCATCTCGCAAGGAGGATGGATGTGATGCACGACATCTATAGTCGGTTTGCACACGATCTCACCCAGGCACTTGGGACAGCTTTCAGAGCCATCGGTATTGACATCCAGTGGCCATTTTTGGTGAGGATTCAGTGTATCCGCCTCCAGACACGCCTAACACTCCACCCGTTGAGGGTGAGAATTATGATTTATAATAGGTATGCCTGATTCCTTAGTATTACCTTCACTGAGGACGGTGAATATTTTAAGTTTGGGGGTAGTAGTTGAAGGGATATAGTTTGTGTGAGTCTCATATAGTTTGCATGTTCATTATAGTTTTAATTCATATAGTTGCATATTTTGCCATGTAGTTTTTTTTTTATTTTTGGTTGTTTTATGATATTTTTTTCATGTAGTTTCATGCATTTGTATTATAACATGATTCCCTAGATAATTTTCCAATTAACTTGCGCTATTAATGCTAGTGTAGTGATGTCGTATTTAGTGATACTAAGTCTTTTTAGATTGATTTGCATGCTAGAGACACTTTTATTTTACTAAGTCTTATAGGTTGCTGGAGTGCTAGATCATAGTCATGATTTGTTTGATTGTCGAGGTTTAATCGTTTGTTTAAATTTGGAATTTATGGTATTCTCTTAATAATAAAAGACATGGATATTTAGAAATTGGAGAAATTGGATTTCATTGCTAGTTATGTGGCTAGGTGTCAAATGGCTAGTAGCCGGCTCATATTTATATGAGTAGTCTAGGGTTGAGCGAGATGGAGCGAAACACTCTCGTTTCGAAATTTGTAAAAATATAAAAAAAAATAGAAAAAAAGGAGAAAAAAGGAGATGAATAAGTGTTATGTATAATTGATCACGAGTGGGCTCTTTAGTACTCGAGTTATTAAGTTCTTGGGGGGTTTTGTGCCTAGCGACCTAAGGCTTTTATAGTCTGGGATTTACTTACCTAACGTTCGCTACATGGGTACTATTGTATAAGTCTTTTGTGGACCTCACTCATTGCACGATCAAATAAGCATACTTGTGTTGTGTTATGGTGAATAAAAGAATGAATCTATAAAAACTCTGATATAAGAATTGAAGTGTTATAAGTTATTTTGAGTCTAGCTTTTATTCTATTTATAAACTTGCGATTGTTTTGATAAGTAGTGAGTCATAGTTGTCGATCTAGTAGCAATAGTGAATATGTAAGCATTTGCACACACACACGTCTCTGGTTTGTAGGATGATTTTAGAGATTTGATTAATCTTTATGCGAATAATTGCATTTGCTGAAGTCTTGCTTTTTGGTTGGTTTAGTTATTCGATGGGGATCATTGCATTCATATTAGTTTCATTCATGCATTTTTATTTCTTGTTCTTTGAGTCTGTTTATGCTTGAGGACAAGCATCGATTCAAATTTAGGGGTATATTGAGTGGCATTTACGACACTTTATAATGCTCTAATAAGCTTTGGATTGATGCATTTGTACTCAAGTTGTTAAGTGTTTTAACGTGTTATTCTATTATTTTTTCATTTCAGGCATTATTTAGGTAATCAGGTGAATTAGCATTGTTTTGGTGCTAATATAGTGTCTAGGTGGTGTTGGAATAAAAGCTCATGAAGACCGGCTCGAATCTGCAAGAAACATGGAAGAAATCAATTTTGGCAGAAGCCCAGCGCGCCCACACTGAACTAGCGCGCGATCGCGCCATACAGGAAGCCAGCGCGCCCGCTCTGATTAAGCGAACGGTCGCGCTATGTCGGGATAATAAAATCCTGATTCTATTGCAATTCTATTTTCTGGACTCCTGGGCTGATTGGACTGCTATATATTGATAACTCAAGATCGTTTTTTAAGAAGGAGACTTACCAGAGCACGGGGAGAAGACGACAAGAGACTTATAGCACAATTCAACAAAGGCGAAGACGATCTAGTTTATTCTTGTGAATCTTTATTTTGAGTTGTAATCTTGGATGCTCGTTTCTTGTTTTGTTGAACCTATACTCTTGTTTGTACTTGGTCTTATTTATTCGTTAGAAAGACTACATTTTATATACCATGCTTTCATCGGAACCCACGTTGATGATGAGTCCGATTATGGGCTAATCATTATCGTGGGGTTCTAGTGGATTTATTTATAGATTTCTTTAGTTAATTATTTGATGCCTTAGTATGTGGTGATTGTATGATATCCTAGTAATGGTTGTGTGTATTCGTCTTATGAGCGTCGCGAACTTATAAGATAGTGTGTTAATTCTTAATGAAGCGAAAGTGAATTTAAGGATTTGGAACTTGCCATGCTAGCATAGGTTCATGTATTGTCATGCATGATTCATAGGTAATTTTAACCATCTTACTTGCCCTGTGTAATCAAGATAGATAACTTGTGCTTAAACCGTTATGTTGTCAAATTCTATAGACATATAGGGTCTCAATATAATTGGTGTCTATTCAGCTTCTATCTCTTTTGTGGATGTCTGGTATTATGGTACTCGCGCAACGAAAGTTGCGTTTATCAGTTTCGTGTTATCTGATTAGTGTCATCACCATTGCATGCTAAGGTTAAGATCAATAAGGCTATTGAATGAAGTATTTAATGAAGTTAGAATCTCATGTTTGTCATACTTATTAATTCAATATTATTTCTCATAGTTATAATTATTAGTTTAATTCTTAGTTATAACCAACCTTAATTAGTTATCGTCTTAGCATTGAATAATAACCATACATTGTTGCTTAAGTGTGTGAATTAATTAGTAAACAAATACAATCTCTGTGGGAACGAACTAGAAAAGATTCTATACTACTTGCGAACTCGTATACTTGCGTGTATTATTAGCGCGTATTTAGCGAATAACAACCTCGGCGCGGCCGCGCGATAGGACAGCGTGGGCGCGCGCTACTTCCGCCAAACCGGCGCAGCCGCGCGCTGAAATAGCGCGGGCGCACCGTGTTTCTGTGTTTTCAATGTGGCCGAACGCTAGGACAGCGCGGGCGCGCCAGGCTTCTGTAGTCAGTCCTAAATTTTTTTCATTTTTTTAATTTTTTTATGATTTTCTCTTTTCTTCTTGCTTCCTCTACCTACTAATGTATAACAAACTTGGGTTGCCTCCCAAGAAGCGCTTGCTTTACATCCTCAACTTGACGTAGAGCTCGAGATCAAACGGACAATAAAACGGCATTAACCATCTCGCGATTTGTCATGTCACCATAATAATGCTTCACCCTCTGACCATTTACCTTGAATGCTTGGCCCAGATCATTTTCAAAAAATTTCATCGCTCCATGTGGAAACACAGTTTTGACAATAAACTGCCCTGACCATCCTGACTTCAACTTTTCAGGAAAAAGACGGAGATGAGAGTTGAACAAAAGAACTTGTTGCCCCGGCACAAATGATTTGAGCACTAAACCCCGGTCGTGCCACCTCTTGACTTTCTCCTTAATACATTTTGTTGTTCTCATAAGCTTGAAGTCGAAATTCGTCGAGCTCATTCAATTGAAGCATCCTCTTCTTTTCAGCTGCATCCAAGTCAAGATTCAATTTTTTCAAAGCCCAATATGCCTTATACTGCAGCTCCACCGGCAAATGACACCCCTTACCATAAACCAACCGATACGGTGACATCCCTAGTGGAGTCTTATATGCTGTTCAATACGCCCAAACAACTTCATCAAGCTTCAAAGACCAATCCTTCCTCCATGGACACACAAATTTCTCTAAAATACGCTTGATCTCTTTGTTAGAAACCTCAGCTTGACCATTCGTTTAAGAATGATAAGCCGTAGGAATGCGATGATTCACATTATACCTCTGCATCATAGTAGTGAACTTACGGTTACAGAAATATGACCCCTCATCACTGATTATGACTCTTGGAGTTCCAAATCTTATGAATATCTGCTTATGAAGAAAATTAAGCACCAATTTAGCATCGGTCATTGGCAACGCCTTAACTTCAACCCATTTTGACACATAATCAACCGCCAACAAGATGTATTGATTGTTACAAGATGAGATAAATGGCCCCATGAAATCAATTCCCCAAACATCGAAGACCTCAACCTCGAGAAGCACATTAAGAGGCATCTCATCCCTCTTAGACATATTACCCACATGTTGACATCGATCACTTTTTAAAATGAACAGGTGAGCATCTTTAAACAAGGTTGGCCAAAAGAATCCTGATGTCTTTTCTCCATCATAATGTCCTTCATAAGTCGTTGAGTGGAAATCTCGCAAGAACCCCCCTGTTTCGGTGTAAGGAATATATCTGCTGATGATTTGATCAGCTCCTTGTCGAAAAAGAAATGACTCATCCCACATAAACCACTTCATTTTATGTAGAAACTTCTTCCTTTAAGCATAAGATAAGTCGGGAGGCATGATATTACTCACAAGGTAGTTCATAATGTCTGCTAACCAGGGTTCTTCTTCTTGCACTCTAAACAACTGCTCGTCAGGAAAAGACTCATTTATCAATGTCTTATCCAATAAAGTAGCATTAGGGTTCTCTAAACGCGAGAGATGATCAGCGACTTGATTTTCAGTCCCCTTTCTGTCCTTGATCTCTGGTTCAAATTCTTGAAGTAAAAGAACCCATCTAATCAATCTAGGATTCAAGTCCTTCTTTGAGACGAGATAACGAATTGCAACGTGATCAGTGAAAACTGTCACCTTAGTCCCAAGTAGATAAGATCGACCTTTCTCAAAACCATTGAAAATAGCCAAAAGTTCTTTCTTCGTAGTGGTATAATTCAGTTGACCACCATTTAGGGTCTTGCTAGCGTAGCAGACCACATGAAATATGTTGTTCTTCCTCTGCCCAAGAACTACTCCAACTGCATAGTCACTTGCATCGCACATCATCTCAGAAGGTTCAGACCAATCAGGTGCAGTTATGACATGTTCCGTGATTAAACTCTTCTTCAATGTTTCAAAAGTTGTAATGCACTCGTCATCAAACTTGAAAGGGACGTCTTTCTCTAGCAAACTGCACAATGGCTTCGAAATCTTAGAGAAGTCTTCCATAAACATCTACACATTCTGAAGTAACCACAGAATTTACCAACTCCATCTTTAAGCACTCTTCATTATCAGTAGGGAATTTTATAGGCATTGAACACATTAAAAGTGACATCCTGATCCAGCATTCGCATTGTGAGCTCACCCTTCTGCACATCTATCAAGGTCTGGCTTAGGGGTAAGCAAAACCGAACCGAAACCGAACCGAACCGTAAAATTTCGGTTCAGTTTGGTTTGAGTTTTTTAAAAATTTCGGTTATTTCGGTTTTTCGGTTTGAACCGAAATAAAATCAGTTCGGTTCGGTTTCTCAAAATATTGGTTCGGTTTTAACCGAATTAATTGAATTATACACACACATATATATATATATATATATTTCAATTATATTTTATATAATATTACATGAACACAGTGGCAGCAATTGGAGATTAAAGTGTAGAGAACTTAATTTTTGTGTTGCATGTGTGCAAAACGAAGAAAAGATTCATTGAATGTTATAATTATTTATAAACTTAATTATTTTAATTTGTAGTATTGTGTCGAGGTTTATCATACTGATTGTTGAACTTTAATTATAATTTCCACCTTTTTTACTTTTAACTTCTGAAATTATTTTTTTCTTCTTTTATTAAATAGTGTAAATGTTCTTTAATTTATTTTTCATTCTTTTAAATTTTTTTCTATAAGACGTAACTTTTTTGTGTTTTTAGAACTTATATTTTTAAATATTTCGGTTTTTTATAAACCGAACCGAATAAACCGAAATATTTCGGTTCGATTTTTGGTTCGGTTTATAAGTAAGTTCGGTTCGGTTTGGTTACAAAAAAATCAGCTATTCGGTTTTCGGTTAATTCGGTTCGGTTCGATTTCTGACCGAACCGGCCGAATGCTCAGCACTAGTCCGGCTAGTCGCCAAGAAAGGTCTTCCCAAGATTATGGGAATCTTCTTATCCTCCTCAAAAACAAGAATGACGAAATCAGCAGGGAAGATGAGTTTATCAACCTTGACCAAGACATCCTCCACAATACCTCACAGATATGTAATAGAACGGTCGGCCAATTGCAAAGTCATATAAGTTGGTTTTGGATCAGGTAAGTCCAACTGCTTGAAGATTGACAAAGGCATCAGATTGATGCTAGCTCCCCAATCACATAAGCACTTGTCAAAAGACACTTTTCCAATAGTACATGGAATAGTGAAGCTTCCTGGATATTTAAGCTTCGGAGGCAACTTCTGTTGCAGCACAACACTGCATTCCTCCGTGAGAGCGACTGTCTCTAAATCATCTAGTTTCACTTTCCGAGAAAGAATAACTTTCATAAACTTTGCGTAACTAGGCATCTGCTCGAGAGCCTCAATGAAAGGTATGTTGATATGAAGTTTCTTGAACACCTACAAAAACTTCTCAAATTACTTGTCCAGCATTTTCTTCTGCAGCCGCTTAGGAAAAGGTGGTGGAGGATAAATATGTTTCTTCCCTGTATTACCCTCAAGAGGAGTGTTCTCAACAGTAGTCTTTCTTGGTTCCACTTCTTCTTTCTGCTGCTCTACTTCTTTCTCAGCCCCAGCTTCTTCAGTCAACGCTTGAGTTTGTTCGAGATTCGCAACCTTTCCAGACCTTAAAGTGATTGCTTTAACCTGCTCCTTAGCTTCCTACCTTCCTGGAACTTTTGTGTCACTAGGTAGTGTATCAGGCTGACGATTTAGCAAGGCATTGGCAATTTGCCCAATTTCATTTTCCAAGGTCTTGATAGAAACAGCTTAACTCTTGCACATAAGCTTTAACTCCTCTAGTTCAGATTTTTTCATTAGCTTGTTGCAGCTGGAGTTGCTGTCTTGGTGCATATTGCGGTTGCTGAAAACCAGGGGGTTATACTGCTTAGTTGCATACTGCTGATAAGGCTGTTGAACCGCATTCTGAGCGTTGCTCCAACTGAAATTAGGATGATTGTGGTTGTTGGGATGATAAGTTGCTGGCACGGGCTGCTGTAAACACTGAAAGTTGCTCACGAATTGAGCTGATTCACTAGAAATTGCATACTGATCAGTCTCATGGGCACCAGCGCAAAGTTCACAGACACTAGCGATTTGATTAACCCCATAATTAACCAAAGTATCCACCTCCATCGTCAAAGCCTTAAGTTGGGCAGCTATAGCAGTTGCTGCATCCAACTCTAGAATTCTTGCTACTTTTCCCTGAGTCAGTCTTTGGGAAGGATTCTGGCATTCATTAGCAACCATCAGTTCAATTAATTCATAAGCTTCATCATAGCTCTTAGCCCACAAGGCTCCTCCTGATGCTGCATCAAGCATGGGTCTAGAAGTAGCACCCAATCCATTATAGAAACAGTTAATAATCATCCAATCAAGCATGCCATGGTGTGGGAACTTCCTTAGCATCTCCTTATATCGATCACAAGCCTCACACAGAGATCCTCCAGTTTGATGAGCAAACTGAGTAAGAGCATTCCTGATTGTAGAAGTCTTCGTCATAGGGAAGAATTTAGTGAGAAACTTTTAAGCAAGATCTTCCCAAGTGGTGATAGACCCTGCTGGTAGAGAATATAACCAGCACTTAGCTTGGTCCCTCAGAGAGAATGGGAAGAGTCGCAGCTTGATAGCATCTTCAGTCATATCATTGAACTTGAACGTGTCGCAGATCTCGATGAAATCCCTGATGTGCATGTTCGGGTCTTCAGTAGGATAACCCCCAAACTGAACTGAGTTCTGTATCATCTGAATCGTGCTTGACTTGATCTCAAAAGTGTTAGCCCTGATGGCTGGCCTGATGATGCTTGACTGAATGTCATTGATCTTAGGCTGAGAATAGTCCATCAAAGCCTCATGATTTTCTGCTTGATCTCCCATCTCTACTAAAACTGGTTACTCGACTTTCTCTTCTTCTTCTACCTTCTTTTCTTCTTCGAAAACTTCCTTTCGAACCACCACAACTTCTTCCTCGGCTTTATCCAGAGTTCTCTTACGAGTACGCGAACGCGTATGCATATACCCTCACTAGAGTACCTGAAATAAGACAAGGAAACAGATAAGTAACAATGTCCAAGTCAATGAACTTTAACGACCACTGATGTAAAATACATAAACTAAAAATTAACACTGCAGTCCCCAGCAGCGGCGCCAAAAACTTGTTAGTCGCTAAACACACACTAAATTACATGCAAGTATACGAGTTTGCAAGTAGTATAAGATATAAATCAGATCCATTCCCACAGAGACTGGCTTTGGTTTACTAATTAATTTATGCACTTAAGCAACAATGTATGGTTATTATTCAATGCTAAGATGATAACAAATTGAGGTTGGTTATAACTAAAAATTAAACTAACAATTATAACTAAAGAATAATAATGATTGAATTAATATATATGACAAACATGGGATTCTAACTTCATTAAATACTTCATTCAATAGCCTTATTATTCTTAACCTTAGCATGCAATGGTGATGACACTAATCAGATAACACGGAACTGCTAAACACAAACTTTCGTTGCACAAATAATATACTATCACATATCCACAAAAAAGATAGAAGCTGAATAGACACCAATTATATTGAGACCCTATATGTCTATAGAATTTGACAACATAATGGTTTAACCACAAGTTATCTATCATGATTACACATGGCAAGTAAGATGGTTAAAATTACCTACGAATCATGCATAACAATAACACATGAACCTATGCTAGCATGGAAAATTCTAAATCCTTAAATTCACTATCGCTTCATTAAAGATTAACACGCTATCTTATAAGTTCGCGACGCTCATAAGATGAATACGTGCAACCAATACTAGGATATCATACAATCACCACACTCTAAGGCATAGAAACAAATTCACTAAAGAAATCCATAAATAAATCTGTTAGAACCCCACGATAACGATTAGCCCATAATCGGACTCATCATCAACGTGGGTTTCGATGAAAGCATGGTATAACAAACGTAATCTTTATACTTAAATAACAAAACCAAGTACGAAATAAGAGTAAGGTTCACAAATAAGAAAACTGGCATCCAATTTACAACTTAGAACAAAGATTCACAAGTAAAAACAAGATCTTCTTCATCTTCATTGAATCCGTGCTAAAACGGTCTTCTTATGGCTCTCCTTGCGCTCTGGTACGTCTCTCTATTGAAAATGTCCTTTATTCGAATATATATAGCAGCGCCATGTAATCCAGAAGTCCTCTAATTGTAATTATAATAGAATCAGGATTCTTTGAAGTCCTTTATTCTAATTGTGATAGCACGCGGCCGCGCTGCCTTTCTGACATCCTGGCGCGGCCGCACGCTTGACTAGCGTGGGCGCGCCTGACCAGCGCGGGCGTGCTTGACCAGCGCGGGCACACCGTACCTCTGGAAAAACTTCAGATTTCTGATCTTTTTTGCTGCTTCGAGTCGGCTTTCCACGAGCTTTTATTCCAACACCACCTTGACACCAAATTAGCACCAAAACAATGCTAATTCACCTGATTACCTAGATAATGCATGAAATGGAAAAACACTAGAAAATACGTTAAAACACTTAACAACTTGAGTAAAAACGCATCAATTCAAAGCTTAATAGAGCATTATGAAGTGTCATAAATACCACTCAACATACCCCCAAACTTGAATCGATGCTTGTCCTCAAGCATAAACAGACTCAAAGAACAAGAAACAAAAATGCATGAATGCAATGATCCTAATAGAATAACTAAACCAATTAACGAGCAACATCTCAACAAATGCAGTTACCCACTTAAAGATCAATCAAATCATACAAATCAACTTACAAACTAGAGACGTGCGTGTGTGCAAATGCTTACAGATATACTATCGCAACTAGATCAATAATCATGACTCACTACTCAACAAGGCAATCATAAGGTAATAAATAAAATAAAAATCTAGACTCAAAATAACTTATAACACTTCAATTCTTATATTGGAGTTTTATATGGATTCATGCTTTTATTCAAATAAAACAACACACATATGTTTATTTGATCGTGCAATGACTGAGGTCTACAAAAGACTTATACAATAGTACCCATGTAGCGAGCGTTAGGTTAGCGGATCCCAGACTATAAAAGCCTTAGGTCACTAGGCACAAAATCCCCTAAGAACTTAATAACTCGAGTACCAAAGAGCCCACTCATGATCAGTTATATATAACACTTATTCTTTTTTTTCTTTTTTTCTTTTTTTCTTTTTTCTTTTTTTTTTCAATTTCTGAACGAGTGTGTTTCGCTCCATCTCATTCAACCCTAGACTACTCATATAAATAAGAGTTGGCTACTAGGCAATTGACACCTAGCCACAACAACTAGCAATGAAATCCAATTTTTCTCAAATTTCTAAAAATCACTGTGAAGCCATTCTTCTTAGCCTTCGCATTCGCATAGAACTCGCGAACAACACTCATGGGCACAGCAGCGGGTGCCTCACAAAAAGGAACCCAGTCTGTTGGATTTTAATCGCAGCGGGGCATGGCAAAACACTTTTACACACATAAAATCCAAATAAAAGCATACAAATCATGAATAAAAATTCGAGGGATCGAATCTAACCTTTAAAATAATTCGGAGACAACGATCAGAGATCCTTAGCAGTTGCTCCTCAAGTGTGAAGCACTCCACCGGTATCCACCAAGAAAACGATGTTAAGGAGGAGGAAAGAGGTGGAGAGAATTGGGTTTTCCAAACTTTTTGGGTTTTTGGGGTTCGTATGTTCAAATAAAAATAGGGTCTATAATAGTGTATTTATAGGCAAAATTTTCAGCTGAAATTTTCCCATAAATAATATTATTATTATCCCATTTATTATTCTCATTAATAATTAAAACACCTTTTAATTATTAATCCTTTTTCTAAACACTTTAGAAATAATTCGCTCTCCTGATTTAATTTCCAAAAATTAAATCCTTAATTAATAATATTAAGAACTTTTCTTAATTAATTTATAATCAATTAAATCTCATTTAATCAATTATTAAATTTGCCAATTAATTGTTTATTTCATAAATAAATAATTATTAGCCATTATTAATTAATTCCTCCACCATTAAATCATTCTCCTTTTATGGTGTGACCCTGTAGGTTCAATACTAAGCCGGTAGTAGAAATAAATAATAATAAAACTATTTTATCATTATTTATATAAATTTTCTAATTTATTAAATATGATTAATTAATTAATCACATTTATTCTACATCGTGAGGGATACTTATCAGCATATCGCGACTATCCGGATAATATGAATTCACTGCTTAGAATACCAAGAACCTATTCAGTGAATAGTTACCGTACAATAAACTCCTTCTACCCTACAATGTCCCGATTAAATACAAGGCATGGATCTCGTGTCTAGCCTATCTAATTCAATCACTTTGCTTACCATTTACTATGCGTAGTTCTATGCAAATTAGAAACTCCTTTCTAATTTCATTTACTCTGGCCAGAGATTCCTGAACTAGCATAAGTGGATCAGCCTTGAACATTCGCTTCCTTCACTGGAAGGGGTAGATCCTTTATTGATCATACACTATCTTCGTGTACAAATTCCTATACCCGGAAGAGCCCTAATATTTGTCCCTGGAGACTAAGAACTAAACCGAAGCATAGTTCAGTGTACACAAGATGACTATGATGACCTCAAATCTAAGGATACTTGTACAACTATCACTATGTGAACAACTGCTGACACGTGAGTGAACTCCATCAGTTGTTCAGCTGTGCGAGTCATGTTCAGTGAACTTATTCCATAATAAGCACCTACATACTAGCTATAGTGTCACCACACAAATGTCTATGAGAACAGACATCCTTCATAATGAAGCAAGCATAGTATGTACCGATCTTTGCGGATTATTAATTACCAGTTAGTAATCCTATGACCAGGAACTATTTAAGTTTAGAGTTATCATCTTTTTAGGTCTCACTATTATGATCTCATCATAATCCATAAAAAGCTTTACTCTAAACTATGGTATATCTTATTTAAACACTTAAATAGATAAAGCCCGTAATAAAAACAAAACAAGTCTTTATTAATATCAATGAAATCAAAACAGATTACATAAAAGTTATTCCTAAATCCTAATACATGATTGGACTTAGGATATATTCCTTTCAATCTCCCACTTGTACTCAAGCCAATCACTCGGTGGTGCTGCTACTTACTTGTATTCTTTATTTCTTGGGTGCCATTGGAATTGAGTTGAGAGAATAAGAGTTGTGTTGAGAGAGAATTTGTGTTTGAGAATTTGTAAAATGGTGAAAAAGTTTGTGTATGAGGTGTATGTATATATAGGTGGTGAAAAGAGAATTATACATGGAATAGAAGTGGGATTTGATATGGGAATAATGGGAGTAATGGGTTTGATATGGAGAGGGAAATTTTGGATGTGGGGGAGTAAAATTCGGTTGGGAATTGATTTTGTAGCAAAAATCCCGATTTTCCCCCTTAAAACTGCCTTTTATTTTTTTGTGAGTCGGGACATCGGCGCGGCCGCGCGCTAGGACAGCGCGGGCGCGCGCTACTTCCGCCAAACCGGCGCAGCCGCGCGCTGGAACAGCGCGGGCACTGTGTTTTTGTGTTTTCAGCACGGCCGCGCGCTAGGACAGCGCGGGCGCGCCAGGCTTTTGTAGTCAGTGCTGAATTTTTTTCATTTTTTGATTTTTTTGTGATTTTTTCTTTTTTTCTTGCTTCTTCTACCTACTAATATACAACAAACTTGGGTTGCCTCCCAAGAAGCGCTTGCTCTACGTCGTTAGCTTGACGTAGAGCTCGAGATCAAACGGACAATAAAACAGCATTAACCACCTCGCAGTTTGCCCTGTCACCATAATGCTTGGCCCGGATCATTCTCAAAAATTTCCATTGCTCCATGTGGAAACACAGTTCTGACAATAAACGACCCTGACCATCTTGACTTCAACTTTCCAGGAAAAAGAAGGAGACGAGAGTTGAACAAAAGAACTTGGTGCCTCGGCACAAATGATTTGAGCACTAAACCCCCGTCGTGCCACCTCTTGACTTTCTCCTTATACATTTTGTTGTTCTCATAAGCTTAAAGTCGAAATTCATCGAGCTCATTCAATTGAAGCATCCTCCTCTTTCCAGCTGCATCCAAGTCAAGATTTAATTTCTTCAAAGCCCAATATGCCTTATGCTACAACTCCACCGGAAAATGACACCCCTTACCATAAACCAACTGATACGGTGATGTCCCTAGCGTAGTCTTGTATGCTGTTCGATACGCCCAAACAACTTTATCAAGCTTCAAAGACCAATCCTTCCTCGATGGACACACAACTTTCTCTAAAATGCGCTTAATCTCTCTGTTAGAAACCTCTTCTTGACCATTTGTTTGAGGATGATAAGCCATATCAATTCGATGATTCACATTATACCTCTGCATTATAGTAGTGAACTTGCGGTTAGAGAAATACGACCCCTCGTCACTGATTATGACTCTTGGAGATCCAAATCTTGTGAATATCTGCTTATGAAGAAAATTAAGCACCGCTTTCGCATTGTTCGTTGGCAAGGCCTTAACTTCAACCCATTTCGACACATAATCAACCGCCAACAAGATGTACTGATTGTTAAAAGATGAGATAAATGGCCCTATGAAATTAATTCCCCAAACATCGCAGACCTCAACCTCGAGAAGCACATTAAGAGGCATCTCATCCCTCTTAGATATATTACCCACACGTTGACATCGATCATATTTCAAAACGAACTGGTGAGCATCTTTAAACAAGGTTGGCCAAAAGAAACCTGCTTGCAGAATACGAGCTGCTGTCTTTTCTCCACCATAATATCCTCCATAAGCCGTTGAGTGGAAATCTCGCAAGATCCCCCCCCCTGTTTCGCTGTAAGGAATACATCTCCTAATGATTTGGTCAGCTCCTTGTCGAAAAAGAAACGGCTCATCCCACATATACCACTTCACTTCATGTAAAAAATTCTTCCTTTGAGCATAAGATAAGTCGGGAGGCATGATATTACTCACAAGGTAGTTCAAAATGTCTGCAAACCACGGTTCTTCTTCTTGCACTCCAAACAGCTACTTATCAGGAAAAGACTCATTTATCAATATCTTATCCAATGAAGTAGCATTAGGGTTCTCTAAATGTGAGAGATGATTAGCGACTTGATTTTCAGTCCCCTTTATGACCTTGATCTCTAGTTCAAATTCTTGAATCAAAAGAACCCATCTAATCAATATAGGCTTCGAGTCCTTCTTTGAGATAAGATAATGAATTGTAGCGTGATCAGTGAAAACTGTCACCTTAGTCCCAAGTAGATAAGATGGAAATTTCTTGTAACACCCCCAAATCCGGGGTCGGGGATCCGGGTTGTCACGAGTTCCATTTCCCTTAATAACACCCAATCTTAATAATTAATCAACTACTCTGTAGTGTGACCCCACAATAAACACACACACCACACGTTATAGTCTCAGAGATGAACATCCAAAAATAATCACAAGTCATTTTATTCCACAGTTATCTGCCAATACACCTTAAAAGGTTTTCTGAATAAATTTACATTTTCTTTGCCATTATTACAATTCATAAATATACATAATCTGATACATCAAAAGTTGAAATCCTAGCCTATTGGTAGTTCCTACCTCAGCTACAGCGACATCAACGCCTATAGGAAACTGCGGAACGTTTCCTATCCGCTCGCGAATCGGGAGCTTGGTCCTGTTCATCTTTTCTATCTATTGTTGTGTGATGAAAGAAGAAAGCAAGGGTGAGCAGCAAGCCCACCAAAATAATATGTATAATGATTAACAATTTATGAGTCTTCTCATAGTACTCATGAAAGTTTTGGTCAAAAGAAATGAACCAAGTTGATATCTTAATGCGATGAAGTCGCAAAATACTCAGTATATATATACATATATACTTTTCAAAATATTGAAAGTCCTCTTCCATGCATAATACATACAGAGTTCCAGTGTATAACTTTATAAAAATACCGTTGCAAGGTGATCTCATATATCTAACCTTGTCTCAACATTTTTCTGAAAATTTTTGTCATGCATAAGATAATCATTTACTAGATATAAGTTTAAAAGATGAAGTTACAAGATACTCCAATATACTTATATCTTTTCTAAATACTACTTGAACTACCACCGTTCAAGTTATAATTAGTTCAAAAGTTCATCACATAGATGAGACTACAAGATAATACTTGAATAGATTCAATCATTGAAATATTATTAAATGAAATGAAGTTACGAGATACTTCACTAAGTCCCGATATATATATACACCTATATATATCTCTCATACATTTCCTGAAAACCTCTGTCATGTAAAGTATGAACAGGGTTGCAATATCCAATGAATTTGGAAAGAAAAGAAATTTTGGCATAAACCTGATATCTTGCTGATCAGGCAAAGATACCAATAAGTAACCTTTTCTACTAGTAGATGGATGAATCCCCCACCGATCATCACCCTGGCCATATAAGGACCTTGTGCTGGACCGCCACCCGGCCTCTTACGCGTTGATGGACTGCCACCCAGCCACTTACACTTTGATAGACCGTACCCCGGCCTGTCGCTTATGCCGACTCAATAGATGGACTTACTTTCCGAACGTTGGGTAAGTAATCAATTCATTTATCAAAACAACAACATCGTTGCGAATGTAATATACACCACTGAGCCGGATCCCTCAAGTTTTGAGCGAGTATTTAAATCCCCTTCGAAAGGAAGATCTTAAATATAAAAATGAGTTTTGGGATCCGCTCTAACTTTTAAAATCATTTTGAAGACTCGAAAATATTTTTAAGAATGTTTGGAGTAATGTTGATTTAATGAAATAAATCAGCCCCGATATATTAGAAAATATCTGAATATTATTATTTAAATAATATTCTCATAAAGATAATCCTTATAAAAATAATCGAAGTAGAAGTTTTAAAACTTATACTTGAAATGGAAATTAAATAATCAAAGATATACTTATACAAAAGTACTATCTTTATTTGAATAATCGAAAATAAGTTTGATTATCGAAACATTATTCTTTAATAAAATAAAGAATATATCTCAGCAAATAATCGGAGTCATATATCCTCAAATGAATATTCAAATAATATTCAATAAATAAATTAAGTTGAGTCATAAGCCCTCGAATGAATATTCGAAATAATATTCAATAATAAAATAAAGGAGTCATAAGTCCTCGGATGAATATTCGAAATAATATTCAATAATAAAATAAAGGAGTCACAAGTCCTCGGATGAATATTCGAAATAATATTCAATAATAAAATAAAGTTAAAGTTATCGAATAAACCTTATTCGATTAATAGTTTTGAAAACTATAACCATATATATATAAAAATATATATATTATACTCGGGAACATCGACTCCCGGTTTAGAAATATGTTCACCTTTTGATCCCCTATACTAAGGGTAAACTCAATACCGCTTATCTCTAGCATAGGTATTATGCAACTGTAAGCATTTTAACCAAAAGATATATAATCCAAGAATATGAAACAGGCATGCATATATACCATATCACATGCTACAATATATCGCAAGAATTTGCTAATAACAAATATGCATTTATCGCAAGATCATGCATATACACATATACATCACAACAACAGTATAACGGGTAGAAAACTTGCCTGAATGCTCCCGGATAGACTTAAGCTTAGAGTGGGTCCGATAACCTATGAACAACAACATAAGTCGGAATTAAACCCCGGTCGCTTAAGAAACTAGACTTTAACCATTTAGAGTCCTAACGTTCGCTTTCGCGCTTAACGATTTACTAAAGTCACTCGAGTACCCTCGGCTCCACCATTTTTAATAAATTAACCATTAAGGGTTTTAAGGAGATTCTTTTACGAGTACCTTACCAACTGCCTATTACACCTTACATAAATGTTTCATACTTCAATTAGTCCTTTAAGGTCTTTAACCTATGTTTCAAAGTAAGGCGAGGGGTAAGGGTTCGTTCGCGAAACGTCGTTACTTAAAACAGCCGTTTCTCCTAAACCGTTCATCGGAATCAAACGAACCACATATCAAAACGAAGCTCGTAACATGAACTATCTAATCATGGCAATGGTCAAAACCTAGCAGTGAGTTTACGGGTCCAAATGTTATGAATAAAAGCAGTCTAAAGTAAATCGGACATTACAACGGCTATATTTACGCGATTTCCCAAATTTAAACCAACTCAAAACAACCACAATTCAACCCCAATTCACAACCCAATCCAAACTCCATCCAAAATAAATTACAACAGCCCCAAACCAACTCATTATAATCCATTTACTTACTCCTAAAACTTGAATTTAAACTATACTACATTCTTTAACCAAATCTTAAGATTTCAACAAATCAATCACCACCATTCCAACCCAAACTCTTAAACAAACAAGTTTCATGCTTCACATATACTATACTACTCATAACCATTCCTAAATACTCAAAACTAAAGCTAGGGTTTGGAGTTTATACCTTCCTTGAAGCTTTTAATCCATGAAAGATCCTTGGAATGCCCATGGAAGCCTTGATCTATGCTTAAGCTACCTTGTCCTTACAAATAAAATCAAGAATCAAAAATTTGTTCTTGAAAGTTACTATTCACCCTAAACTTTTAGGAATTGATTAACTAGGTAAACCTTGGATTCTTGGATTCAAACTTATAGCATAACTAAGTTATGAATTATGGAAGCTAAAGAAACAAACCTTATAATTTTTGAAGGTGTGTAGCTTGAGTTTTTGAAAAACTCCTCCTTGTTTTCATTCAAAAGCCGAGAGCAAGATGATGAAGATGAAAAAAATTTTGTGTTTTGCTTTGATTTGTTTTGGTTGGTTGTTTTTAGCTTGCTTTTGGTTAATTACCTTTTTAACCATCAACTTTGTGTGGTTCTAAATCAACCACACCTCCTTCCCCCTCATGTCATGCTTATGTCACATTTGTTATGTCATCATCCCTTACTTGCCCTCTTCTCATTGGTTGGGTGACATCATCCCCTCTAATCTCTTTGATTAGCTTCCTAATTGTTTGCCTAATGACCGCTGATTTGTTATACGGGTCGCTTAACTTTCATTTTCGTTTATCGTTTGAGGGATCATACCCGGGATCTTATTACTTGGGTTTTCTTAACCTTTATCAATACATTATATTCCTTTTATGATCCTCTCTTATAATCCTTTAATTAAAATCCTTTTTATCCTGTTACCTTATACTCAATTCTTTCCGTATCTAGTGGATTTCCGGGAAAAATCAAAGTGTTCGGAATTGGATTCTGACGATCTTTACATACACTTATATACCACATAGAGTACTAATAATATCCCAGAATACCAATAACAGAACCCCTACATAGTGTGGCATGAAAAGTTTTCTCATTCAGCAAAACACTATTCATAAGGGTTTCAAAAATTTCCAAAAAAATTGGGGGTTATTACAGTCTCCCCTCCTTAAAAGGATTCCGTCCCGGAATCAGATAGAAAATGAATAAGGATACTCTCTTAGCATTGCACTTTCTAACTTTCGAGTAAATTTTCCCACATTGTGGTCCCACCACCAAACTCTGCCTAGTTTGATAATCCTTCTCTTAAGCACTTGTTCCTTTTCACTCTATAACCCTTCCTGGTTGCTCCATATAGGTTACATCGGGTTGCATGTCTATGCGCTCATATGCCCCTATTTGTCTGGCATCCGAATTACACTTCCTTAACATTGATACGTGAAACACGTTATGACTTTCTACATGTTCTGGGGTAAGGCTAGCTCATATGCTAACTTCCCAATACTTCTTAATATATCCAAGGGTCTAACAATTGGTGGACTTAGCTTTCCTTTCTTTCCGAATCTCATTAACCCCTTCCAAGGGAATACCTATAACAACACTAGGTCCCCTACTTCCCATTCCTTGTCCTTTCGTGTCAAATCAACATACTTTTTATGTCCATCTTGGGCTACTACCAGCCGTCCTCTGATTAGATCTATTATATCCTTGGTCCTTTGGACCACTACTGGTCTGAGCATCTTGCGCTCTACAACTTCATCCTAACATAAGGGAGATCGACATTATCTTCCCTCAAGGATCTCATAAGGCGACATCTCGATAATGACATATGATCTATTGTCGTAAGAAACTCAATCCGTGTTGAGTGATCATTCCAATTTCTTTCAAGTCTATTGAACAGACTCTCATTATAACTTTTAGCATTAGAGCTTTTGCTTCTCAATACCCATTCTTTTCCGGTTCGTAATCGCTACTACCTTCCGTTCCTAATATTATACTGGTTATACTTCTGCTCGTTAGCGTTCTATAACCTTTTAATAACCATGTCAACCTTAGTATCACGAATGTGTTTCCATTCCGAATACTACCACAACTTTATTACTCCTTTTTCAGCTGTTTCTATTTCCCAAAGTTTGATCAATCATATAGAAGTAAAAGAATTCATTGAAAGATCACTATGATCATGAACACTTGTTACATTGCATAGTTAGGACAGAAGGTGGTCAGCCTTTAGTACTTGACAAGCAATTAAACAATAGATGGTATCCTACTAGGCTTCTATCACACAGATAGATAGTCATTCGGCAATACCTCCCCTTCTGGAAGGGTTGTTCTTCTCAGTTTACATGAAATGAAAAGAAGAGAAGAGAACGAACTGAAGAGAATTGTATATACGTAAAAAAAAAATTATTGCCATAAAATATCTAGCTTGGAATCTACCTCTGAACTATAGAGGTTTGTCATAGGAGAACAAAACATATATGTATTTATATCAACATCAAGTATTATAGCATCGTATTTCACATGCCTCACTGTTTTTGCTATTCCGTCCATCATTCTATGGACCCATGCTCTTCCTCGAGCTTATACACAATCACCTTTGAAACTCCCTCAATATCGAAAATCGAATCTGGGATCTCATTCTAGACATCATTGTTACTAGAATTCTATGCTTGCATCGCAACCTTCCTCGTATAGTAATACGACTCTCTTTTCATAAGAGGGAATAATTATTCAATAGGTAGATACTCTACTTAAATAGTCTATCAATGATAACTTATACACTACCACGACCCGATTAGTGGTACTCAATCTCGACATACATTCCAATACAACTTTCACGGTTGTAATCAGTTCATTACTCGCAGAATCATTGCTGCACTACTATGGTCCACCACTGACCTACTGTCGTCATTCATTTCCCTTGGAATCTTAATAGCTAACCATATGGAGTCCATAACTGTCGTATCAAATTCTTCTAAGGAGTTAACATAATCACCTTTCATGATTCATGAAGAACACTCCAAACTCTGACGTACTTTCATGACATGAAGTAGATAAAATTGCAGAAGAGTTTCAATCAAAGCAACGATAGCAGGTTAATACCATTCTTAATCATATACCTTCAATAGAAGACTTAACTCGAAGGTTCATTTAGTCCTTTTTGAAACATGGTCCTGGATTATCCTCAGGATAGGACCTTCTAAGATAGATAGCCCGCTAATGGCGATTACACGAATTAAACCTTTACCCAACTACTATTACGGTTGAGTATTGCACAGTCATCTGAAGGAATGTCAATCTTCCGAACCGTAATACAACCTTCCCGGCTTCAACCATCATCACTGTATTCCTCTCGCACGAGCGCCTATAATTATCCTCTTACATTTAAAGTATCGGCCACCTCTTTGGCCTTTCCTGATGGTAAAATTTCCTTAAAGTCAATGTCATTTTAACCACCTCCAAATAAATTTTCTACCTTATTTCAATCACTGCTTTTGTGAAGATGTTTTCCTTAAAATCTGATGAGTAAAAAAAAATATCACCATTTTTCCATAAGTTATTGCCTCAGTCTTTAGAGGTTAATCACTGTCACGACTGACTCTCAATCATACTTAGAACATCTTTTATCTTAGGTCCTAATTGCCCTGAACAATTTCGACCTTTACTGGTTCGATCCATACTTTCTCGTGGTTTAACACGTGCCCCACTTGGCATCATTATAATTACGTCATATCTCCTTTATCAACATTTCTATTCTTGAGAATTTTGAATATTACCTTTCTCCTTGTAAAAACTCTAAGGTTATCCTTGATTCGTTCCTCCTGTATTCCCTAGATACAGGGCATATCAAAATACCCTTTACTAATACTAGAACCATTATCTATATGTTTCTGAAAAATTTTCTCCACTGATACTTAAAGGTCATCATTACCTTAATATTTTCCAATTCATCCTGTCAAAACTCATACTATCCCTATTAAGGGTGAAATGCCTACCTTCATTCATTCCCCTATGGTTCATCTCAAGTTATCGAAGTTATATCCTTAATAGATTATCTTATTCATCATTCCCATCTCGATAGTCTATACCTAATTTCATAATAGCATCCTTATTCAAATTGAGGTCAATCCATATGGCCTCCAAAAGATAACAATGGTCATCCGCTTTTCTTGCCTAATTTGGTAACAATAACAAGGATGTTCTGGAAGATATTGGTCGTGTTCAACGGGAACTTCTTCTTAATAATTCCTTATTTACTTTTGTTGTTTATTTCAACAGTCATCTCAATGTTGGGATATCTTTCATACCTGGCGTCTCCCTTTCTGGGTATCAAGCCACCGGTCTTACACTTCACATTCTTGAAGGTCACTTCCTTCATCCAATTTTCCTAATTTTTTACTTCCTTGTCTCCTCAGTCTATCCGCGTCTCATTATTTATCCTTCGAATTATCTCAAGGTTTCCTCGAATCCTCCCAACTTACAGGGGATAAAATATATGTATCTTTTGTGCCTTCAACCATCAATTTTAACTCATGGTAAATCACCCTCATCCTGACGATTACATACTTTTCTATTTCTATTGTTACGAGTCTTTAGGGTTTCCTCATACCCAATTCCTTTATCATTCCTCAAACTCAATTGCCTTTATTTTCCTTTCCACTTCAGTTTCTTTTTATTTTCCTTTCTCTTATCATTATTTCATGAACCAACACAACATAAGCATTGATTTCAACATCCCGTCATTTTGGATTCGTGTCCTCAGAACGAATCTTGATAACTTTTACAACTTAGATTCATAATTCATCATACTCGTCTGCCTTTGTTCTGGCTCTAAAGCTTTTACACTATCTCCATAACCTTGGGAAGTACTTTCCTGAAAACAATTGACTGAACTTAAATCAGTTTATTATAATCTCTTGCTCCGTGCCTTCCTTGGCCTTTCCCCATCGGGTGGCCTCTCTCTTAGGAGGGTAAGTGACAAAACAGTCTTTTGTAATTCGTCAATCATTTAGAATCTCAAATGATTCCTATATTTCCTTTAGCCAGGCTCTTGCCTCGACTAGGTCAACCTGTTCCTTGGAACTCTGAGAGCTTAGAGACTTAAAGGTCCTGAAAGAATTTCTCACCGCATTGTTTCCTCAGGGTGGTGGTTGGGGATAATAGTTTAAGTCCTTTTTAGACAGGTCCATGAATTGCCGTATAGGAGTACCGTCTCGGGTCTCCTTTCCTTACTCGACTTTCTGTTTCCTTAGTATGAAATGTTTCAACCTTCTCCCATAATCGGGGTTATCTTATACATTAAAAACCTTGTTTTCCACTCTATTATGTTATGGGTTCTTTCTTTCTTGATGGCAACCTCCCTGACTATCAGGTTCAGGGTTTGCTCTAAATCTTATTCCTCAAACTAGCTTTCATCTAAGATCTCATCTTTAAGCTCTTGAACATTTGGAACCCAAATTCTGTAGGAATACCTTATTATTCCCTTCTCATCTTTCTCGGTATTAATCTTTGATCTAATTGTTGGCTCTTTGCCTTCCTTCATCACTTTTTCTGGCACAATATGTTCTTTTCCAATAATTCGGTCTGTATTGCAATCTCAAACAGCTTTTCGGTACCGGCTCAGGTTACCTTCACTTCCATTTCCATTTTCTCAAAATCTCTTATAAACTCTCCCAAAGACATTATTATCTTGAGTCTATCCTTTTTACTAAGGGTATCAGCCACCACATTGGTTTTCCCCGAATGATAAAGAATCTCCCAATCATAATTCTTAATTAGCTCTAACCGTCTCCTCTGGCGTATGTTGAGCTCTTTCTGCGTGAAAATGCACTAGAGCACTTATGGCTTGTGTAAATCTCGCATTTCTCTCCATACAAGTAGTGCCTCCAATCTTTAGGACAAAACTATTGCCACGAGCCCAAGCTCATGGGTGGGGATATCGAATTTTATATTCCCTTAATTGTCTTGACGCGGACGCGATTATCTTGCTGTGCTGTATAAGAAGCACCCTAATTCCTTATGCGAAGCGTCACTACAAATCACAAAATCTCCTTTTCCATCCGGCAACGCCAACATAGGGGCCGTTACCACTCTTTGCTTTAGTTCTTGAAAGCTGTTCTCGCATTTTTCTGTCCATTCGAACTTCTCAGTCTTACGAGTAAGCCGCGTTAAAGGGGCTACTATCTTTACAAACTTGAACGAACCTCTGGTAGTGACCGGCCAATCCTACCTCTGGTAGTCGCCTTAACCATGGTCATCAATTCCTCAGTGGTCCTTTATTCATTCTTGTTAGGATCCTCCACGAGATCCTCCTCAGCAATAATCCCATCTAGGACAACATCCTCAACCACTACATCCTCAATATGAACATCATCTGGTCCTGCGTTAGGACGCTCTATTGGATCCACAATCTAATTTCAATAACTTAATAAAACATCATCGTGTTGTTGCTTCTCAACCTCAGGGTTCGGAGTCCCGCTACCATATACGATAACGAACTATGCTTCTATCACGATATTTATAAGGGTTCCCATAAGGGTTTTAACTGTCAGTACTACGTTAGGTAGTCCGACTATGAACTTGGCAAGAGTTCTTATTATCTTAGTGAACTTATTATTTTAACGTCGTATCATCTCTGAGGTTTATAACGCTTAGCTCTGATACCACTTTTGTAACACCCCCAAATCCGGGGTCGGGGATCCGGGTTGTCACGAGTTCCATTTCCCTTAATAACACCCAATCTTAATAATTAATCAACTACTCTGTACTGTGACCCCACAATAAACACACACACCACACGTTATAGTCTCAGAGATGAACATCCAAAAATAATCACAAGTCATTTTATTCCACAGTTATCTGCCAATACACCTTAAAAGGTTTTCAGAATAAATTTACATTTTCTTTGCCATTATTACAATTCATAAATATACATAATCTGATACATCAAAAGTTGAAAGCCTAGCCTATTGGTAGTTCCTACCTCAGCTACAGCGACATCAACGCCTATAGGAAACTGCGGAACGTTTCCTATCCGCTCGCGAATCGGGAGCTTGGTCCTGTTCATCTTTTCTATCTGTTGTTGTGTGATGAAAGAAAAAAGCAAGGGTGAGCAGCAAGCCCACCAAAATAATATGTATAATGATTAACAATATATGAGCCTTCTCATAGTACTCATGAAAGTCTTGGTCAAAAGAAATGAACCAAGTTGATATCTTAATGCGATGAAGTCACAAAATACTCAGTATATATATATACATATATACTTTTCAAAATATTGAAAGTCCTCTTCCATGCATAATACACACAGAGTTCCAGTGTATAACTGTATAAAAATACCGTTGCAAGGTGATCTCATATATCTAACCTTGTCTCAACGTTTTTCTGAAAATCTTTGTCATGCATAAGATAATCCTTTACTAGATATAAGTTTAAAAGATGAAGTTACAAGATACTCCAATATACTTATATCTTTTCCAAATACTACTTGAACTACCACCGTTCAAGTTATAATTAGTTCAAAAGTTCATCACATAGATGAGACTACAAGATAATACTTGAATAGATTCAATCTTTGAAATATTATTGAATGAAATGAAGTTACGAGATACTTTATTAAGTCCCGATATATATATACACCTATATATATCTCTCATACATTTCCTGAAAACCTCTGTCATGTAAAGTATGAACAGGGTTGCAATATCCAATGAATTTGGAAAGAAAAGAAATTTTGGCATAAACCAGATATCTTGTTGATTAGGCAAAGATACCAATAAGTAACCTTTTCTACTAGTAGATAGATGAATCCCCCACCGATCATCACCCTGGCCACATAAGGACCTTGTGCTGGACCGCCACCCAGCCTCTTACGCGTTGATGGACTGCCACCCAGCCACTTACACTTTGATAGACCGTACCCCGGCCTGTCGCTTATGCCGACTCAATAGATGGACTTACTTTCCGAACGTTGGGTAAGTAATCAATTCATTTATCAAAACAACAACCTCGTTGCGAATGTAATATACACCACTGAGCCGGATCCCTCAAGTTTTGAGCGAGTATTTAAATCCCCATCGAAAGGAAGATCTTAAATATAAAAATGAATTTTGGGATCCGCTCTAACTTTTAAAATCATTTTGAAGACTCGAAAATATTTTTAAGAATGTTTGGAGTAATGCTGATTTAATGAAATAAATCAGCCCCGATATATTAGAAAATATCTGAATATTATTATTTAAATAATATTCTCATAAAGATAATCCTTATAAAAATAATCGAAGTAGAAGTTTTAAAACTTATACTTGAAATGGAAATTAAATAATCAAAGATATACTTATACAAAAGTACTATCTTTATTTGAATAATTGAAAATAAGTTTGATTATCGAAACATTATTCTTTAATAAAATAAAGAATATATCTCAGCAAATAATCGGAGTCATAGATCCTCAAATGAATATTCAAATAATATTCAATAAATAAATTAAGCTGAGTCATATGCCCTCGAATGAATATTCGAAATAATATTCAATAATAAAATAAAGGAGTCATAAGTCCTCGGATGAATATTCGAAATAATATTCAATAATAAAATAAAGGAGTCATAAGTCCTCGGATGAATATTCGAAATAATATTCAATAATAAAATAAAGTTAAAGTTATCGAATAAACCTTATTCGATTAATAGTTTTGAAAACTATAACCATATATATATAAAAATATATATATTATACTCGGGAACATCGACTCCCGGTTTAGAAATATGTTCACCTTTTGATCCCCTATACTAAGGGTAAACTCAATACCGCTTATCTCTAGCATAGGTATTATGCAACTGTAAGCATTTTAACCAACAGATATATAATCCAAGAATATGAAACAGGCATGCATATATACCATATCACATGCTACAATATATCGCAAGAATTTGCTAATAACAAATTTGCATTTATCGCAAGATCATGCATATACACATATACATCACAACAATAGTATAACGGGTAGAAAACTTGCCTGAGTGCTCCCGGATAGACTTAAGCTTAGAGTGGGTCCGATAACCTATGAACAACAACATAAGTCGGAATTAAACCCCGATCGCTTAAGAAACTAGACTTTAACCATTTAGAGTCCTAACGTTCGCTTTCGCGCTTAACGATTTACTTAAGTCACTCGAGTACCCTCGGCTCCACCATTTTTAATAAATTAACCATTAAGGGTTTTAAGGCGATTCTTTCGCGAGTACCTTACCAACTGCCTATTACACCTTACATAAATGTTTCATACTTCAATTAGTCCTTTAAGGTCTTTAACCTATGTTTCAAAGTAAGGCGAGGGGTAAGGGTTCGTTCGCGAAACGTCATTACTTAAAACAGCCGTTTCTCCTAAACCGTTCATCGGAATCAAACGAACCACATATCAAAACGAAGCTCGTAACATGAACTATCTAAACATGGCAATGGTCAAAACCTAGCAGTGAGTTCTCGGGTCCAAATGTTATGAACAAAAGCAGTCTAAAGTAAATCGGATATTACGACGGCTATGTTTACGCGATTTCCCAAATTTAAACCAACTCAAAACAACCACAATTCAACCCCAATTCACAACCCAATCCAAACTCCATCCAAAATAAATTACAACAGCCCCAAACCAACTCATTATAATCCATTTACTTACTCCTAAAACTTGAATTTAAACTATACTACATTCTTTAACCAAATCTTAAGATTTCAACAAATCAATCACCACCATTCCAACCCAAACTCTTAAACAAACAAGTTTCATGCTTCACATATACTATACTACTCATAACCATTCCTAAATACTCAAAACTAAAGCTAGGGTTTGGAGTTTATACCTTCCTTGAAACTTTTAATCCATGAAAGATCCTTGGAATGCCCATGGAAGCCTTGATCTATGCTTAAGCTACCTTGTCCTTACAAATAAAATCAAGAATCAAAAATTTGTTCTTGAAAGTTACTATTCACCCTAAACTTTTAGGAATTGATTAACTAGGTAAACCTTGGATTCTTGGATTCAAACTTATAGCATAACTAAGTTATGAATTATGGAAGCTAAAGAAACAAACCTTATAATTTTTGAAGGTGTGTAGCTTGAGTTTTTGAAAAACTCCTCCTTGTTTATCTTTCAAAAGCCGAGAGCAAGATGATGAAGATGAAAAAAAATTTGTGTTTTGCTTTGATTTGTTTTGGTTGGTTGTTTTTAGCTTGCTTTTGGTTAATTACCTTTTTAACCATCAACTTTGTGTGGTTCTAAATCAACCACACCTCCTTCCCCCTCATGTCATGCTTATGTCACATTTGTTATGTCATCATCCCTTACTTGCCCTCTTCTCATTGGTTGGGTGATATCATCCCCTCTAATCTCTTTGATTAGCTTCCTAATTGTTTGTCTAATGACCGCTGATTTGTTATACGGTTCGCTTAACTTTCGTTTTTGTTTATCGTTTGAGGGATCATACCCGGGATCTTATTACTTGGGTTTCCTTAACCTTTCTCAATACATTATATTCCTTTTATGATCCTCTCTTATAATCCTTTAATTTAAATCCTTTTTATCATGTTACCTTATACTCAATTCTTTCCGTATCTAGTGGATTTCCGGGAAAAATCAAAGTGTTCGGAATTGGATTCTGACGATCTTTACATACACTTATATACCACATAGAATACTAATAATATCCCAGAAGACCAATAACAGAACCCCTACATAGTGTGGCATGAAAAGTTTTCTCATTCAGCAAAACACTATTCATAAGGGTTTCAAAAATTTCCAAAAAAATTGGGGGTTATTACATTTCTCAAAACCATAGACAATAGCTAAAAATTCTTTCTCCGTAGTAGTATAATTCAGTTGAGCACCATTTAGGTTCTTGATAGCGTAACAGACCACATGAAATATGTTGTTCTTCCTCTGCCCAAGAACTGCTCCAACTACATAGTCACTTGCAACGCACATCATTTCAAAAGGTTCTGACCAATCAGGTGCAGTTATAATAGGTGTCGTGATTTAAGTCTTCTTCAGTGTTTTAAAAGCTACAAGGCACTCAGCATCAAACTTGAAAGGGACGTCTTTCTCTAGCAAACTGCACAATGGCTTCGAAATCTTAGAGAAGTCTTTGATGAAATGCCTATAGAAACCCGCATGACCAAGAAAACTACAAATTCCCTTAACAGAAATAGGAGGAGGAAGATTTTCAATGACCCCCACCTTGGCTTTGTCCACCTCAAGACCCTTACTAGAAACCTTGTGCCCAAGAATAATGCCCTGTTGCACCATAAAGTGACATTTCTCCCAATTGAGAACCAAATTGGTCTCAACACACCTCTTTAGAACGTGTCCAAGATTTTGCAAGCATTCATTAAAAGAATCGCCAAATAAAGAGAAGTCGTCCATGAACACCTCCATATTTTGGCCAATCATATCAGAAAAAATGGCCATTATACATCTATGAAATAAGGCTAGTGCACTACATAGACCAAAAGAAACTCGTCTGAAGGCAAAAGTACCAAATGAACAAGTGAAGGTAGTCTTCTCCTGATCTTCTGGAGCGATGCAAATCTGATTATAACCCAGATAGCCGTCAAGGAGACAGTGGTACTCATGACCATCCAATCTATCAAACATCTGTTTAATGAAGGGCAAAGGAAAGTGATCCTTCCTAGTGGCATTGTTCAGCTTCCTCTAGTCCATGCAAACTCTCCACCCCATGACTGTTCTTGTAGGAATAAGCTTATTCTTCTCATTTGCTACCACAGTACTTCCACCTTTCTTTGGCACACATTGAACCGGGCTTACCCATGAACTATCAGAAAGAGGATAGATGATCCCTGCATCTAGCCACTTAAGAATTTCTTTCTTCACTACTTCCTTCATGATCAGATTAAGTCTTCTTTGCTGCTCAACCGTAGGCTTGCTACCTTCCTCTAGCATAATTTTATGCATGCAATAAGAAGGGCTGATTCCCTTGATATCTGCTATAGTCCAACCAATTGTCAATTTGAACTCTCTTAGAAGCCTCGGGAGCTTTTCCTCGTCACAACCTGAAAGATCAGATACAATAATAACAGGAAAAGTAGATGCATCACCTAAAAATGCATACCTCAAATGCTCAGGTAAAGGCTTAAGCTCAAGAGTGGGAGCTTCCTCAATAGATGGCTTGAGGCGTTTAGGAGCTTTTTTTAATTCCTCCATTCCAAGAGATTCAAAAGGCATATCAATCTTCCCCTTCCAGGGAGAAACATTCAAATATTGTAATTGTTCTTCTCCTTCATCATCTTCACTATCTGAATTTCTAAATAAGGCTTTTTCTAAGGCATCGGACCTTAGTAATTGATCAAGTTCTGAAGTAACCACAGAATTTACCAACTCTACCTTTAAGCACTCCTCATTTTCCGTAGGAAATTTCATAGCATTGAACATATTAAAAGTGACATCCTGATCCAACACTCGCATTGTGAGCTCACCCTTCTGCACATTTATCAAGGTTCAGCCAGTCACCAAGAAAGGTCTTCCCAAAATTATGGGAATCTTATTATCCACCTCGAAATCAAGAATGACGAAATCAGTAGGGAAGATGAGTTTATCAACCTTGATATCCTGGCGCAGCCGCACGCTTGACCAGCGCGGGTGCGCCGTACCTATGGAAAACTTCAGATTTCTGATTTTATTTGCTGCTTCGAGTCGGTTTTCCACGAGCTTTTATTCCAACACTACCTTGACACCAAATTAGCACCAAAACAATGCTAATTCACCTGATTACCTAGATAATGCATGAAATGCAAAAATACTAGAAAACACATTAAAACACTTAACAACTTGAGTACAAACGCATCAATTCAGAGCTTAATAGAGCATTATAAAGTGTCATAAATGCCACTCAACAATGTGATTGATAGAAGTTAGAAGCCAGCAAAACTTGAAGATATTTCGGTAGTCAATGAGTTTCCAGACGTGTTTCCGGATGAGTTACCAGGACTCCCTCCAGATAGAGAAAATGAGTTTGCAATCGACTTAGCACCTGGAACGGAACCAGTATCCAAGGACCCGTATACAATGGCGCCTATTAAAATGAATGAATTAGCAAAGAAATTACAAGAGTTGTTAGAGAAAGGAGTAATTAGACCCAGTGTATCCCCATGGGGTGCACCGGTACTATTTGTTAAGAAGTAAGACGGAAGAATGAGACTATGTATCGACTATCGAGAGCTCAACAAGCTTACGATCAAGAACAAGTATTCGTTACCTCGAATTGATGATTTGTTTGATCATTTGAAATGAGCCAAGTACTTCTCCAAGATTGGAGATCGGGATGTCACCAATTGAAGATTTAACCAGAAGATATACCAAAGACAGCTTTCAGAACAAGGTACGAACATTATGAATTCTTAGTGATGTCTTTTGGATTAACCAATGCCCCAACAACATTTATGGATTTGATGAACAGAATTTTCAAGGAATATTTGGACAAGTTTGTCATTGTCTTTATAGATGACATTTTGATTTACTCGAAGACAGAAGAAGACCATGCAGTGCATTTGAGGACATCTTTGGAAGTTTTAAGGAAATAAAAGTTATATGCTAAATTTTTGAAGTGTAAATTTTGGCTACATGAAGTTCAGTTCTTAAGACATATAGTCAGTAATGAAGGGATCAAAGTGGACCCGACAAAGATTGAAGCTATTACAAATTGGGAAAGGCCGAAAACACCAACAGAAGTAAGAAGTTTCTTGGGATTAGCAAGATATTATCGAGGATTTGTTCAAGATTTCTCGAAAATTTCGATGCCATTAACAAAACTTACATGGAAGAATGAAAAGTTTATATGGAACGAAAAATGTGAAAAAAGCTTTCAGAATTAAGCGGAGATTAATCACAGCACCTGTTTTATCACTTCCAGATGACCAAGGAAATTTTGTAATCTATAGTGATGCTTCTCATATGGGACTAGGTTGTGTTCTGATGCAGCACGATAAGGTTATTGCGTATGCGTCGAGGCAACTGAAACCTCATGAGCAGAAGTATCATACTCATGATTTGGAGCTAGCGGCCATAGTATTCGCTTTGAATATTTGGAGACATTATCTATATGAAGAAAAATGCGAGATTTATACGGATCAAAAAAGTTTGAAGTACATATTCATGCAAAAGGAGATTAACATGAGACAGAGAAGATAGTTCGAATTGATTAAGGACTATGACTGCACGATTAACTATCATCCCGGCAAAGCAAATATTGTGGCAGATGCTTTAAGTTGAAAAGAGAAGTTGAATGTGTTATCAGTACCCGAGGAGTTATACAAGGAATTTCAAAAATTGGAACTAAAAATCAAAGTTTGTAAGCCTGACAAGGCAAAGATGTACAGTATGACTTTCCATCCAGAATTGTTATAAAAGATAAGAAAGTGTCAAGAGGAAATAATGGATCAGGACATCAACCGGTTGGTAGGTGAAGAGTTATGCACACAGAAGGACGATCAAGGTATTCTTAGGTTTTCTTTTAGAATTTGGATTCCACCAGTAACGGAGTTGAAGAATGAAATTTTACAGGAAGCTCATAATTCAAGGTATTCAATCCATCCAGGAAGTATCAAGATGTATAGAGATTTAAAGAAAAATTATTGTTGGCCAGATATGAAGAGAGAGATTGCGGAATGGGTTAGTAGATGTTACACATGTCAGAGGGTCAAGGCAGAGCACCAGAGACCAAGTGGATTATTGCAACCATTCGAGATTCCAGAATGGAAGTGGGAGCACATTGCCATAGATTTCATAGTCGGATTACCAAAGACAAAAGCAAATCACAATGCCATCTGGGTTATAGTGGACAGACTTACCAAGTCAGCTCATTTTCTGCCTATTAATAAAAGATTTTCGTTAGACAAGTTGGTTCATCTGCACTTGAAAGATATAGTGGTTCCTCATGGAGTTCTTGTGTCTATCGTATCTGATCGAGACCCAAGATTTAATTCAAGATTTTGGGGAAGTTTTCAAGAATGTTTGGGAACTAGGTTGAATATGAGTATAGCTTACCATCCACAAACGGACGGCCAAAGTGAACGAACAATTTAGATAATTAAAGACATGGTACGCGTTTGTGCCATTGATTTCAAAAGAGGTTGACGAGCATTTACCTTTGGTAGAATTTGCTTACAACAACAGTTACCATGCTAGTATCGGGATGCCACCCTATGAAGCTCTTTACGGACGTAAATGTCGATCTCCAGTATATTGGGATGAAGTAGGAGAACGCAAGATACTTGGGCCTGAATTGATGTAACAGATGAAAGAAGTTGTTGAAGTTATCCAGAAAAGATTAATGGAAGCACAAGACCGTCAAAGAAAGTATGCGGATCAATCAATAAAGGATATGGAATTTAAAGAAGGAGATTTAGTGTTGCTGAAAGTTTCATCGTGGAAAGGATTGACTAGATTGGGAAGAAAGGAAAGTTGAGTCCTAGATATGTCGGACCTTTTGAGATTTCGAAGCGTGTTGGAAAAGTAGCTTACGAATTGGCATTACCCCCGCATATGGAGCACATTCATAATGTTTTTCACGTATCGATGCTTAAGAAGTACAATCCAGACTCCGGGCATGTAATTGAGTACGAGCCGATAGAACTTCAGGCAGATTTGTCATATATAGAGAGTTCGATAGAGATTCTAGAAGAAAGAGAGAAAGTGTTAAGAAATAAAGTTATAAAGTTAGTAAGAATATTTTGGAGAAACCCAAAGGTTGAAAAATCAACCTGGGAGTTAGAAAGTGATATGCGAGAAAAGTACCCTCATCTATTTTCTTAGGAGATTCTGAGGACGGAATCCTTTTAAGGGGGGAAGGATGTAATATCTGGGATATATCGTGCAATTATTTTTGCTAATAAATAAATATTCTCTATGTTCTGTATTTATTCTGTGAATTATTTGTTAAATGGTATATGTGTTTGGATGTTTAAATATGATATAATTTGAGTATTTTAATTTTTATATGCCCAATAAAGTATAAATAATTGTCATATTTTTCTATTAATTTTTATGTTTTCTTATGATTTTATAAAATATTTATGGATTTAATAAATTATTTTTCCGAGTATTTATAATCTATTTTGTATAATCGGGAACCAACCGACCTCACTCGTTTTTACATTTTTATAACCCGAAACTCTTCCAAAAACTCTTTCCTAACCTAATTGCAATATTCCGAGCATTTTCCATATTTTGACTTTTTCGATCCGGCATACGGTTTTCCCCGTGCGGGTCCCGACGCGATATTTTCGATACAAAATTTGTTTCGGTAAATCGATAAAGCCCGTAGTTTCGACAAACGGGATCTTTTTATTAAACTATTATAATTATCATCTCGTAATGTGTGTAACCCAATCGCTGAGACCAAGACCGTAGTATAAAATGTACATATTTGGATAATTATCCCAAAACCGGTACCGTTTTGGATCTGTTTTCTCAAATAAACGTAATATTTTATGTCCGGTATGATCCAACGGGGTACCAATATTTTGTAAATATAAATATCCCTTACCCTATTTTATTTTGTACAAAAAATCATTTGCAGACAGTTAAATATATAATTTTACAGAGAAAACCCTAATATTCATATAAGTTCTTCAGAATCAAACCTCAATTTCAAGATGTTATCGAACTCTGTTTAGAAATCTTGAGTAACCAAAATGAAGGGTTTGAGGAATACTATCAGATTCCAGGGCCGGTTTTACTGCAGAATCAAAGGTTTATTTTCTATTTTTTTATTTATTTTCGAATTAATTTGATTTAAAATATGAATTTTTGTTCAAGAGATTGTTTGTATGATTTGATGATTGCATGTTGTACAGCTTTTCTTCCTGATGATTTTGATATATTATATGACTGATTTGGAGTTCAATAACATGTTCAAAATTGAGTTTTAATTTCGAATTTCAAAATTAGGGTTTATAACCCGTATGAATGTTCTTAATTAAAATTTGGGGGTTTCTTCCCCAGGGGTTATTAGATGATTTTGTTGATTGCATCGTGTTCCTGGTTGAATTTGAAATCGATTCATGTATAGTACATCAACAGACGATTCTTGGTTTGCTCAAATTGAAGCAAACAAAACTCGCCGGAGATTGCGAGTTTCTTGATCATTTTCCGGCCAATTCTGGAAAGAGTTGTGTGTTTTGATTGCAAGTACACGTTCTTGGAAACTAGTAGTTCAAATCTGGAGAGTTTGGTGGCCTGAGGTGGCCGGAGTCGTGTTCTCCGGCGAATCGACGGTAGGGTTGCCATTTTTGCAGTTTAGTACCTATAGTTTTAAAAACGATGCAGTTAGGTCCCTGTGGTTTCAGAAACTTGCAAATTTAGGATTACTGTTTTAAAAATATTTAAAAATCATATTTCTATTTATTTTAATTACAAAAATTTGTTTTAATTATTAAAAATTCTAAAAATTATTATTCTAATTCCAAAAATTATTTTTAATTCAAAAATAAGTCTAAATTAATTAGTTAATTAATTTTAGTTAATAATTAATTAGTTAATTGGTCAATTAATTCAAAACTTAATTGATCAATTGATTTAATTAATTACTAATTGATTTTAATTAATTATTTAATTAGATTTAATTATTTATTTTTGATTTAAAAATTCTGAAAAATAGTTTCGAGCCTTAAAATATTATTTTAAATTGTTTTCAAGGCTCGATACCAGATTCGACCAATCGAACCATGTTTATTGTTTTAAAATGATTCAACGGTCCGTTTATATTCCGAAAAATGTTTAAAAATCCGTATTAAATATCCGAAAAATCCTTTTAACATCTAATCTTCTTTGAAAAAGTATTTTTATCAAATATCTTACGTGTTATGTGTTATATGTGAACTGATTGATGTGTTAAATGCGTATTTGTATAGTATATGACTGTTTTAATCGTATCTTTCAATTCGTAAATCAAATTTGGGTAAAACGAAGGGTAGATAGAAGCTCATATCGACTAGAATCAAGTAAGATAAGCATTGATAGATACTTGTGATATGTGAGCAAAAGAGGCAAGGCGTAGGAAAGGGAAGCAGATAGTTGGAGAATAAGAGATAGTAATTGAAGCCCAGTGAAGTGTTAGCGAGTTAAGGCAAGGCAAGTGTTCTGAACCTTCTCAAGACATATTGTGAATAATTGATAGTTTTGTTTTTATACTGTAAGTGCTTTGAAGCATTGAGCCCTAAAACTTGATTCCAGTTATTGATCTTTGAGCCGTAAGCCTTATTCTTTCTGAACTATTGGTTGTTCAATACCCAGATACGAACCATAAATATACGATACTACTCTACAAATAAATACAAACTAAATACCCATTTACTGAACTGGAATTGCTCAACACTCAAACCTTTATACCTTATATATTGAAAGATCAATATTTATAACCACAAGACTTTGATTCTTTTGTTATTCAATTTTTGTACATGCTGATAGTCAATCCTTATAATTGTCATGTTGTTCCCTTGTGAAGATTGTAAATCATCTTATGCTTGAAACCCACTGTTGTTTATGATTCTGTTTATTGTTTATATTGTTTATTTTGTTATTATTATAGAATTTAATTATTTTATAAAATTGTGGACCAGATTCGTGGTCATACCAGATTGGTGGTCAAGTTAGGCCAACGTGTGCCTTGGATCCAGTAATTAGAGCAGAGCTGTGTGCCTTGCTCGAGGTTAGTGCGTGATTGATCAGCAATCTAACCTTGGTTTTTAAAATGAAAACTTAATATCCAATTCTAAATCATTGCTCATCTATAAACTTGCTACCTTAAATCATTTCACTTGATCATTATTTAATCTCAGTATTGTCAATGTGACTTGCTGAGCTAGTTAGCTCATTTGTGCGATTTTGTTTATGTTCTTTTCCAGTTAAGAAGGAACCTGTTGGTAGCGAGGATCCCCAATCCAGTGCGCAAGCTAGGATTCCAGGTTAAGAGGAATAAGCTAGCTAAAGACTTTTGTGATAGTTTAAGTTTGAGAAGTTTGTAAGAATATTTTCATATTCAGTTGTAAGTTTGAATAGTTGGGATTTGGACGTTTGTAATATAAGTGTATGTATGTGGCTTGTGTGCATACTTTAACCTGTTACGATCCGTGAAAGTTTGTAAGTAGGGTCACTGAATATTATTATTATCTTTATTATTGTTCTAAGTAGGTTTATAAATAAGGTGTGTGTGTGTGTGGACCCCAAACTTCTGACCCGGGTTTGGAGGGCGTCACACAATCTCAGGTTCTTCTATATCTAAAGGATCATCTGAAAGATTTTCAAATTCCGGAGATTCAGAATCCTTTTCTCTTTGTAGGCTTGCCAACTTGGTGTCGTCGAATGTTACATTAAGGCTTTCAATCACCTTCTGATCAGTAATCATATAAACCTTGTAAGCTTAAGATTCCATAGAATAGCCAAGAAATATGCCTTCTTCCACTTTAGCATCAAACTTTCCCAGATGCTCATTTCCTTCTTTTAGCACAAAATATTTAGCTCCAAACTCATGAAAGTATTTCAGTGTTGGTTTCTTGTCAGCCATAATCTCATAAGGAGTCTTGTCATGAATTTTATTAATCAGGGTACGATTTTGAGTGTAATATGTTGTGTTAACAGCTTCAGCCCAGAAGTAGGTAGGGAGCCTTGATTAACTTAGCAAAGTCCTTGCTGCTTCAACCAAGGTTCGATTCTTCCTTTCTACTACTCCATTTTATTATGGAGTTCTTGGGGCTGAGTACTGTCTCGAAATGCCTTTATCTGTACAGATTCATTTAGAAATGCATTCTTGAATTCTGTCCCATTATCTGATCTGATCTTTCTGACAGGTAATTTTGTAACTCAATCTTATTTATATGATTCACTATCAACTGAGGTGCTTCATCCTTAGATTGCAAAAACAACATCCATGTATACTTGGAGTAATCATCGACAATCACCAAAGAATCTCTTTACCTTGATAATGACAACACATTCACTGGACCAAGTAAATCCATGTGAATTAACTGAAGAGGTTCGGTTATGCTTGTCATTTCCTTCCTTCTGTGTAATGCTTTCTTTGACTTACCCTTTTCAAATGCTTCATAGAGTTCTTCTTGACATAATTCCATTTGTGGTAGTCCTCTCACCAATTCTCTCTTAACCAGAGAGTTCATTATCTTGAAGTTCAAGTCCGAGAGCTTCTTGTGCCATAACCAACTTTATTCTGATGAAGCTTTGTTATAGAAACATCTCATTACTCCATCACAAGTATACTTCAAGTCAGCTACGAACAAATTACCTTTCTTTACTCTCTGTAAAGCAAGCTTCTCATCTTTCATGTGAGTGATCAAACATATTTCTGGTCTAAAATCAAAATTGTATCCTTTATCACAAAACTGACTGATGCTTATAAGATTATGCTTCAATCCTTCCACAAGAGAGATGTTTTCAATGATGACATTCCCAATTTCTGAATTGTCATATCCCTTAGTAAATCCTTTTCTGCTATAGGGCCAGCTTTCTCAACCACACCTGTGAGCAGGGACTTTTCTCCTATCATGTGCCTAGAACAACCACTGTCTAGGATTCACATGATCTTTTCCTTTCTTACCTTACCCTGCAAACACAGATTGATTAAGAAGACTTTGGTACCCAAGGTTTCTTGGGTCCTGAAGGTTTAGGAGTAGAAACAGAATCACAAATAAAACCTTGACAGGATTAGCTTTCACTTTGACTGACTCCTTCTCAGTACTAGTCTCAACAGAGTTGTCAGACTTAGAGATAAGAGGTACTACAGTCTTGGCCTGTGTGTGCTCATTACTCATGCTTGTCTTATTGTCAGTGCAAGTGCTAGCAGTTGCATGAAAGGCTTTGAAATATTCAGACATGGTAACAAATGCACATGGCATACAACCACTATGCCACAGGGCTCATGAAAACTAGGCATGTTAGGCATGGCAGGCACACTAGCAGTTGCAACATATTCTACTTTAGCTTTTGTGCATCCATATGTAAGGTGTGCAGCAGAATTGCAATTATTACATAACTTTCTAGATGCAGATGAGGAAGATGCAAAATTAGATTTCTTATTTACACCTACCTTGCCATTTCTATTTTTATTAGCCTTAACCTTATTACTCTCACCGGTCTTAGAGTTAACTATTGGGTCTTGTTTCTTAAGTGCGTTAGGTTCTTTCCTATCCACCTTATTACCTAGGTCAGCTTTGGATTTAGCTTTACTAGCTGGAGCCTTAGGAGCCTTAGGGGATTCCTCTACCTTCTCTCTATCTTTAACAATCAATTCCTCATTGATTAACAAACTTACTTCATCTAAAGGTTCTGAAATAAACTCAGTGAACAACGAAGATACAACATCCTTAATAACATATGGTACCTTCTCTGAGACAAACATGTTTATCTCAGATGCACCACTATGATTCTTACTGTTCAGCTTAGAATAGTCAAGTCCTATTGAATTCTTAGATTTAAATCTTTGACTATCTATTATCTCCTTCTAAGTCAAAGCTGCATTCTTAAATGCCTGTAACTTCTTTTCTAAGTCAGCAATTTGGGTTCTAAGCATGGCTTCTATGTCTGTATTGTACTTAACCTTATTCTCTAGATATTCATTTTTTTATTTAAGGTCTTCTAGGCCAACTACAAGGAATTCTAGTTCTTCGTTTCTAGAGGTTAAACTCTCAGCTTTAAGAACTAACTTATCATTTTCAAGTTTATATGCAAGCATGCTTGTATGAACATTATACAATTCTAAAGTGAGTTCATGCACAATAGATTTGTATTCAGACACAGACATATCTCTAGTGGTAAGTTCAGGAACCTGAGATGATTGTGGTGATTCCTCTGCAGAGTCTGTCATAAGAGCCAGATTTACATATTCTTCCTCTTCATCCGAATCAGTATCATCCCAGCTTTTTCCTTCAGCAATGTACGCTCTTCCCTTTTCCTTAACCACATAAGCATTCAGCTTCTGTTTCAGCTTCACATTCTGCCTCTCCAGATCTTCATAAGTTTCCTTCTTTTCATAGAAATATTTTCTTTTTGCTGCCTTGGGCTTTCTACAATCTGATGCAAAGTGCCCTAACTCATTGCAGTTGTAACATCTTATTTTGCTCTTGTCTACCCAGCTTGACTTGTAGCCTCCTCTGGAGCTTGACCCTAATGAGTAGCTTCCTTTCTGAAATCTCCCTGATGAACCCCTTTGGTTTATAGTTGGGTTTCCTTTTGAATCTAACATGACTAAATTTTGCAGCCATGTATGCCATAGATTTGTCTTCCAACTGTTCAAGTTCTTCCTGAGTGTAAAACTCACTTTCATCCTCTAGCTCACCATGAGCAATTTCAGCTACAATAATTTTCTTGATTATTGAGGAGGGTGCAACCTTGACTTCTTGATTTTCAGGTTCACGAACTACAAGTTCAGTGGTTTTTACAAGTGTCGTACTCTTACTGTGAATAGAACCAGGTCCATAGATAATAGCTTTCTGCTCTTGCTCCAGTTCATGGGTTCTTAGCTTTCCATAGATTACATCCAGGGACATGGTAATAAAATCAACTATTTCCCTTATTGATGTGTTCTTTTGTTCCAGGTGAACTGGGAGCGTCAACATAAACTTTCTGTTAGACTCTCGTATAGGATAAACTTTCCCTTGTAGCTTTAATTCACTTAACAGTCTTGTATATCTCTCAAAGAGTGAAGACAGTGTTTCTACGGGTTGAAGTTTGAATCCCTCATACTGTATCACAGGTTACTTGCGACCTTGTGCCTTGGAAACTTTCCCTTGCAAGATACTTGCGACCTAGATCCCCTTGATGGAGTTACTTGCGACTATGATACATGCCTTAGTTACTTTCCCTCTACAAGATACTTGTGACTAGGAGACATCCCTTGGTAGAGTTACTTGCAACTAGGAAACATGCCTTAGTCATTTCACCATACAACTTTACTTGCGACCTAGATGTCACTGGAGTAAAATTTGACTCAAACATATTTCCACGTGATACTTATTTGCAACCCTGGAACCCTAGTAGGTTTTCTTTCCTTAGAGAAAATCTAGTTTCCAATAACTGTATCAACAATTAATGTCTCTTCTGTATAATTACATCAAACCCTTTCTGATATGCTGATGTTTGGTACACTGGTCTGGTACAAAAACAACTAGCATGAACTGGTTTAATTCAATTTCCTTGACAATTCTGAACTGGTACATCTTGGTTGATTATCCATTGCTTCAATCACTAACCCCTGATCTTTAATACTTCAAATCAAACTATGTAAATGATACTGGAAGTCCTTTGATATCTAATTCTTCATGGAGGCTTGAATAAATTAATGAACTTCTTCCCATGACTTGATTGTGGACTTAGAGAGTCATTTGCATATTTTGATTCTTTGTGTATATTTTGTCTTCATCTTTAGGGTTCTTGTGCTTCACAATTTTAATATTATTGATTTGTTTCTATTTCATGTTGAGTTATACTTCCTCGATTACATGTTACATTATATTATGCTTTACACACATGATATAGACTTTTATGAAGACAATTATTTATTTCTACATAGGCAAGAACCTGAGATGTGGATTCTCCCAGTAAGGGGGAGAATGAGATAATTATAAAAAAAATCTTGGGAGACGATGAAAATACGGGAGGCATTTTCAATAAAGCACCTCAATACACCACTAATCACCAAATCGCCAATAAAGATGAAAAATCAAGTGAAGACATTAAATACAAGGTTAATGGAGGTGACTTGACATCGGATGATACAAACTCATCGAATAATATTAAGGATAATGGTGCCACAAAAGTGATATCTGAAAATTCTCGATCTCGGAGAATTAGAAACCCCCTGAGCATCTTAAGGACTATGTGTGTGGTAAAATTGTCATGTCATCAAATAAATTCCAAATTAAAAAATGTTTAGCATGTAAAGCTTATCATTTGGTGCATTATATTGGCTATAATAATTTTAGTAGAGCTCACAAATCTTTTTGACAGTCATTAACTCTCATCAAGAGTCAAGTACTTTTTTAAAGCAATCAAATATGAACGGTGGATGGAGGCAATGGGGAAAGAAATTCAAGCCCTTGAAGATAACAAAACATGGGAGGTTGTAAGCTTACCTCCCGAAAAAAAAGGGTTGTGGGTTGCAGATGGGTATACCAAATAAAATTTGGAGCAGATGGTTCAGTAGAACGATTTAAGGCGAGGTTGGTAATCCAGTTTCACGCAAATACCATGTGTAGATTTTACTGAGACCTTTGCTCTAGTGAGTAAACATGTATCCATACGTGTCTTTTTATCAACAATTATGGCAAAAGGATGGGAAATATACCAAATGGATGTGAATAATGCCTTCTTACAAGCGATCTCGAAAAAGAACTATACATGAAGCTTTTGCCGATTTTAGTTCTGCAAAATCAAATGCGAAGTGCAAACTATTAAAGTTGCTATATGGGCTCAAGCAAGTTTCGAGAAATTGGTTTAAGAAGTTGGCGACTACTTTGCGTGCATTTGGATTCAAACAATGTGTATCAGAAAGCACACTTTTCTTGTATCAAAAGGGGGACAAATTTATGGGATTACTAATATATGTCGATGATATTATACTAACTGACAACAATTCAAAGGCATGTGTAGATTTCAAATGTTATCTTGATAGTCTATTAAAGATAAAAGATCTTGAAAGATTAAAATATTTTCCCGGGATTGAAGTGGCTCGTTCCCCTTCAAGTACATTTTTTAATCAAAGAAAATTCACTTTGGATATTTTAAAAGAAATTGGTTTAAGTGGATGTAAGCCCGTGTATACTCTTTTTAAGCAGAACCATAAGTCAGGTCTTGCTAGTGGAGTATTTTACTCAAAACTAGAGCAACATCACAGGTTAGTAGGACGTTTATTGTACTTAACAATAAGACAACCTGACATCACATACACGATTCATGTAATCGGTCAATTTGCTCATGCGCCTCGAGTGAAACATCGAGAAGGGCTTTTGCGTGTATTAAGGTATTTAAAGGGGTGTCCATGACAAGGCATAATGTTAGAAAGTAATTCTGACATGGTGTTGCGTGCTTATTGTGATGCCGACTGGGCCAGTTGTCCTCTGACTAGAAAATTATTGACGGGATCAGATGTTCAACTTGGTCTTTCTTCTATATGCTGGCGAAGCAAGAAGCAGTCCACCGTTTCCAGTTCTTCGGCAGAGCCCGAATATCGTGCAATGGCAATGACTACCGGTGAAGTCATATGGTTATGAAGATTTTTGTATGAGTTATTTGTTCCTCAAAGAGGAGCTACTAGTCTATTCAGCGATAACAAGACAGCTCTGCATATAGCCAACAATCCGGTGTTTCATGAGAGAACGAAACACATTTAGGTCGATTGTCATTTCATTCGAGAAAAACTGATTTCAGGTAAATTATTGCCTCGTTATCTTCCATCACATATACAACTCGCTGATTTGTTTACGAAAGGTCTTAGTAAACATCAGTTTCAGTTTCTGATCTGTAAGTTGGGTCTTTTAAATTTTCATGCTCCAACTTGGGGGTAATAAGTTCAGCCCAAGCCCGAAACCCGAAATTTTTTCATTCTGACATGGGCCTCCTATATTTTATCCAGTAATATATAATATATTTAGGATTGCAGTAATAATATATGTGGTCTGCAACAACACAAAACCTTCTTCTTTTCTTCTTAATATCATGTAATTACTTTTCCTGAGAACCCTAGTGTTATTACTTTTTACGTTTGATCTATTACATCATCTTTTCAAGAAGCTTAATCGCTAAGAAATTATTTTCGAAAATGTCCCACCCCACTATCCAATAACGTACTCTATAAAGATGAAAAGCTTGATGCTAAATTTTCAAAATATGAGTTCTGACTGATTGAAGTATATTTTTTTGATCATGTTAGCATTTTAGATGAAATAACAGTCAGATGAAATGGCGGTTGACGCAACAATATTTGCAACTGTTGAAAACCGGAAATGATCTAGATTTCCAATAGAAATTAGAAGTCTTTTAAATTTAACATAGTAATATAGAAGATTCATTTAAGATTTTTTAAAAATTGCAGCCCCGCTTAAGTTAGCCATAAAGAATAAGAAGTTTGACCGGACATCAAAGTGTTAGGATAGTTTCAAACGGCCGAAAAGGATACTAATATAAACACCTATGTCAAGTTTGCCATATGATAAGAGAATTTTTGTTATTTTCAATGATGCATCCCATAAATTTTAGAATGTTTACTCATGTAACACGGGAAACTGACCGCATAGGCATCAAGGCAACTTTAAAAAAAATTTTAAAAAAATATTCTAGCCAGGTTTAGAGCTTGAGTTAATGATGAAGATTATTTGCAATTCCGTTATACAAAGCAAACTGTCCTACAATTTATTAATCATCTATGATACTGATCCTTGAATAATTTTTATTTTAATCACACAAGAATGGACGATTGCCCTAAAATTTATAGAAATTATAAGTTTGAGCCTGAGTTCATAAATCGAAATCACAACCATATCGCAATATATTTCAATGAATCGCATAAGCCCCGGTACCCGGACATGCTGGTAAATGGTAATCTTCGTTTGAAACTCAATTCTTTTTAATGAAATTATGCATCCGGGAATTGTATTCAAAAGAAATACGGGTCTAGTACCTGTGAACAACAGAACAAGTTACCTTGCCTGTATTTTGGTAGATGATATGACAATACCTTGTGCTCCTAAAATATTTTACAATGTTATGCACTACTTTTTATAACACTATTATAAACTTTAGAGATATTTTAAAATCATCAATAATAAACTTCGAAAGCATGTCCTTTATTTAATCAAATTTATACCAGAGATGGAAATCGTAGTATAATTTGTTTTTTATTAATTAACTTGAATCTAGAAACTAAAATAGCTTTTTACCTGTGTTTGAAAAGTCTTTCTCTACTCCCCCAAGAGGTTGATGTCAATTTAGTACGTGCACAGTGTAAAGTTTCAATTAGCAACAGATTACAAAGAATATCAAGACAGCTATAAGTGATGATTTGGAAGACATGAAGAGGCAGAGTAGCTAGGGTATCAGGAATCATCTACGGAAACTATTAAAATAATGATGTGGTAGAGAAGAGGTCTGCAACAAAAACAAGGTAAGAAGAACATTGCAGCAGTTAATTTTTTTTTAAAACAGAATAGATGAATTGACAAACGACATGACAACACATGCATAAACTTGATTATGAGTATTTGATGTTTACCTTCCAAATTATTCACAGTCAATTAAAAATATATTTTTTAATCAGCAATGCAAGGGTGCCGAATTAGATCCAAAAATGATATAGTGCCCGTTTGCGAAATCTTAAAATAAGTAACTTATGACTTAAAATGATTAAGTGCGAAATAAGTGATAAGTTGATAAATACTTATAAGTTCTATAAGTGTTTGGATAAATTTACTTATAAGTCAGAATTTTTTTTACTTAAATGAATTAAAACAAATAATTATTAAATATAATTATCTTAGTTCATGAATCTTAAATTATAAAATATTTAAAAATTTATATTTTAAAATCAAAACTTTAGAAAAAAGTGAAAAAATGAAAATAAGTTGGAAAAAAGTACGTCACTGCCAACTTTCAACTTATCAGCTTATAAGTTGTAAATTCAGCTTATAAGTTGGGTCGATAAACACTCGTCGATAAGCTGTTAAGGGCTTATAAGCCATAAGTGGCTTATAAGCCGGTAGCCAAACAAGCCCATAATCCAACGTCACAATTTTGGTAAAGGATAGTGAACACGATACGAAATTACATGAACAATTATAATTTGGGTTTGAAAATTTGATATACGAACACAAAATATAGGGATATAATTAGAGTCAAAATTAGTTTTTGAAATAGGCACACGACACAAAACGAAAATATACGAAATAAATAAATAAATAAATGATCTTTAAAAATCTTTATTTTTATAATATAACTTATATATCTTATTCTATTACTAAATAACAAATATGAATATTCAATTTTTTATAAGTTATTTATTTGGAATTTAGTTGTTTACTATCCGGATAATTTAGTTATCTACTATAGTTTCTTCTAATTGATTTTTTCGTATATAATTAATGTATTTCCGTTTACCAAACAGGCAGACACAAATTTATTAGTCCCACTTAATATCAGCCAAGTGGTACACAAATACAAATTCAAATTAAATTTTTGTTTAAGATTTTGACATGAAAACTAGAAAATATATGAAACCAATGTACACGTTAGTGACCAAAGTCTACTTCCACATATGTGACATGCATAATTTAATTCGGTGTAAATGTCTTAACAATTTATGATGTGCAAATGATTTTTTTAATGGTTGGAGGTTTAACATTTTCTGGAAATTATTAGTCCTTACTTTGGTGATTAATGAAATAAGTTATTGTACAATTAAAATTTTAGAAATTGCACTGAGGATGTAAGAGTGTGCAAGTCAAATCTTAAATTTAGTATGACTAGTCAATCTTTGATATTGAAGGAGCAACTTACCTGCCATTAAAAAATATTTGAAAATAATAAATGACCTGATTTAATTAGTGGGATTCATATATATATTCACATATATATATATATATGTAATTAAAAGGACTTATTATTAATGACCAAATAAGTAATAATATACTGACAATTTTGAATAGGTTAGTAATTTTCATATCGAACTAACATCAGGTCAATCTAAAGTCATGGAGTAATATCATGTAATTTAAATTATTAAAAATTAAATGAACTAATGTGTTGAGAATTGTAAATTTCATTTAAAATTGAAAAGTTTAATCAACCGAGAAAATAAAAAAAAAACATTTAGAAGGGAATAAATTTTTATTTTAATTTATTTGAACTTCAAACCTTTTAATTTTTCCGGACAAACATAAAAACCTGCTGTTTATTTGGGGATATATAAGGGAAATTCAATTCTGCTGTTTTGGTCCCACATCGTGGGAGTAATAAAATCTGGCTCCCCATCGTAGCTAGGTCACCAGTTCTATATTTGCATTTCAAGTCAGCCCGGGTCTCCATCTATTGCTTTTCTGAGAAATTCTTACACCTGTTTGAGTAGATCGTTCAACACTCTCTACTGCATAGCCCTGCATGTGAACCAGAGAACTGGCCTGTATAACTTTAAGACAATACACAACTATTCACCACTTTTATTTTTTGATTTTGTACTTATATAGTATTTATGGTAACTAGATGGTTGAAAAACAACCCGTTTAGTTAGGGTTTGGAGTCAGTTGACAGGAAAACAACCTTAGCTAGTTAGCTCAGACACAACTAGGGTTTTCACTGTAGGGTTATTGAGTTAGCTACACTTTCCATTTTAGGGTTTCATATATCAAGAAAACAAGTTTATATGTAATATATTGATTTAGCACACATATTGTTTCTTTTCTATAAAATATGGATTTTGGTTTGGCCGTTAGTTTAGTTTGACTTAATTGAATTTAAAAGTTTAACTAATAAAGATTATCAACAATAAAATGTTAGAGCATCCCCATTCAAATTCCCATACTCATCCCCATCCCAAAAACTTATTAAAAATGATAATTTCCTAAAATTTTATTCATGTTTTAAAACTTTCTACATACCATTCCCCATTTCTGTCCCTACTTCCCTTTTATTAATTTTTATTTTTTTTCATTTACAATTTTAACTTTCAATTTAATTTAATTTTATATATTCTTTAATGTCATTATTTATTAACACATTTGAATTTTTCATGATTATAAAAAATATACTTATATTATTATTTTTAATTTTTTTGGTAAAAAAATTTAAGAAAATTTCAAAATATTGAATATATATTATTTATTTAAAATATTAATATGTGTTAAATGTTAAAATGATATAAATTTGAGATAAAAAGAATTGAATAAAATGAGAAATGAAATGGGGAATGAATAATGAAATTCCAAAGACAGGGATTTGGTTTTAGTCCCTAAAACTATACCATTACAGAATGTTATTTTCTGGTGAATGTAGTTTCCCGTCGGTTCTGTGTAATTGGGGAAGGATTTCAGTTCCGTTCGTTAGCCCGAGACTAAAGTATACTCCCTCCCTATGTTCCCGTCATGCATTTTAGGGTTCCAGTCAAGCATAATTTCATGCTTTATTTTATATTATTTTTTTCTTTTAAATAAAAATTAAGTATTTGAAGTTTAATTTTAAAAAGGAAAAAAATTAAAAAATAAATTATGAAAGTATTTAATATTTTTATCTAAAAATACGTGTCGAGTCGAGTATTAAAAAAAACTGATATGAATCGAAGGGAAGGAAGGTGTTATACCCAAAATTTGGCATTGGATTGACTCAGTTCAAATGCGGCTTATATACGGTCAAACCCGGTACAGAGTTGAGGACGCGTCCTGGCTTGTAGGACGCGCCTGTATTTGATTTGATACTCTATTGATTGGTAATAGCGAAGCTTGGACCAGGACGCGCCCACTTGTGTTAGACGCGTCAACATAGGGAAAATTATTTGGTAAATATGATCTTGTGGCATTGGAAGATGGAGGACGCGCTTGTCTCCACTAGGACGCGTCCTGTAGCTTTGGCACGCTATAAGGAACGATTGGTGAGGAAACAGGGTTGGATTTATGAATGGAAGGGCGCGCCCAAGAGGTTAGGACGCGTCCTGTGATTGATCTTTGTGCTCTCAATGGGGACTTCAGGGAAAAGCTTGTATGGAGGGGAGCAATGGAGGTTATTTTTACTAATGTATTTGTTGTAGGTACTCTTTGAAGAATTCCCTCCTTGAGACGGTCAAGGAGGGGGATGTCCGTGAAAAGCTTGAAGGCCTCCAGGGGTATGCCTGATGATTGAAGGCCTCCTCCTGTATTCAACGGGTGTCCTCGTTGGGGATGCGGGGTTTACTTTGGTGTGTGCTTTGGGAGCTCTGTTCTTGTATTCAATGGGTGTCCTCGTTGGAGAACTTTGGAGTCATCCTGCACTTTGCACCCAAGAGCTTGGGATCACCTGTCCTGTTATCTGGTGGGTTATCCTCATTCGGGGGACAGGGACGCGTCTGGCACTTGGGGTGAACCGTGGCTATACCTGCGTTCGTAAATCAAGGGAGATAGTTGTAGCGGAATGTTATCCTTGCGCAGGGAGATGCACTATCCGTGAAGTCCTACGATTACGGACGAGCCTTGGGCCTTCGCGGTTGGGCCTCATAGTTGGACATTCCTAAAGCTAGCGGAAGACGGACTTTGGATGGGCTTCTATTGGACCTAGGGATGAGAAGTCTAAGTCCATTAGACTTCCTGTTCTACGAGAACTACGTCAGGCTTGATCCCTATATAAAGGGTACGTAGGCATATTGAGAGGGTAAGAAGTTGAGAGCTGATAAGAGAGCCACCACTTACTCTGATCAATCTTATCCTAAAACAACCACAATCAACCACACACCGCTTAAGTTTTCGGCAAAGAATTACCGTCACAGATCTTAGTTCCGGCGAGAAACCTCAATCTTTGTTGTTACCAGATTCCTCCGTCAACAAATTGGCGCTAGAAGGAGGGGTGCTGATTAAGGTCGCAATCTTAGGAGGAAAAGATGTCTTACAATCGTGATGGAAGTTCTTATGATGGAAGTGACAGCAGGTCGGAAGGAGAAGGCGGGGGGCGCTATACTCGCCACGAACCTTACGTTCCCAGGAACATGGCAGATCCACCAAGGGCTCCGGATGTGGGGGGGACACCTCCAGTTCTCATCAGCAATGCTGATATATTGGAGCAATTATATCGCATGGGGGATACTCTTAACAGTTTTAACTCAAGACTGAACACGGTGGAGCGTCGAAAGACGAGGAGAGGTCGTCGTTTCCCCCGTCACGGTCATGCATTGGGAAAATCCCCTGTAGTTGAAGGAGATACCCGGGGGAGCGGGGAAAACCCGCAAATCACTCCACGGCGCTTGGAGTACTCTGATGATGTAGAACCTATTGTGGAGCTTGCGGATGAAGACACTGATGGCAGAGAAAGACCTCGCCTGGGTAACCAAGTAGTGCCACACCCACATAGGTCTGGGCATACGATGGAAGAGCGTCGTCGTGCGGAGAACACTCAAAACAAAGATGAGGAAGGAAGGGATCTTTCAGCCTTAAAAATAAGGATTGGCATAAGGTTGGAGGACGACGATTTGAGGATGTTGCTGGTAGAATGGCAAAAGGAAGGAAACGCCGGAGAAGCGAGGCCCCGTGACACGACGTGTGTGCCCCCGGCATTCCAAAGGGATGACGGGGCGCGGCATCGCGAGCACGAGCATGCCCCTCCGCGAGGAAGACCCGGGAATTACTACCGGGAATATCAGAGGAATGGACGAGGAAGAATGGGATATCAATACGGAAGAGCCCCTTACAATGGTAGGAGAGTTGGAGCACACTCCGCTGGAGAAGCCCCCGCCGTTATTCCCGTAGCTTCCCACAGCGTTACTGGTAATGGGTCTGGGGCGCGTCCTCATGACCAGGACGGCGGGCGAATTCAAGTAAGAATGCAGAACAATGATGAAATTCCGCGACGCGGTCAAGATGAACCTCGCGTACGGGAAAATATCCAGGACCAAAATGGTAACATGCCACCGCCGCAGCCTCATGGCGAGGGGAGGCGAGATCCTCCGCCACACCCGGGGGGTAATCAAGGGGAATTTCAGCAAGTCGCAGAGCAACCCCAGAAGCCTAATGTTCAAACCATTCCCGGGGTAGGGACGTTTAATGTGAACGACCTCAAGAGGTTGCTCAACCATCTTGAGGGAGGAAGAGTAACGGAGACTGCGCAAGCTCCTTCTCCTTTTGCTGCTGTCATAAGGGAGGCGCAATTGTCCGCTGGATACAGGAACACAACCAACGACTTGCGTTTTCATGGGAATTCTGATCCTGTGGAATTCCTGGGGCATTTTAACATTGAAATGGACGTGTACCAAGTCCCTGATTTGGCTCGATGCCGTCTCCTGGCAGCCACTTTCAGAGAAGGCGCTCAGTAGTGGTTCCAAAAACTTGGTCCAGGTATGATTTCATCCTGAGAACAGATGAAAACTTTGTTTTTGACACAATTCCAAGCCACGGTGAAGTATACACCACCTGTTACGACGCTGGCTAATGTGAAACAATAGGAAGGAGAAAGTTTGACTTCGTATTTCAAGAGGTTTAATGCAGAATCTATTTTGGTGAGGGGTGCAACTGACGAAACATTGAAAATATTGCTTATAGCTGGGTTGCGTGTGGGGACGGATTTCTGGAAGTACCTATAAGGGAAGGACCCAGTGTCGCTAGCTGATGTGCTTGCGCAGGCGGAGTCGTTCAAAACAATCGAGCAGTCGCTTGCAGAAACAAAAAAGAATGACAATACCTATAACTCCAAGGGGCGATCCAAGAGAAGAGACAGATCCTTGAGCCCAGATTATCGGCGAAACGCCAGAAGCCCTAACAGGGTAAATGCTGCGAGCTCGCGGAGAGAATGGAGCCCACCATCGAACTACGAGAGAAGAGTCAGCAATTATACACCGCTGGCAGCGTCCATTGATCATATCTTCGAGGTAAATAAGGATAGAGGAATCTTCAAGAAGCCCGACCGTCTAACTTCATGGCAGAGCAGAGACGAGAAGAAGTATTGTGACTACCATGAGTCTACTGGCCACGACAACCATGAGTGTCGTCACTTGCGGGATGAGATTGAGGAATTGATCAAGGCAGGGTACCTAGGAGAATGGATTGACAAGGTGAAGCGACTGCAGGGGACTTGATGACAAGGGTAAGGATGAAAAACAGCCCCCGCGGGCGGAGGATGTTCAAAAAACTAGCAGAGGTCAAGTTTCAGAGGGCTGGCAGTATCAGGGCAATTTTCGGAGGATACCCTTTTGTTGGTGATAGTAATCGAGCACTGGAGAAAAACTGCGAGAGAAGCGTGATATCCACCGCTCACCAACATCCACAGCTTGGAAGATAGACCCCCGAAGGTCTTTAAGGGAAGAGTCCGCTGATATTACGTTCAAGGAAAAAGAATCTAGGTGGGATGCATCATCCTCACAACGATGCGCTAGTGATTACCATGCTTATTGGGGCAATGAACGTACATCGAGTCTTCTTGGATAATGGTAGTTCTACAAACATCTTGTACTACAGCACCTACAAAAAGCTGGGTTTCCCAGATAGTGACATGTATTTCGAAGATGCGCACGTCTATGGCTTTACTGGGGAAGCAGTGAGAGTTATGGGTTCGGTCAGGCTTCCCGTCACGCTCGGGGAAGGGGCTTTGTCGGTTACTCAAATGATAGATTTCAAGGTGCTAGATCAGGATTCCGCGCACAACGTGCTGGTCGGTAGACCTTGGTTGCGAGCGTTCAGGGTGATAACCTCGATACACCACTTGATGATAAAGTTCCCTAACGCCAACATGAGTTGGCAGTCTGAGAGGGTCACAGTATGAGTCACGCGACTGCTATCACAAGGCTGTCAAGGAATTTCAGCAGAAGAAGGTATGAAGGGAAAGGTCTCCCATTTGAAGATGTAGAAGATATTCATACAAAACCTGAGTGGAGAGGTCCATGCCCACTATTTTGTTGAAAGCCCCGGAAAGGAAGAAACCAATGCCTCTGGGAACTCTTTTTTGACTGCGGGGACGTGTTTCGAAGATCCGTAGCGTAGAAGAAGTGGTGGTGAGTCATACAGAGGAAATCATATAGAAAGAGGTTAACGGGGAAAGTTGGAAGGAAGAAGTGAGATTTTGCAAGGTCTCGGGAATAACTTCAAGGTTGATGCTCCTCGAGAGAAGGACGCGCCCTTGAATAAAATTAAGGTTGATGCTCCTCAAAATGAGGACGCGCCCTCTTCATCTGCGTTACGCAAGGCTGCGTCCTGTCTGGAGGTGGACGCTCCCACTCATGAGGACGCGCCCTCAGATATAAAAGTGGAAGTTGAAGACCCCTGAGATTTTGATTTCGATTTGGATCCCAGGATCCCTATGACCACTGAAAAGACGGGACCGGCCGAAGACACAATATCCATACCGGTTGATAAAGATGACCCGAGCAAGGTTTTGAAAGTGGGGTCCCAGTTGGCTGATGAAATGAGAAGAAGTCTTGCCCGCTTCCTAATTGCAAATCTTGATGTCTTTGCATGGAGTTATTCAGATATGATAGGAATCGACCCAGAAGTAATGTGTCACCGTTTGAATATCCTTCCGAATTGTAAGGGCATGCGTTAGAAATGTCGCCCGGTAAGTGGAGAAAGGGCAATAGCATTAAAAGAAGAAGTGGACCAGTTGTTGGAGGTGGGGCTAATCAAAGAATCTTTCTACCCCGAATGGCTTGCAAATCCGGTAGTGGTGAAGAAACTGAATGGGAAGTGGAGAACATGTGTGGATTTCACAGATCTCAATAAGGCCTGCCCAAAGGACAGCTTCCCGTTGCCAAGAATCGATCAGTTGGTTGATGCAACGGCGGGGCATACGTTGCTGACTTTTATGGATGCATACTCCGGTTACAATCAAATTCCGATGTATGGCCCCGATCAAGAACATACATCCTTCATTACTGACAGGGGGTTATACTGTTACATAGGAATGCCGTTTGGATTGATTAATGCTGGCGTGACCTACCAGCGGTTGGTAAACATGATGTTCAAGGATCAAATCGGGAGAACTATGGAAGTGTATGTGGATGATATGTTGGTAAAGTCCAAGGTAGCGGGTGACCACATCAAGCACTTGATGGAGATGTTTAACATTCTGAGGAGGTTTCGTATGAAATTAAATGCGTAAAAATGTGTGTTCGGCGTGGAGTCGGGCAAGTTTCTCGGGTTCATTGTCAACCATAGGGGAATTAAGGCCAACCCCACAAAGATCAAGGCATTGATGGATATGAAATCACCCACCAATGTGAAACAAGTGCAGAGTTTGACTGGGAGAATCGCCGCGTTAAATCGATTTGTTTCCAAGTCGTCCGATAGATGCAAGGAATTTTTCAAGGCGATCAAATTAGCTGAGAAAGACTTTGTATGGACGTCAGAATGTGAAGAGGCTTTCAAAAGAATCAAGGAGCAACTGGGAAACTCTCCCATGTTGTCAAAGCCGTTAGATGGGGAGTCTCTAATACTGTACCTCGCAATGTCTGAATATTCGATCAGTGCAGTTCTGGTTAGAGAAGAAGATGGGCAACAATCACCAGTGTACTACGTGAGCAAGCGGTTACACGATGCTAAAACTCGCTACATAAGCATGGAGAAACTGGTTTACGCCCTGATTCTTGCGTCAAGAAAATTGCGACCGTATTTTCAAGCCCATAGAGTTGAAGTTCGTACAGCGTACCCGCTGCGACAGGTTCTGCACAAACCAGAGTCATCAGGCAGAATGCTGAAATGGGCTGTGGAGTTGGGACAGTTTGATTTGGAATATGTACCTCGAACAGCGATAAAAGGGCAAGCCTTAGCCGATTTCTTGCTTGGAATTTGATTCTGAAATTGATGATAAAGCTTTGGTAATGCTACATCCGCCTCATTCTGAGGAGTCTTTGGAGGAGTTTCTGCATCCTTGGTGGATCTTGCATGTGGATGGGGCGGTTAACAATGGAGGAGCAGGTGCGGGTATAGTACTTGTGTCTCCAGGAGGGCCACCATCTGATGAGCGCCATTCATTTCAAGTTTTATGCAACCAATAATGATGCGGAGTATGAGGCGCTGATTAATGGCCTGAAAATCGCTTTGGAAATGGGGGTGCGGAACTTAATTGTAAGAAGTGACTCAGAGTTGTTAGTGAATCAGGTGAACGGGGGATTTCAAGCGCGAGGCCCTACGAACAGAATTATACTTGAGATGTACACAGTGCCTGATTGGAATGTTCAAAGAAGTTAGATTGGAATGTGTTCCGCGGGAGAAGAACAGTAATGCGGATGCTCTGGCAAAAATGGGGTCGCAACAAGAGGCTGTGTTGTTAGGATCCATCCCCCTTGAAATCAGGAGATTCCTAGTATCCCAGAGGTAGAAACTATGCGAGTGGATGAGGCTCCCAAGGAAACATGGATGACGCCCATTCTAGCTTACATTCGCAAGGGAATACTCCCCGAGGATAAGTTTATGGCTCGCCGACTCTGCTATCAGGCTGCAAGATACGTGATATACGACGAAGTCCTGTACAAGAGAGGGTTCAACCAACCTCTGCTTAGGTGTGTTGAAGAAGAAGAAGGAAATTACATCCTAAGAGAGGTGCATGAAGGAATCTGTGGCAATCACTCGTGGGGTAGCTCGTTGGCAATGAAAGTTTTGCGCCAAGGGTATTATTGGCCCACAATGAGAGAAGATGCTATAAATTTCGTCAAGGCATGTGATCGCTGCCAGCGCTTTGCAAACTACTCGTCTATGCCGGCGACACTCTTGACGCCTATGGCAAGCCCGTGGCCGTTCGCCATGTGGGGAATTGATCTTATCGGAGAATTGCCGAAAGCTAAAGGAGACGTCAAATATGCAGTGGTTGCAGTCGATTACTTTACTAAATGGGCGAAAGCTATGCCACTGGCTACTATCACCGCAAAGAAAATCAGGGATTTTGTGTTCAACTCAATCGTATGTAGGTTCAGAATCTCTTACAAGCTTGTCTCCGACAATGGAAAGCAGTTTGATAGCAAGGAATTGCAACAACTATGTGAGGAGTTGAAAATCAAGAAGGAGTTTGCGGCGGTCTATCATCCTCAAAGTAATGGACAAACAGAAGCTGTTAACAAAATAATAAAGCATACCCTCAAAACCAAGCTGGAGGAACGCAAAGGGAATTGGCCTGAAGAACTCCCGAAGGTGGTGTGGTCATACAACACTACGCCACGATCTACTACGGGAGAAACACCGTTTATGCTGACTTACGGCTACGAAGCTATAGTCCCCGTGGAAGTTGGATCGGGATCACTTTGCAGAGATTGTTACAGAAAAGAAGATGGTGAGGTTAATCAAAGGCTTCATTTAAATCTCTTAGAGGAGACGAGGGAAAATTCTCAGCTAAGGCTAGCGGCATATCAGCAACGCGTTGCAAGGTATTATAACAAGAAGGTAAAAGGACAATTGCTGAAGGTGGGAGATTTGGTACTTAGGAAGGTGATGCCCAATACAAAGAACCCCCGACATGGAGTGTTTGGAGCTAATTGGGAAGGACCATACAGAGTAAAGTCCATCCTGTGGAAGGGGACTTATCACCTTGAAGATATGGAAGGGAAGCTAGTTCCGCGAGCTTGGAATGCGGAACATCTCCGAAAGAATTACCAGTAAGGCGCGGCTTTGGCCCCTTACATATTTCTTTTATTATTTTATTTTATTATTTTGGGTTATGCCCGGATTATAGGCTAGAATTAAATAAATTCCTCCTAGCCTAGGGGGGTAGTGCATGTACTACTTATCTTGGAACTAGTTGAAGGGCCATTTTTTAGAAATAATTTCCCCACAGAGCATAGTAGCTGTGGGACTGGTGCACTATTGACATCAGAGCGCATTATAAATAAAAGTTTGAAACTTTCCAAAAAGATATTTGCTCAGTTTGCTTGGTTACATGACGCGTCCTAAACGTAGGACGCGCCCTAAGCTAGGGTTTTATATGAATGATAACTGAAGTAGTGGTTGTCAAAAGGAACAATGAAACTCAAGGAAAATGTACTATTTTCAAGGATGCGCCCAAGTTATCTTGGTTGATGCTCCTTTAGAATGAATGTTACTGTAATATTGACAACATAATTGAAAAAGAAAAAGTCCTTGTTAAGGACGCGTCCTGCTTGAAGGATGATGTATTTTGGATCAAAGGTGAGGCGCGTCAAAACCATAGGACGCGCCCACTTGAGCCTTGTGCCTTGATTAAATACACAGGTATAACATGGTGCTATTCTCGTATGTTTTGCAAACAAAAATATTCATTAAATAAATAAAAGACGCGTCCAGTCGAGGAGGACGCGCCCAGGATGGTTACTTGCTTAACTGGTGATAGTCAAAATAGACGTGTCCTAAGACTAGGACGCGTCCATGTGAATGGCAAAATAGGATGCTAAGTAAAAATATGCATGGATAAGGCGAAGAGGTTTTTATAAAAAAAAGTGCAGACAAATGAAGTTCAAACATGGATACTACAACTTGCAAGGCTTCAAGGGGCCCGCACCCTTAAAATAGTTCAAGTACATAGAAGATAAAGGACGCGTCCTAAGTAGGAGGCACGTCTTGTGGCTTGTCTTGGTCTTCTGCAGGGGGAGGATGAGTCTGAAGTGGATCAGGATCAGGGGACGCGTCCTCTTCCTCTAAGCCCAGAAAAATCCTCTTGTTCTTGATGGAGTTCGCGGCCCTGACCCTGAAATCATTTACCCATATCTGGGTATCTGCATCAAACTTTGAGAATGTATACTCTGGGTCATTGGCAATGAACCCAGAGCACCATTCTTCAAACCCAGCCTGGAAGCCGTGTTGGTAAACTAGCTTCTTTTCCTCTGTCCATCCATGCAGCCTATCATCATTTAGGGTGTCAAGCTCCAGCTGCATAGTGGAATTCAGTGCAATGACACTGTCCATTTGCTTCGCTATGGAGGAGACATTGCCTTCCAACACAGCTTTTTCCGTCTCCAAACGCGTCCTCTCCCCCTCCAGATGTTTGATCTCAGCATCTTTTTCTGCAACAAGCAGGGTAATGTATCTCTCCAGAGATTTAACTTTGTCTTCAGCCTGGCTCTTTGCAGTGTCTGTAGCAGCAAGACGCGCCCTGAGCCTGGCGGCCATATTAGCACTCTGCCTGGCATGCAGGTGAAGCTCAGCTGCAGCCCTCACCATGGCCTCCTCTGTTTGCTGCTCTGTTCTAAAAGTCCAACCTCTGACTTCATCCTCTGTGAAATCCCCAACAGAGGACACGCCCAGGTATCTGAGAACAAAAGACTGGTCATCAGGAACTACCTTTTGACGCTTCGAGGGCGCGTCCTCCACCTTCTCGGGAATGTCAAACACGGTAGTGTCGATTATTTTTGGCGGAGGAGAAGGATTTGCAACAGGAGGTGGGGTTTTTGCCTTTGGATCAACCTTTGTATGGGGCAGTTTTTTGGCCCTTAGCTTTTTGGAGGCCCCAATTGCGAATCCTTTGGGAAAAGAGGCCATATCTGCGATATAAACATGAAAAGTGATTAGTTATTTACCAGAAGACGCCACATGAGAGTAAGACGCGTCCATATTATGATGCTACATGCATGAAAAGATGGCAATCAAAATAAGTGTGTAAAGATATAACAAGGAAAGTGAAAGACATGAGTAATGCATAAGTGTGTCATGCAATGAATGACGCGCCCTGTACATATAGCGCGCCCTGCCTAGGGACATTAGCTATGATAGATTATGGAAAAATATAAGCCGTGGGAATATAAAACATGCAAGACGCGCCCTTAGCAGATGTATGTGCGTGAAATATTTTTGATTTTTATGAAGGTTGACATTTTTCAAATGGGGAGCTATGATGAGTTATGGGAAAATCATAAGTCATAGGTATATAGTACAAATCCTAAATAATAAAAAAACAGGACGCGTCTTGTGAACGAGACGTGCCCAACTCGAAGACGCGTGTGCGTGCATCTGTAAAACTTATGTAAGTTAATACTTTTGAATGGGGAGCTACTCGTGTAGCTGTGGACGCGTCCAACATTTATGACGCGTCCTCCCTCACTTAAACTTACCTTGTTCAAAGTCGAATTGCTTACTAATATCGATTTAGATCACCTCCGCGGCACTAAGGCCCCTGGTTTTTTCCGAGGTTGTAAGAACGGGTTTGCCGTTATGAAATTCACGGAACTTGCAGATAGAGCCAACCCGGGATGATAGCGCGCCCACTAGTTTGAGGTTGTCTTCTGTAATCATGTCCTTGAGGTTAAAATGCTTCTTTGCATACTGGAGTACCTTGTCTGCCCTCTTTTTCCTTTTCCCTGATAGTTCCTTCTGGACTCTTTTGTCTAGAGATAAAGGATAGTAAGAATTTGTTAAAGAAAAAGGGAGGACGCGCCATTTCAAGAGGACGCGTCCAGTGTATGAAAGCATGTTTTGCGAGTCACTTACTTGGTTCTAGGTTGAAATGAACACGGGATCTCTTGACGTCATAGATATAGAAAAAGGGTTCTTTCCAATCCCTTTCATGGCTGATCTTGCCCTCATTAAATCCCTTGTTGTTCAGCCACTTGTTGACAACGAAGAAGTGATAACCAGGGATTGATTTTCTTATGCTGAAAAGAAGCTGAATTCTTTCATAGAGGGCGCGCCCAGTCTGAGGTTGTGGTACATCATGTACAAAGCCCAAGCCAGTTTGTATGAGTTTGGAGACAGTTGGATCGGAGCAACGTCATACCACTTCAGGATCTTCTTAATGTATGGGTGCAAGGGCGCGCCCACGCCTAAAGAAATCAATTTCGGTGTAAGCACCATTTTGGGGATCCTTTGGTTCCCGATGTTGAAGATGTGTGGTCTCATGGTCCGAAGAGGGCGCACCCAGATGCCTTCCATGTCGTAGTATTTCATGTGCCACTGGATTTCCTGGTCAGTCGCAGTAGAATTAAGGGCTACGCATGCCAGCTTACCTTCTTTCTTCCTTCTGTCATTTTTCTTTGTTTCAGTTAGGGTACCAAACCTGGTCCAGTTACAATCTAGTTCTACATCTGAAGGATCCCAATGCTCTAGGGGAGAATCAGACTTCTGAGGAGATACGGGGTATGTCTCAGGGTCAGGAACCCTTCTTTCGAACTCACTTACGCTGTGAGGGGACGCGTCCCCAGAATGAGCCGCGTCCTGAGATGTTGACGCGTCCTATGTGTTTGACGCGTCCATATCTGAAACAACTGTTCTTTTGGGCTTTTGGCTTGTAGTAGGCACAATTTTGTCGTCCGTCCAATCTTCGATGGCTGCCCTGGTATGGAGAACTGGGGTTCTTTGCCTTTTAACTCTCTTCTTTTCCATTCTTGAGCTTATGGGAACATGGTCCATGGAATCGGAGCTGGAATCAGACATTATTGAGTTTTTTGATTTAAGGGAGCAGGAGACGCGTCTTTCTGCTCTAAGGAAGGAATTCGTCCTGTGGATTTTGGGAAAGTCGCGTTTAAAAGAGATCAGGTGTGGGGAATAGATTCCAATACGTTTGTTGAGAGCCTTAAACGGGTGAAATGGTGAGGAAGAAGACGCGTCCTCCAGCTGCAAAATAAGGAATAAACATTTGAGGATGCGTCCAAAAAAAAAAGATGGTGGATGAATGAACCATAAGGAAGATGCTAGAGGACGCGTCCTAAGAACTTATCGTATGAAATTCACTATCAATACGCGTCCTAGTAAGGTGTTGCCTTATATGACCTTTAGTTAAAATGGCTTAAACATATGCCTTTAACAAAGGAAAATAAGACGCGCCTTGACGGGAAGACGCGTCCTACATGGTTACGATGGTTGAATGTTAATCGACTGTTAGCAATTTGGGGGAAATATGATAAAATCCCAGAAACATGCAGTTGGGAGATCAGGGAAGCTAAATATGTTATATTTGCCTATACATACACATATACATACAAAAGAGCATGAAGAACAGTGCATGGAAACTTGAAGCATATGAACGATTTCTTGCTTATTCAAACCAATGTATTTTGTCAAATAAAGGAATAGGAGGAGATTTGTGTACCTTTTGAGTTGGGAAGTTGATTGAGCAAGAGAAATCAAGTAATGGGAGGCTAAATCGTCGGGATTTTGAGCCAAAAGTTTGAGAATGGCGGTAATGGTGGTTTTCGGAGAGAAAGAATAAGGTGCAATTGTGGGTTGGAGGAAGATATTTATAGAGGATAGTCAGCTTATGAGGGCGACAGCTGTACACCACGGATATGGAGTGAAGGAAAGGCGCGTCCTCTGTCTTTGACGCGTCCTGTGAGCCAAATTTCGGTTTTTAGGGAAAGAAATTCCAATTTTGTTTTTAACTGCAAATGGAATTTGGGGGGTAGTTGTTATACCCAAAATTTGGCATTGGATTGACTCGGTTCAAATGCGGCTTACATACGGTCAAACCCGGTACAAAGTTGAGGATGCGTCCTGGCTTGTAGGACGCGCCTATATTTGATTTGATACTCTATTGATTGGTAATAGCGAAGCTTGGACCAGGACGCGCCTACTTGTGGTAGACGCGTCAACATAGGGAAAATTATTTGGTAAATGTGATCTTGTGGCATTGGAAGATGGAGGACGCGCTTGTCTCCACTAGGACGCGTCCTGTATCTTTGGCACGCTATGAGGAACGATTGGTGAGGAAACAGGGTTGGATTTATGAATGGAAGGGCGCGCCCAAGAGGTTAGGACGCGTCCTGTGATTGATCTTTGTGCTCTCAATGGGGACTTCAGGGAAAAGCTTGTATGGAGAGGAGCAATAGAGGTTATTTTTACTAATGTATTTGTTGCAGGTACTCTTTGAAGAATTCCCTCCTTGAGACGGTCAAGGAGGGGGATATCCGTGAAAAGCTTGAAGGCCTCCAGGGGTATGCCTGATGATTGAAGGCCTCCTCCTGTATTCAACGGGTGTCCTCGTTGGGGATGCGGGGTTTAATTTGGTGTGTGCTTTGGGAACTTTGTTCTTATATTCAACGGGTGTCCTCGTTGGAGAACTTTGGAGTCATCCTGCACTTTGCACCCAAGAGCTTGAGATCACCTGTCCCGCTATCTGGTGGGTTATCCTAATTCGGGGGACAGGGACGCGTCTGACACTTGGGGTGAACCGTGGCTATACCTGCGTTCGTAAATCAAGGGAGATAGCTGTAGCGGAGTGTTATCCTTGCGCAGGGAGATGCATTATCCGTGAAGTCCTGTGATTACGGACGAGCCTTGGGCCTTCGCGGTTGGGCCTCATAGTTGGACATTCCTAAAGCTAGCGGAAGACGGATATTGGATGGGCTTCTACTGGACTTAGGAATAAGAAGTCTAAACCCATCAGACTTCTTGTTCTGCGAGAACTACGTCAGGCTTGATCCCTATTTAAAGGGTACGTAGGCACATTGAGATGGTAAAAAGTTGAGAGCTAATAAGAGAGCCACCACTTACTCTGATCAATCTCAGCCTAAAAGAACCACAATCAACCACACACCGCTTAAGTTTCCGGCAAAGAATTACCGTCACAGATCTTAGTTCCGGCGAGAAACCTCAATCTTTATTGTTACCAGATTCCTCCGTCAACAATTAGCTATCAAAAAGTTTAAAATTACATGGCTAATATGTGATTTTGGAATTGTCAGAAGACATAATCAAGAAAGTAAAAATATTAGATTAATAATTAGCTATCAAAAAGTTTAAAGTTACATCGTGAATACATGATTTTTTGATTGTCAGAAGGCCGAATTAAGAACATAAATATATTAGATTATTTATCAGCTAGCACCGTAAAGAATTATTTCGAAAGCCAAGGACAGTAGATACTAGATAGGTAGAAACCGACTTGTTTGGTGTTACGTTTACCTTCGTTATAAAAGATCTGCCGCGTGGAATATATAAAATTTTGACCATGCAGTAAACTCACATTATCAACGTTGTTTAATATTTCATTTTGTAACCGTGTAATTTTTTCTTTTGAAATTTCACTTCTATATAAAACTAGCTTTTAGATATGTTGGTCGATAAGCAATACACCATTTTAAATTCATTTTTCTAAGATAAATTGAATCCAGATACATCTATATCTATATTCGTAATCATCAGATTCATATCCAAATAATATCAATTTTATACGAATATAAATAATATCTGTTTTTCTCCAACACAATGTGGATATATCGGATGAACATCAGATTTTTTAATTATTTTTATGATCTTACAGTATTAACGATTATTTTATAACCACTTTTGTACAATTAAACTTAACTAATATTTTTATATTGTATAAATATTTTTATAATTATATTAAATTTGTATAAATGTATAATTTAATTCATATACACACACTATATAAATAAGCGTATAGAATAAATTTTAAATTGATATACAAATATATTTTTAATATGACATTTATATAATTAAATTTTGAATTTGAATAAGGATAATATCCCTTTTTCTCTTATAAAAATACATATATTTCTAAGGAATATCGAATTTTTAGAATTTTTTTACAGCCATGCATCTTCTAATATGCCATAAATCTGATTGATTTGATTAGTGTCTGATTGATTTAATTAGTGTGTCGATGGCGGGAAAGTGAATTTATGTAAATTTACATAGACATGCAGACATGCATGAGGGACAAGATGTGCTCCAAATCCAATTAATAAAAACAGCAATTTGAAAATACATGGAAAATGAAACAGGAACAAATAAACAAGTTCTGAGAAGCAACATAGAAAGAGAAAGGCGAGTTCAGTTAATATTTAACGAGGAGAATGAACCCAGCTAGCGACCCGTCATGTCATGGACTTGTAGTATTTGTTTATTAGTCTGGTTCAACTTTAAACTCACTATGTAAATTTAATTAGCATCCACGGTGCGTGTTACTTGTTGCCTGGTATCCCCACACACACGAATTGGACGCTTCTTTAACGCCCTCCTTTTTTGTTCCTTCATGTCTATATATTAAGTAACTCGTCCAACAGATCTTATAAATATATCAACCATCGTCATACTTGGAATACTTACTTCCTCCACATATATATAGAGATACAGTCTCCGAATTGCTGATTGCCTGTTAGAGTTCTCTGTTTGATCAATTCGATTAGTCCTTTAAGCATTTTCATTTAATCAAGCTCTAGTGCCCTGTTCGTATCTTCCTTCTGGTATTTCATTACAGTTTCAAATTATAAAAACAATGGTGTGTTTAGTTTCTCGCACAGGAAGGCATTTACAGAAATACAACAAGGGGCGGCGCCTTGTTGTTGGGTCAGTACACATCTATCTCCATATATTATTAGCTCTTTTGATTTATAGGCTTTTCGCAGGTTTTTGGCCCCTTTTTTTTTTGTTATGTCACTGTTACAAGAAAATCCTTTTTTGGAATTTAGAGCTTTTCTGTTAACATTGGTCTTTTAAGGTATATTTTAGTAACTCTGTTATACACTCCAATTGTGCAGATGTATTCCATACAGATATAAAAATGGGAAAGACGGCAGTATGCTAATTGAAGATGATGATGATGAGTGGGAAGTTCTTGTAGTTAGTTCACAGAAAAGTCCAAAAATGATGTTCCCCAAGGTGATCATCCAAGAAGTCCTCCCAACTAAACTGCATTTGGATTAGCTTATTATACATGTAATTAAATGATCAAAGTTGATCAAGTAGTGATGATAAAATATTAAACGTGATTAATATATAACGCAGGGAGGCTGGGAGCTTGATGAATCAGTAGAAGAAGCAGCCTCTCGGGAATCACTTGAAGAAGCTGGGGTTCTTGGCAATGTCCAAGTTAGTACTATTAATCCACTCTTCAATATGTGGGCTTGCTCTCTCACTCATCCGCATAAACTGAACATTGTTGTCTAAATTAATTGCAGAATAAACTAGGAACGTGGTGTTACAAAAGCAAAAGCAGTGAAATATACCATGAGGGTTACATGTTCCCCCTACTTGTGACCGAACAGCTTGAACTTTGGCCAGAAAAAAACTTACGACAAAGAGTATGGGTACGTATGTTTCATTTACTTGGATAAGTCATCCTACCATAAATTTTGAATTTATTTATTTTGTTATGTACCGATCGAGTACTCATGACTGGACAAAATGTGACTACATACCTAAAACACATGCACTCGGGCTTAAATGAGATCTACTCACAGTCTGAGTTACAAGTCAACTGCAGTTTTGTAAATATATATATAATGAGTCTTATTTAAATACAAACTAAATTAAAATACAAATTACAAACTGTATCATCCCACACATAACTCCACCTTATTTCCTCTATTTTTAATTGAATTTTTCCCGTTAATTGGTGAATTCTTCTTAAAATCTAATTTTACTGTATTTTTCTACATTCTCCAACAATCAATATAAATATAATATTTGATATATTTCGGAGATAAATCAGTAATTATACCTACGAGAATCACTAAAATCTAATGATTTCTCAAATAGTACTGATTTCAACTTAGTGATTCAGTTAAGTTTCAATACTGATTTCTCGTCAAAATATAGTAAATATGCTATGCAAATTGATAAGTGGGAGATGGAGAAAAATATGGTAAAATTATATTTTTTTAAAAGTTAACCGATTAACGAAGGGAAAATAATACATAATGCACATGGAAGAGAGAGAAAGGGATTAAACATGTGACTCTTATTGGTTTGTAGTTTGTATTCTAATATTGGTTTGTATTTGAGTACTTGCCTATATATATATATGAGGTTATTCTAATAGAAACCAATTTAGAATGAAAATTAGAAACCAAATATTTTTTTTAAAAAAATTAATTCAAAATATAACACATATGGTATGCAAATCGATCGTTGAGAGATGTAGAAAAATACAGTAAAATCGGATTTTAAAAGTTTGATGGGAAAAATCAAATTAAAAACGGAAGAGAAAAGCTGAAATTGGGTGTGAGAGGGTAAGAGTAGTTGGGTGGGGTGATTTAGGGGACCATTAGATTAAGTAAATCTAATGGTTTAGATTGGTTCCCAGTTTTAATTTAAATTTAGTTTGTATTAGATCATTCTCATATATATATAAAGTAAAAGAAATTCTGATTCTCACAATTCTGCATCTTTTAAATTTGCACTATATGAAAATATATAGACTTTAAAAAAAAAAAAATTAAGCACCTACTTTTGAAGTTTAAGGGGTAGACTTTTTTAAAAAATATGTCACACATTAACGTATTTTTTTTTGAGAAAAAAGGGTAATGTTTTCAGTTTAGAGGGCAGCCACTAATTACATCCCTACATTTATGTATTGAGAAATAGGTTAAATAATGTTTAAATTTGAATATTGCAGATGAGTGTGGATGAAGCAAAAGAAGCATGTGAGCATTGTTGGTGGATGAAGGAAGCCCTAGAGATATTGGTTGATAGGCTAATTACATTGCGGAAGCAAGAAGGAGAAGACGAGTGACCCAATATATATATATATATATATATATATATATATATATATATATATCAAGTTAATTTGAAACTAATCAATGTCACCTAATTACGTCCTCAATTCTGTACGTAGATCATATACAGTATGATCATATAATCGATCGGCTGATTAAAGAGGATATCTAGCCATAGTTTGTCCATTAATTGTAATATCCGGACTTTTCTAAACAATAATTATACTTAAATATTCAACTAAAATTCTAAATTATATTCATAACAACAATAATAAATTTCTAGTTGTACATAAAAATCTAAAATCAATAATAAAAAAATAAAATCATCTAAGTTCAAAATAAAGTCAAATTCGGGAGACGCAGCTCCAAAGCAAATATAGTCCCTAAAACATTATTCCAAAACAATCTCAAATCAAATTCACCTTTAAGATTTCCCAAAATCTAAGCCCATGAAAATGTATAAGTAATGAGCCAAAGAGCTCAACAAGAAAACAATTCTACACTAATGGATCAAGTATCATAATTTTATAAAACCAAAATTATTGTCCAAAAATCTATAAGACATAAAATATAATTTACACTACAAGAAAGTAAGTTTAAATTCAACTGCATAAATTCAACTGGCCTAAATTCGACTGACTTCGGTTGTTTCATTGGGCACGGCTAAATACAACCGCCCGCAGTTGAATTTAGTAATAAATGCGACCAGATTTTTTGTGCGGTTGAATTTGACTCCATCAAAAAATGAAGGGAATTTTCTCGCCAACTGAATTATTTAGCGCTCCTAAATTCCACCGCTAGCGGTCGAATTTAGCCTTACCAAAATGGCGGGATATTTCCCCGCTCTTTTTGTTTGAATTTGCTGAAATGGCAAAAAACGATTGCAGTCGAAATCGGTTGAAATAATTAAAGTGACTGCAAGCGGTTGTATTTAGTAAACGAAAAAACACAAAAATATACTTAAAAATCTAAATATTATTATATATTGTAAAAAATTATATATTTATATACAAGTATAATATTCATCATATGTACAAATATTTATGGTGGAGAAAAAATATACATTATGAGAGAATTTTGATTTTTTGAATTTGATAATATTATAAAATTTAAATATTTGTTTAATATATTTGAAAAATTACAAAAGAAGTTACAAGAGTTCCACATCTATGTGCTTCATCCACTATATTTATAAAAAAAAATCGAAAAATCGAAATGGGACTTAACACTTGTAAGATGTACTAGTTAAATCACTTGTTGACTTTTAAAATAGCAAACTAAGTGAATTTAATTTTTTCTAAAATTTTTATCATATCACTACTATATACAGGTCTTGATACAGTTGAATCATTCAGAAATATTTTTAGAAAAATCGAAACATCGACATGTGACTAAACACCAGTAGGAAGTACTAGTCAAATTACTTGTTGACTATTAAAATAGCAAAATAAATAAATTTATTTTTTCTGAAAATTTTGTCATATCACTATTATATACAGGTCTTAACATCCGTACGGTTCGATTATTCAGAACTATATTAAAAAAATTGAAACAGCCAAACTCATGCTTGATTGTTAAAATGGCAAATCAAATAAAATTATATTGATATGAAAATTTGGTTATATCACTAATATATATTTCTATTAACATCCATACGGTTGAATCGATGAAAAATATTTTTAAAATAATCGAAAAATAAATTCAGGAGTGAACACTAATTAGTTGTACTAGTCAAACTGAAGTTTGACTGTTAAAATGACAAACCAAATAAAATTATTTGGATATTAAACTTTGGTTTTATCACTAATATATATATCTATTGACATCCATACGGTTGGATCGTTGAAAAATATTTTTAAAAAAGTCGAAACACCAATTCAGGAATAAACACTAGTTAATTGTACTACTCAAACTGAAGTTTCACTGTTAAAATGGCAAACCAAATAAGATTATTTGGATATGAAACTTTGGTTATATCACTAATGTATATATCTATTAATATCACTATGGTTGGATCGTTGAGAAATATTTTTTAAAAAATCGAAACACCAATTCAGGATTAAACACTAGTTAGTTGTACTAGTCAAACTGAAGTTTGACTATTAAAATGTCAAACCAAATAAAATTATTTGGATATGAAACTTTGGTCATAACACTAATATATATCTATTGACATCCATACGGTTAGATCATTGAAAATATTTAAAACAAAATTGAAACTCCAATTCAGGAATAAACAATAGTTAGTTGTACTCGTCAAACTGAAACTTGAATGTTAAAATGGCAAACCAAATAAAATTATTTGGATATGAAAATTTGGTTATATCACTAATATATATATCTATTGACATTACTACGGTTGGATCGTTGAAATTTTAAAAAAAACAAAATTGAAACACCAATTCAGGATTAAACACTAGGTAGTTGTACTAGTCAAACTTGAGTTTGACTGTTAAAATGCCAAACCAAATAAAATTATTTGGATATGAAACTTTGGTCATATCATCAATATATATATATATATATATATATTGACATCCATACGGTTGGATCGTTGAAAAATAGTTCAAAAAAATCGAAACTCCAATTCAGGAATAAACATTAGTTAGTTGTACTAGTCAAAATGAAGCTTGACTGTTAAAATGGCAAACCAAATAAAATTATTTGGATATGAAACTTTGGTTATATCACTAATATATATATATATATTAACATCCATATGGTCAGATCGTTGAAAAATATTTTTAAAAATATCGAAACACCAATTATGGAATAAACATTAGTTACATGTAATAGTGAAACTGAAACTTGACTGTTAAAATGACAAACCAAATAAAATTATTTTGATATAGAATTTCGGTTATATCACTAATATATATCTATTAACATCTATACGGTTGAAAGGCATATGTCATAGCCTACTCGTTTATTCGAGTATTTAACTCAACTCAAATAAGAATGTAATAAGTAAATAGTGGATCTATCATCAGAGAGATCTCACAAAGTAACATCTGTCAAAGAATAAAGAAACATTGTTCATCTGCAGACTTGAAGATTCACTGGAAGAAGTTCAAGAATTTGATCATGCCTCAGTGATATAAATCAAGATCGTGGATTTAATCAAGTGACAGAGATCTTGTCAGGGTATCATTTATTACAAGGATTCAATCAGAATATCAAAGTCAAGACATGAAGAAACGTCACCGAAGTTAGTCACTCATGAACCAGACAGTACATCGAGTGTCAGCATTGAAGTGGCGGAATTGATTCATAAGTCTCAGTGACTTTCAGAAGATTGTCAGAAGAATGGATGCTGCTCAGGGTTAATATTAATTCTCTATTAATTAATTAAGTCATATAATTTAATTAAGAAAATAAATTATATCTGCAAAGATTAATTTATTGATTAATTGAATTAAATTGATTAATTAATTTAGAATTAATATTAAGGATTTACAAGATTTTAATTGGTTTAAAATCTGCTTAAATTCAGCAAGACAATTCATTTGAACTAGTATGACAATCGATATGACAATTGATAGTCATACCGAAAGTCATGCCAATACATTTAATTGTCTTATTAGAATTTCTGTTTAGATTAAAATCTGTTATTAATTCAGCAAGACAATTTATTTGAACTAATATGACAATCGGTATGACAATCAATAGTCATACCGAAAGTCTTGCTAGCTCATTTTAATTGTCTTGCTAGTTGTAAATTTTGTCATACCGAAAGTCTTGCTGGCCAAAGAAGATTGTCATGCCAGTACATGTTTACATTCGGCTGTTTGATAAAAAGGAGCAGAAGTCTATTATTTCATTATCAATCAAACAGAACACAAACTCAAGAACAAAAGAAAAAGGAGCAGAAAAATATTTCATCTCATCTGCAACTTCAAGATCAATTTCTAGATTGTAAAGTTAAATCAAATCAACTAGAAATACTTATCTTGTTCTTGTGTATCAATCTAGCGGATTAAAATCCCTAGAACTTAATCTCAAATCGCATTTAGCATTTGATCTTTTAATTACAAAAATAGAAAAAGTTCATGTCGAATTTATTCTAGATTTGTAATAATTGATTTGAGATTAATCCCTTGTAACCGATACCGTAGTTGTAACACCTTTCAAGTTTAATAAAAGTTTTATTTAACTTGAATTTTGTTTCACAATTTTATTCCGCATTTTATTCGATTAAACGGTATTGTTTGCATTCAACCCCCCCTTCTACAAATAAATTGGGACCTAACAATGGTCGGATCGTTGAATAATATTTTTAAAAAAATCGAAACTCCAATTCTGGAATAAATACTAGTTAACTGTACTAGTCAAACGGAAGTTTGACTATTATAATGGCAAACCAAATAAAATTATTATCATATAAAATTTTGGTTATATAATTCATATATATCTATTAACATCTATACGGTCGGATCGTTGAAAAATATTTTAAAAAAAATCGAAACTCCAATTCGGGAATAAACACTAGTCAGTTGTACTAGTAAAATTGAAGTTTGACTGTTAAAATTAAAAACCAAACATAATTATTTTGATGTAAATTATTTGATTTAACCTTGGAAGAACTGGAGCAATTGGAGGATGAGTCAATGGCCCTGATTGTCAAGAGATTCTCAAATGTCAGATTCAAAAGGAATCCCAAGTTCAAGTACAAGTCCAACTACAACAGATTCCAGAAAGTTGGATCTTCATCCTCTAACACCAGCAGTGGTGGGTATAAAACAGGGATGGTTGATCGAAGCACCATTCGATGCTTCAACTGTAATGAGTTGGGACACTTTGCCACAGAATGCAGGAAGCCAAAACAAGCTAGGAAGAACTCTTACGATTCTAATCAGAAGAGTAAATCTGAAAGGACGTACCTGGCAAAGGGAAGAAGCTGGGATGATACTGACAGTGAAGATGAAGAAGTTGGGAATCTTGCTCTCATGGCTAGTAATGCAAGCACCTCATCGTCAAGAAAAGAGGTAAAATTTACTGATACTGAATTAGTTTATCATCTAGGAGGTTCCTTAGATTGTGCTCGTCGTGATAATGAATTGTTAAATCAACAAATCAAAGACCTTGAGAAAGAGGTCAATGAATTAAGACTTGTGCACATTAATCAAGATAAACTAAAAGAACAAGTATCTTTTCTAGAGAATAGAGTTGACTGTTATAGACAACTCGAAACTATTCTCAAAGACAAGATCACCGGTCTTGAGGCTAAGGTTAAAGCTTACTTTAATTCTTGTTCGAAGTCCAAAGAGTTTTACAATAAGCAAGCTGTTAATCAAACACATGGAATAGGTTATGATTACAATGCTGCTATTGGAAAATTAGGCATAAACTCCCCTCCTCATGTATGTGCTAAAGGCAGGGAAGTACCACATGTGCTTAAGGGTGTTGATGAACCCCTCTATAAAGAATCAATTGCTGAACCATTTGATGAGACCTCTTTTATTATTCAAGAAGAAATCCGTGCTGAAGATAATGCTAATGGGAAAGCTGTCTCCAAGTCAAGTGTGTCAAAAGTTCCAGTCAAGGTTGTGAAAGCAACTGAGACTAACTCAGACACACATGAGTTGGATAACACAAATGCCATGTCTACCATGCATAAGTTGCCTATTGTTAATCCTTCTCATAAAGCATGTGGTGTTCCTGATTGTATGTCTTGTGCTTTTAATATGTTGTTTGCTTATTTTAATGGTAAGCATGTTTCTAATGATAAGACTACTCCTCATCAGCATGTGAATAATAGAAAGTATGATAGGTCTAAGACTGCTAGTCCTCCTAAAGCTAGAAAGGAGACATTTGTGCCTAAGCCTAAACAGAAATTTGTCAAGGCTGTTCACAAGGTCAAATGTTCAGTCATTGAGAACGTTGAGAATATTGAAATTAAGAATGTTGTTTTGCCTGATAAAGGCCAATTTTACAAGTATGCCGGACCCAGCCAAGCTTGGGTTCCGAAGAAGGTCTAATCCATTTGTATTGCAGGGCATTAAACAAGTACAACCGGTAGTGTGGATTCTTGACAGCGGATCGTCAAGACATATGACCGGAGATAGAGCCCTGCTATCAAATGTGGTTGAGAAAGCTGGCCTAGTGGTTACCTTTGGAGATAACAGCAAAGGTTTAACGGAGGGATATGGCTGTTTGCTAGCTGGAAATGTTATCATTGAAAATGTATATGTTGTGCAAGGACTTGAACACAATCTGCTTAGCATTAGTCAGTTCTGTGACAACGGCTACAATGTTTTATTCGACAAGCTGAAGTGTCAGATTCTGCACAAGAAAAGTGAAAAACCCTCCTTAATGGGAATCCGGAAAGGAAATCTGTTCGTAGCTGACATGAACTCTGGAAGCAATCTTGAAGTCAATTGTTTCTATGCAAAGGCATCGTCAGATGAGAGTTGGCTATGGCACAAGAGACTTTCTCATCTCAATTTCAAAATAATGAATTCTCTTATCAAAAGAGAATTGGTAAGAGGTCTGCCTCAGCTGGAATTCTCTCCAGAAGGACTATGTGAGGCTTGCCAGAAAGGAAAGTCAAAGAAAGCAAGTCACAAAGGCACTGACACATCTTCCATAACTGGTGTTCTGTAATTATTGCACATGGATTTATTTGGTCCAGTTAATATCCTTTCTATGTCAAAGAAGTGTTACTGTCTTGTGATAGTTGATGACTATTCCAAGTATACGTGGGTTTTATTTCTTCACTCTAAGGATGAAACACCACAAGTTGTGATTGATCAAATCAAGATGATTGAGTTAGATTCTAACGTCCCTGTTAGAGCAATAAGGTCAGATAATGGGACAGAATTCAAGAATGCACTTCTCAATGGATTCTGTACAGACAAAGGGATTACCAGACAATTTTCAGCTCCTAGAACCCCTCAGCAAAATGGAGTGGTAGAAAGGAAGAATCGTACATTGATTGAAGCTGCAAGAACGATGTTAAGTGAATCAGGTCTTCCAATGTACTTTTGGGCTGAAGCTGTCAATACTGCATGTTATACTCAGAATCGAACTCTAATCAACAAAGACTTCATGAAAACTCTTTATGAGATTTTGAATGAACAGAAACCTTCTATCAAATACTTTCATGTATTTGGTGCCAGATGCTTCGTGCTCAAGGATGGAGATGATCGTCGTGGTAAGTTCGAGGCAAAGGCATATGAGGGTATTTTGTTGGATATGGAAGAAGATCATATAGAGTGTATATCATTGATCAACACAAAGTAACTGAAAGTGTCAATGTTACATTTGATGACACTAAACTCCCTAGTATCCAAACTGAAGATCCTTCTGAGAAACTGAAGTTTGATGATACGTCAGATTCAGAATCAGAACATGGTCAAGTACCTGAGGTTGTTGCTGGTGAAGAACCTGTTAATCCTGATGATACTCAAGGTAATAGTGATGGAAACTTTGGCAACAATGGAGATACCACTGCTACTGACGGAAAATCTTCAAGTCAACATGGCAACAACTCAGGGGGAGATGCTGAAGGATCATCTAGTAGGACACAACATCACAATGAATTTCAAGGCGAATCATCAAGATCAAATCTTCCAAGACAGACTGTCTGGAATAAAGCTCACCCTTTTGAGTTGATTATTGGTGATCTAGATGTTGGAGTCAGAACTAGACGTGCTACTCAAAATGAGTGTCTGTTCTCAGGATTTCTTTCTGAGATGGAACCTAAGAAAATTGAAGAAGCACTGACTGATCCAGATTGGGTGATTGCTATGCAAGATGAACTCAATCAGTTTGAAAGTCAACAAGTCTGGAAACTGGTACCTAGGCCTGTACACAAGAAAGCTGTTGGTACTAGGTGGGTATTCAGGAATAAACTAGATGAAGATGGTGTGGTTACAAGAAACAAGGCAAGACTGGTAACTAAAGGGTATTCTCAAGCTGAAGGCATTGATTATGATGAAACCTATGCTCCAGTGGCTAGACTTGAGGCCATCAGGATATTTCTGGCATTCGCAGCATTTTCAAACTTTAAAGTTTATCAAATGGATGTCAAGAGCGCCTTTCTGAATGGAAAGCTGGATGAAGAGGTATATGTAGAGCAACCTCCTGGTTTTGAAGATCCAGATCATTTGGATTTTGTCTTCTTTCTTTTCAAGGCTATCTATGGGCTAAAACAGTCTCCAAGAAAATGGTATGACACTCTCTCTGAATTTCTTATTGAAAATAGCTTTATTAGAGGTGTCATAGACAAAACTCTCTTTTCTAAAACACATAAGAAGGATACTATATTAGTCCAAGTCTATGTGGATGATATAATATTTGGGTCTACTAATGATAATCTCTGTAAGAGATTTGCTAAGTTAATGCACAGCAAGTTTGAAATGAGCATGATGGGAGAGCTGAAGTTCTTTCTTGGATTACAAGTAAATCAAAGGTTAGATGGAACATTTATTTGTCAATCCAAGTATCTCAAGGAACTCCTCAAAAAGTACAATCTAGAGGATTCTGCATCAGCAAGGACTCCATCAACTACAGCTGTCAAGCTTGGACCATGTGAAAACTCCATTAAGGTAGATGTCACAAGCTACAGAGGTATGATTGACTCGTTACTCTATCTTACTGCAAGTAGACCAGATATTATGTATGCTACATGTTTATGTGCAAGGTTCCAAGCGGATCCTAGAGATATTCATCTCGTTGCTGTTAAACGAATCTTAAGATATCTTAAGGGAACACCAAATCTAGGTATTTGGTACCCTAAAGAATCTGGTTTTAACCTTGTTGGATATACAGATTCAGATTACGCAGGAAGTGTTGTTGATAGGAAAAGCACCTCAGGAAGTTGTCAATTCCTAGGAAGCAGGCTAGTCTCATGGTACAGCAAGAAACAGCAAACAGTTTCCAACTCAACGGCCGAGGCTGAATATATTGCTACTGGAAGCTGCTGTGCTCAGATCTTGTGGATTAGGAACCAACTCCGAGACTATGGCTCTGTATTGAACAAGATTCCTATTTTATGTGACAATACAAGTGCAATAGCCATCACCAACAACCCTGTGCAGCACTCGAGGACAAAGCACATTGACATCAGGTATCATTTTATTAGAGAGCACGTCATGAATGGTACTGTTGAACTATTTTTTGTTCCAACAGAAGAACAAATAGCAGATATTTTCACTAAACCACTTGACGAATCCACATTTACCAGATTAGTTGGTAAATTGGGCATGTTGAATAGTTTTAGTGATTAATTTAGTTAATATCTCTGATCTGTTCTTGAATAAATTTACAAATGAATTTTTCTTAAATAAATAAAAAAAAAAATTCATTTGCAAATTTATTTTATCATTTTATCATATTTCTTGCTTATTTCTATGTAATATATATTATCTTATCTATTTTTATTTTTCCTACTTGTTAATTTAAAATATCTCAGAATATTTTATTTCCTCTAAAAATATTTTACTATGAATTTTATTTGCTAAAATTCAATAGAAATCTATTTTTAGAATAAAAATAATAAATTCTGATATATTGTCTTTGTTTCTGTAAATATTATAAGTCTGTATTTCAGTTTTACTATTTTGTAAATATTTTCTGATATTTTTACTAAGTTATATAAGTCTTTATAAATTTATATATGTGTGTGTTTCTGTGTTTAAAGCTGATATAACAATCGGCAAGACAATTGAAATTGTCTTGCTGAAAGTCATTTCAGTTTAAATTTTGTTTATTATATTATTCAGTACAGTTTTATACTGGCAAGACAATCGGTATGACTATCAATTGTCTTGCTAGTTATAAACCATATATATAATTATTTTCCTTTTATTATTATACTGGTATGACAATCGGTATGACTATCAGATTGTCATACCAGTTATAATTTTAGTATTTATTCTATTTTTTTCTATTTTTTTTTCTTTTCCTTCTTTTGCCTGGTATGACAATCGGTATGACAATCCCGGATTGTCATACCAGCTGTAATATAAAGGCGTGTGTTTGTTTTTTTTAAAACCATTTCAACAGTTCATTTTGTTTAAGTCGAACAGTTTTCTCTCTTCTCTCTCTTCGAACTAAAACCAACGAATTGCTTCCTTCCTTGCTCGAGTTTTTACTCAGCAAACTGAATCTTCACTCCTGTGATATATACTTACATATATATACATACAGGAGTGCTGTCAAAATTTTCAAATTTTTTTTATATATATCAGTTTGCCCCTTCAAATTCAATTTGTGTTTGTTGATTTTGAACTTTTTATTTTTATTTTAATTTCTGATTTGTGTCTTTTGGCTTTTCAAAACTGCGTTTGTGAGTTAAGAATTTTAACGAGATACATTTCTGTCTAAATTTTTTGATTATAATTAATTTAATTCGAATTATTAAATTAATTTAATTAATTCGAATTTTCTTAATATTATTCTTAAAATTCTGAAAGCGTGTGTCTTATTATTATTTTAAATGGCTCTCAATTTCCAAATTGTCGCGCATAATCAGGTTGGTTATTTTAATCCGGAAAAATGTGATGTTGAAAAATTTAAGCCATGGATTAGATTTTTAAATGACCATTCGATTGTTAGCTCTGCTATTAAATCAAATGTGATTTTAAACGTCGATCTACTTAGACTGATTTGCACAACCTCTACTATGGCCGATGATTCAAAATCTTTTTCATTCACCGTCGCAAACACACAGTATGTAGTTGATGAAACAGTCGTCAATCGTGCGTTAAATTTTCCACTAGACAATTTCTGTAATTTACCCTCTGAAAATGATATCACAAATTTTTTCAATGCTATTCACTATCAAGGGGTGATCAATTTAACCAAACTTTCTAAATCAAATTTGGTGTCTGAATGGGATATTTTCTTCGATACACTTTCCAAAGTATTTGCCAACTGCACAAAATCCAATTTTCATAACATCACTTCCACTCTGCAGTATATTGGTCTGGCGGTTGTTTTCAATCAAAAGATCAATTTTGGCAAACTACTTTTTCCCATTCTCTTGAGACGTCTAACTTCTGCTTTACGTGATCATTCTACAAATCGTAGGGTATCATGTTACTATGCTCATTTTCTCATGCTTATAGCAGATCATCTTCTCACACCTGAACACAAAGCCCTTTTTGCTAACTCTGCAGTAACCGAACCCCCTCCAGTTAGCAAAAAGATTTACACTCGCCAAGACATAACCTTCAAATTCATGCAAGTTCCAGTACTTGTATCTACTTTCATGGCCACTTATATTCCTTTACCTATTTTCAATCTTCCCGGTCATGAACAGCAACCTCAACCTCCAGTGGTTCAAGCCACCCAGGCTCCTCCAACATCAGATGCTCTTCCATTACAGGTAGTAATTCCTCACTCTCACTCCCTTCCTACTTCTGTTGAAAGACCCCCAGTGGTTGATAGGGCTGACCATGAAGTTGTAGAACCACAGCTTCAATCCCAGGTCATAGAGCCAAACACAGAGTCACATTCTATCTCAACCTTTCCCCCACTGTCTAAAATGTTACCCAGAAGATTACTAGGAAGTAGTACATTGTTAAATATGAGTGAACCCTCAGCTCTGCCTCCTCCTAAGAAAAGAAGAACATATTCTGAGGCATCTGAAAGCCCATCCTTGTCCTCCCAACAGGACATGGACTTTGAAATGGCCAATGAACAGTTACTAGAGGCATTCTCTCAACAGGATGCATCTATTGAAATTCGCCATAGGGCCATGGCATCTTGTACTGAGTCAAGCACAATTCCATTACTCACAATGGAACCATACACTTCCCCAGATCATACTCAGGACACACAGCGAGGAGTGCACGTAGAGTCGGTTACAGTGCCTGCCATAGTTACGGCAGAAGATCAGTCACATGCTTCAGAGGGAAAATCTGACTCTCTGCCATCTTTAATAGAGTCATTTTCTCCCCTCCCAGATCCAACACCTCTGGCTCCCTTATGGGATTCTCCACTCGCAGATTTATCTGGAGAAAGTGGAGGGCAACTCGGTCAATCTATCCCTGAAGCAATTCAGACATCTATTCCAAAAGATTTGATAGTATTGACTGAGGATCGGGACTCGCAAATTCCCATTGCACCACCACTGACCTCTCTTGAAGAGGCTAGGGTGATTTTTACTGCAGGTACAGAAGAACAGCAACAGGAAGACTCCTCACGAGCAATTATATTGAGAGAAACACAAGCACGTGAGGTGAGTGAGCCAAACATGAGTGAAATTCAGGTGAGAGCACACACAGACACTGATACTGTAAACCTGTTAGCTCAGATTGCTGCCCTAAAAGAAGAACTTGCTAAAAGCCAAGCTGAAGCTCAAGCATTCAAAGCACAAGTGGTTGAACGGTCTTCTTCTTCCACCTCTGTCAACAATCAGCTTGCAATCATAAGGAATGACATCTCAGATCTAAAGACCACTGTAATACCAAAGCTCAATTCTATTCAGGACACTCCAACTTTATCAGCTGATGACATATCCAACTTCTGCTCTCTACACACAAGAATGACTTCTCTTGAAGACCTCGTTGAGATGAATCATTCACTGGACTTCTCAAGATTTCTAAAGATAGAGACGGGCATGGAACATCTCAATGAAGGGATGAAGCACCTATATTTCATGATCAAGAATTCTCATTGCCCTAATGAAGAACAAAGAACTTATTTTAAAGGACCGTCTGGTGGAGGATCAGGCTCTGGAGGTAATGGAGGTTCCAAAGGAAAGTCAGTAGAGGATCCCTCAACTAAGGGGGAGAAGAAAGGGAGTAGTGCCAAAGGGAAAGAAAAAGATACCTCTGCTGGAAACAAAGGAAAGGCTGATGATGTCTACTACAGTGGAGAACAGGATGACTTTGATATTTTTGACATTCCCACTGAACCAGTTCAGGAAGATAAAGATGGGTTATTTGAAGCTGAAGAGGAAAGTGATTTTGGAGAATGGGAAGAAGAAGCTCAAGTGGATCCTATGTTTGAGAAAGAATTTCAGAAGGAGCAGTCAGAGATGAAAAGAAAAGAAGCTGAACTCAAGAAGGTCTCTCAGATCATTGACATGAGAAAAGACATTCAAAGAACAGAAACTCTTCAAAAGCAACGTCTTCATGACATTAAGGCTCAAGAAAGGAGAAGAGATGTCAGACTAAAGATTGGTGAAAAATGGGATGAAGCTAGGAGAGTACTTGATATGCCTCAGCTGAGCACTAACAATGATAGGCAGTTCTTACATCTTCTTGACAAGCTGGAAATCTCAAATCCTAACAATGACATGTACATGAATGCTATCAAGACTGAAGTCTCAAGGATCACAGCTGCTTTTGATAGATCCCTAAATGAGATGAGCATTTTTGTATATTGTCAGAGTGAAGGATCATTCAAGGTGTCACTTCATCTATTTGAGAATCGTTCTTTGTCAGAGATTTGGGTTCTTTTAAAGAAAGTCAAAAGAAGCTCAGAATTGAATGAAGTTCTTCGAGAAAGGCTTAAAGAGTTTGCCAGCAGGGCTAGTCCTCAAGTGGTCAACAATCCTCATCAGGTGAGATTCTTTAAGTCTGATTGTCTTCAAATCTGTCAGCTAGATGTACAATCTCTTAAAGACTACTCAGCTAAGCATCTGGTCTGGATGGAACATCATTTGAGAACTGCTGGATATTCATCCATGTTGAAGACTCAAGCTGCTGACTTGATTCAAGCTTATTGTGAAAAGAATGTTAAAAGATACAATCAACTCAAGAATAAGCTGAAGTCAGTTGGAGTTCAACCAGTCAGACTAGCAAGCTTCACTTCAGAAAAGGATCGTGTCTTTGACAAGGAATTGCTTCAAGATTTAGAAGAAGGTGAAGTCAGAAGAGAAGACAACTGAAGTCAATTAGCTCAAAACTCAATGTAATATGATTAGAGCTTTATGAATCAAGATAGTCTAATGTAGTTATATGTTCAGGCTAGAGGAACATCTATCTTGTATTCACTTGTAAATTTCATTTGGAATCTGGAAAATGTTAAATATAATCCAGAACTTTTCTGCTATTTACTTTACATTACTGTTTATATCTTTTTCTTATTTGTTAGTTGAGTTATCCTCTAGGTATTTGTTGTTATTGTCTAACAAACAAATAGGGGGAGATTGAAAGGCATATGTCATAGCCTACTCGTTTATTCGAGTATTTAACTCAACTCAAATAAGAATGTAATAAGTAAATAGTGGATCTATCATCAGAGAGATCTCACAAAGTAACATCTGTCAAAGAATAAAGAAACATTTTTCATCTGCAGACTTGAAGATTCACTGGAAGAAGTTCAAGAATTTGATCATGCCTCAGTGATATAAATCAAGATCGTGGATTTAATCAAGTGACAGAGATCTCGTCAGGGTATCATTTATTACAAGGATTCAATCAGAATATCAAAGTCAAGACATGAAGAAACGTCACCGAAGTTAGTCACTCATGAACCAGACAGTACATCGAGTGTCAGCATTGAAGTGGCGGAATTGATTCATAAGTCTCAGTGACTTTCAGAAGATTGTCAGAAGAATGGATGCTGCTCAGGGTTAGTATTAATTCTCTATTAATTAATTAAGTCATATAATTTAATTAAGAAAATAAATTATATCTGTAAAGATTAATTTATTGATTAATTGAATTAAATTGATTAATTAATTTAGAATTAATATTAAGGATTTACAAGATTTTAATTGGTTTAAAATCTGCTTAAATTCAGCAAGACAATTCATTTGAACTAGTATGACAATCGGTATGACAATTGATAGTCATACCGAAAGTCATGCCAATACATTTAATTGTCTTATTAGAATTTCTGTTTAGATTAAAATATGTTATTAATTCAGCAAGATAATTTATTTGAACTAATATGACAATCGGTATGACAATCAATAGTCATACCGAAAGTCTTGCTAGCTCATTTTAATTGTCTTGCTAGTTGTAAATTTTGTCATACCGAAAGTCTTGCTGGCCAAAGAAGATTGTCATGCCAGTACATGTTTACATTCGGCTGTTTGATAAAAAGGAGCAGAAGTCTATTATTTCACTATCAATCAAACATAACACAAACTCAAGAACAAAAGAAAAAGGAGCAGAAAAATATTTCATCTCATCTGCAACTTCAAGATCAATTTCTAGATTGTAAAGTTAAATCCAATCAACTAGAAATACTTATCTTGTTCTTGTGTATCAATCTAGCGGATTAAAATCCCTAGAACTTAATCTCAAATCGCATTTAGCATTTGATCTTTCAATTACAAAAATAGAAAAAGTTCATGTCGAATTTATTCTAGATTTGTAATAATTGATTTGAGATTAATCCCTTGTAACCGATACCGTAGTTGTAACACCTTTCAAGTTTAATAAAAGTTTTATTTAACTTGAATTTTGTTTCACAATTTTATTCCGCATTTTATTCGATTAAACGGTATTGTTTGCATTCAACCCCCCCTTCTACAAACAAATTGGGACCTAACAACGGTCGGATCGTTGAATAATATTTTTAAAAAAATCGAAACTCCAATTCTGGAATAAATACTAGTTAGCTGTACTAGTCAAACTGAAGTTTGACTGTTATAATGGCAAACCAAATAAAATTATTATCATATAAAATTTTGGTTATATAATTCATATATATCTATTAACATCTATATGGTCGGATCGTTGAAAAATATTTTAAAAAAAATCGAAACTCCAATTCGGGAATAAACACTAGTCAGTTGTACTAGTAAAATTGAAGTTTGACTGTTAAAATTAAAAACCAAACATAATTATTTTGATGTAAATTATTTCTTATATCACTAATATATATCTATTAACATCCATACGGTCGGATCGTTGAAAAATATTTAAAAAAAAATCGAAATACCAATTATGAAATAAACACTAGATAGCTGTACTAGTCAAATTGAAGTTTGACTGTTAAAATGGTAAAGCAAAAAAAATTTATTTTCATATGAAAATCTGGTTATGCCACTAATATATATTTATTGACATCCATACGATTGGATCGAAAAATATTTTTTTAAAAATCCAAATACTAATTCTGTACTAGTCAAACTAATCAAATTTATGATAAAATTGGCCAAAATCATAATTTCATATTTTAATTAAAATTAAGTTGCTAAAATATATTACTATATTATAATATTTTTAAGTAAAAGTTTAAATAATTATAATATTTATGTCCTAAAAATTAGAAGTAAATTATATATTACAATCGATTTAATTTATTAAAAAGAATAATCAATTACATAAGAGGAGTAAATAATATGTTTAATGGGCCTGGGCCTGTATGGACAACTGGGAGTGTATTAGTAATCTGCAAATCAAGCCCAGGCTTTAATGCTTTATATTGTTGGATTGGACACGAGGTTCACATCTTTCTCTGTCTCATTAAAACCCTAATTTAGGGTTGAGCCGCTTCTATTCTCTCGTGCAACCCCCCCCTCTCCCTCTCTCTAGCCCTGTCTCTCCCGTATTGATGTCTTGATTTTTAAGCTCGCTACCCAGAACAACTTCTCCGGTTGGTCCCTTCCCCTCTCTCTCTACCCCCCCCAATTGAGCCTATTCTTATTATATATACAATAAATATTTTCAATTGTGTTTATATATTTGTGGGCAAAGATGATTGATACTATATTTCTGCACCTCTTGTATGAGAAAAGCCTTTGCTTTTCCTTGAGCAAGTTTAGCAATACTCTGAGCCATATTTTTTTAATTTGATTTTTGGTGATTTATTTGATTTATAATGTTGATGTATATATGATTTTTAATTAAGGTGTTTACCTGCTTATAAATTATACCAAAATAGCTTTTGCTCTACAGATTTGCTGAGATTTTTATTAATCTTTGCTGAGATTTGCTCTTACAAAATTTTCCAAGTGGTTATGGATTATAGTATGCGTTGGATGCCTATTTGTGGTAACTTAGAACAGATTTTGAACAGATTTTGTGGCTGTTTGTTGGTATAATTTTGAATTTTTTTTTGCTGAGATGACTGTTTATAGTATGCAATTTATACAGGAGAAGAGTGCGCAACACAGGTAGATAACTCCTGAGAGTAAAAGTAGGTACACCTGATACATGGGCTGACAATATTAATAAGTGTTGATAGCAATTTGAGATCATTCAATTTTTTGGGGTCATGTGGCTGTAGAGGCATAAACAGATGAAATGGAGGCATTAACAGATGAAACTGAGTTTGGGAAAGATGCAAACGGATTTGATGCATGAAACTGAACTGAAAAACCTTGTTTTTAGAAAAATTTGACTTGCCGGAATTTTAGCCGGATTTTTGAAACTTGTCGAAATATGGAATTTTTTCGATTTCCGGCGAGATTTTTTTTAAAAAATCGGTGTTTGTTAATTCGTCTGGATGGGGTCGAATTTAATATCTTATATTTGACAAGATATGGTCGAGTTTAGTAATTGGGCGGGCTATGTGGCGCCCCAAAATCCGGGGTCGGGAATCTCGGAGGCCACGCCATCTAAACCACTATAAACCACATACCTTGCACCATAATATATAAATACTCATACTTTACAACCCCACACTTATCACACACACACACTTACATGTTATTGTCTTGGAAACGAACCATTCATTACTAGAGTAGATTAAATCGCAAAGTGATAATTATTACAACCCAAAAGTAATTAAGTCTTACCGGGGAATAACCTTTAAGTAAGGCTAGTCTATCGGCAAAATATACGTTTCTTAGTTATTACTTTACATAAGTCATACTTATAAATAAGCCGAACTAAAAACAACTGAAAACCAATCCAGCTTATTCGGACTACCTACGGTACAACACCAAACAATCTACAGAACAGCTGGCCATTTCCTACCCGTTTCCTGGCTGTGGTTCTCATGGTAGGCATCTTGATTCACTGTTGTGTTGTGTCATTTAAAGAAAGCAAGAGTGAGCTATAGTGCCCAGCATAATAATGTATAGTATGAAAATGACTGTATTATAAGCTTACGTAAAACATCATATATGATAATTATGTTTTATTCGAAATTAGTTTTCCTTGGTGATACACACCTTCTGTTAGATATATTTGAGATGTCATGTCTAATGTGTTTCATGTTTAGTTTTTAGATCTTAACAAATAGGAAATATCAGTACTTACTGAAATCAGCACTTACAGGAAGTCAGAACTTAAGGATATCAGTACTTAAATTATTAGGAGATAATTATTAGAAGATGGATATCAAAACTTAAGTGCGGGAGGACGAACAGTTAAGGAAAGGCTGATTGAAAGGAAAGAAGATCAAGACTAAATAAAGAAGAGATATGCATGGAGAAGATTTCTATTTAAAATAGAAGACTTGGAAAAGAAGATATCTAATTTATATATTTTAGGATACAGAATCATATTCAATATCAAATAAAACCTTCTTTAAAGAAAGTTAGCATTATTCCTTCTAGTATAAGTTCTGATGCAAAGTCTGATACTGTAAATGCTGATAAGAAAACTGTTAACATAAATTCTGATGCTAAATCCGCTGTAAATGTTAACAAACTTAATAAGGCCAAATGATCCAAGCAAGTCTGGGTCCTTAAAACTAATCATTAGTGGTCTTTGTGATTGCAGGGCAACAGGAAAAACATCCTAGTTCTGGACAGTGGATGTTCAGGACATATGACTGAAAATAAAGCCCTGCTATCAGATTTTGTGGAGAAAGCTGGCCCAAGTGTTTCTTATGGAGATGGCAACATGGGAAAAACTTTGGGATATGGCAATATCAATCCGGGGAATGTCATCATTGAAAAAGTAGCTCTTGTCTCAGGACTTAAACACAATTTGCTGAGTGTTAGTCAAATCTATGACAGAGGTTATCATGTGGATTTCTTTAAAGAACACTGTGAAGTTGTAAGCAAATCTACAGGCAAAGTTGTTCTGAAAGGATACATGCATGGTAATATTTATGAAGCCAAGCTTTCAACAAGTACTGATGGTTCTGTAATCTGTCTGTTAAGTAGAGCATTAATTGAAGAAAGCTGGAATTGGCACAAGAAACTCTCTCATTTAAATTTCAACAATATAAATGAACTAGTCAAGAAAGATCTTGTGAGAGGTTTGCCAAAATCAGTATTTGCTCCTGATGGCCTTTGTGATTTCTGTCAAAAGGAAAAACAAAGAAAATCTTCATTCAAGAGCAAGACTGAATCTTTAATTCTTGAGCCTTATCACCTACTACATGTTGATCTATTTGGTCCAGTGAATGTCATGTCTATTGCAAAGAAGAAATATGCTATGATCATAGTGGATGAGTTCACCAGATACACATGGGTGTATTTCTTGCACACAAAAAGTGAAACTGCATCTATTTTGATTGATCATGTCAAGCAACTGGATAAATTGGTCAAAGATTCTGTGAAGATTATAAGAAGTGATAATGGCATTGAGTTCAAGAATTTGATCATGGAAGAGTTCTGCAAAGGCCATGGAATAAAGCAGGAATTTTCTGCTCCTGGAACTCCACAACAAAATGGAGTTGTTGAAAGAAAGAATAGAACTCTTATTGAAGCTGCACGAACTATGCTTGATGAAGCAAAGTTGCCAACCTACTTTTGGGCTGAAGCTATGCAGACTGCTTGTTTTACTCAGAATGCAACACTCATTAACAAGCATGGAAAAACACCATATGAGATGGTGAAGAAAAAGAAGCCAACTCTTAAGTATTTTCATGTATTTGGATGCAAGTGTTTTATTCTTAAGACTCATCCTGAACAACTATCCAAATTTGATCTAAAAGCTGATGGAGGAATTATTGTTGGATATCCACTTTCCACAAAAGCCTTTAGAATCTACAATTTAAGAACAAGGGTTGTCATGGAATCTATCAATGTCTCTTTTGATGATAAGAAGATTACAGGACTTGAAGATTTAAATGATCATGATCAGCTGAGATTTGAGAATGAAGTTTTAAATTCTGATACTGTAAATCCTGACAGTCTAAATCCTGACAGTCTAAATCCTGATACTGCAAACTCTGATGGATTAAACTCTAATGTTATTGAAACTGTGGTGACTACGCCAAAGAAAGATGCACCTGTGCAGGGGGAGCATACTGAAGATACAACCACATCTCAAGAAGCATCAGAACCTACAACAGGCTCTTCAAGTTCTGATTCATCAAGTTCTGATAATTCTGGAAACTCAAGTGCTGATAATTCTGGAAACTCAAATTCTGAAGGATCCAACTCAGAGAGCATAATTTCAGGGGGAGCATCAGAAAATGTTGATGAAGACAGCATGGATCATGGGGGAGCATCCAGTTCTAGAGAAAATCTTCCATCTGTCAGGAAGTGGACTAAAGCACATACACCTGACTTAATTATTGGAAATCCTGATGCAGGTGTCAGAACTAGAACAACTACATCAAATGAATGTCTTTATCACTCTTTTCTCTCTCAGGCTGAACCAAAGAAAGTGGAAGAAGCTCTTCAAGATGCTGATTGGCTGCAAGCAATGCAGGAAGAGTTAAATGAATTTGAAAGGAATAAAGTCTGGACCCTAGTTCCAAGACCAAAGAACAGATTTGTTGTTGGTACAAAGTGGGTGTTCAGAAACAAAACTGATAGTGATGGCATAATTACAAGGAATAAAGCAAGGCTGGTTGCAAAAGGATATTCTCAACAAGAGGGAATTGATTATGATGAAATATTTGCACCAGTTGCTAGATTGGAAGCCATAAGGATATTTTTGGCTTATGCTGCTCACAAAAAGTTTATAGTCTTTCAAATGTATGTGAAAAGTGCCTTTCTCAATGGAGAATGGGAAGAGGAAGTATATGTTGAACAACCTCCAGGTTTTGTAGATGTAAAATTTCCTAATCATGTCTACAGACACTAGCTCAATTTCTTCTGGAAAGTGGTTTTAACAGAGGGACTATAGACAAAACATTGTTTTATCTCAACAATGGAAATGACTTACTTTTGGTATAGATATATGTTGATGATATCATTTTTGGTTCTACAAATGACAGACTTTGTAAAAAGTTTGCCAAGCTGAAGCAATCAAGATATCAAATGAGTATGATGGGAGAACTCAGCTATTTTCTGGGCCTTTGTTAGGAATATGTGTGTCAGTTTGATGATAAGTTAAACAAAACACTTAAGGAGAAATCTAGTGATTGTAGCCTCAACGGATAAAACCATCTTGGCTATCCGTTGAAGGAGTAGCTTTACTTAGCAATAAGTTTAGTATTGTAGCACATTTCATTCTCTGGATTCAAGTTGTAATTCTTAGATGTTGTAGGAAAGTATCAGTCATGTTGACTACTAGTGGATATGCGAATAGGAGGGCTAATTGTAAATATTTCATGCCTTGTAATTTTGTATAAGTGAAGAAATATCAACTGATATTGAAGACCTTCAACGGATAAGAAACAAAGCTTCAACGGATGTCTCTAATGCTTCAACGGTTAATATCCATCAACGGATAAGTGCTTCAACGGATAAAGACTTCAACTGATAATGCATCAACGGATAAAGCTTCAACGGATAAAGCCTCAACGGATAAGGCATCAACGGATGAAAGCTTCAACGGATGCTTAGTTCATTAGCAGTTGATAGTGACAATTTATAAGCTGACAGAGGCACATGGGTTGACAGAGACAAACTGGAATGTGGAAGCCTCTAGGAGGAATCAAGAAAATGCAGCATTCCCATTCTGATGCAAATAAGGAAGTATTCAAAGATTCACAGATTATCCTAGATTGCATTGGATAGAGAAATGAAGAAGAAACATGTGAAGAATCCTTTCAATTGTATTTTACAGTTTTGTCTTCACTTGTAAACTTGGTGTTATATAAACCAAGTAGCAGCTAGTAATTAGAAGAGATTTTTTCCTGAGCTGTTTAGAAATATCAAGAGAGAAAATCATCTAGTTTGTACTAGGAAGCAACTGTGATTTAATTCTTTGAATCACAGATATTCTGAAATAACACATCTCTGGTGGAACAACAAATCCACCAGAAAAGTTTTTAAGTTCTTTACATTTGTGTTTGAATATATATCTGTCTGTATCAGCTTCAAGCAATTCACACACATTTGTTCACTTAAACACTTAGCCTTAGAAACTGCTCAAAACTTGCAAAAGTTTTGAGATTTACATTCAACCCCCTTCTGTAAATCTCATTGTTAGTCCACTGGGAATAACAATTGGTATCAGAGCAAGCTCTTAACATACAAAGAGTTTAAAGATCTATTTTGCTAACATCATGAGTGCACAGAAGAATCCTCCTGCTACCATCATGAGTAGGAAGGATATTGGTATAAAGATACCAGTCCTGGAAAAAGATAATTATCATCACTGGAAAGTGAAGATGCATTTACATCTTCTTTCTCAAGATGAAAGCTACATCAACTGTATTGAAAATGGTCCTCACATCCCTCACAAAGTAGCCACAGCTGCTACTGCAACAATTGCTGTTGGACAGTCCATTCCCAAGCCAAAAGCAGAATGGACTATTGAAGACATGGAAGAAATCCGCAAGGACAAGAGAGCCATGAACATTTTGTTTAATGGCTTAGATCAAGATATGTTTGACAATGTCATCAATAGCCAAACTGCAAAGGAAGTTTGGGATACTGTACAAATCATCTGTGAAGGTACTGAGCAGGTCAGAGAGAACAAGATGCAGCTTCTTATTCAACAGTATGAATATTTTCACTTTGAAGAAGGTGAATCATTAAATGATACCTTCAACAGATTTCAGAAACTGTTAAATGGATTGAAGCTGTATGGTAGAGTGTACCAAGTCAAGGATTCCAACTTAAAATTTCTTAGGTCTCTGCCAAAGGAATGGAAGCCCATGACTGTCTCTTTAAGAAATTGTCAAGATTATAAGAACTTCACACTTGAAAGATTATATGGAATTCTGAAGACTTATGAACTTGAAATGGAGCAGGATGAGCTGTTGGAAAAGGGAAAGAAAAAAGGAGGAACAGTTGCTCTTGTAGCTGACAGTGAGAAGATGGAAGCCAGGAATGAGGAGAAGACAATGCCAAGTCTCAAAATTGGCACAAGAAAATCAGAATCAAGCAAGGGTAAAGAGCAAGCAGCTGAGGATGAAGACAATTCCAGTCAGGATGACTCTGATGATGTTGATGAACATCTGGCTTTTCTGTCCAGGAGGTTTGCAAAGATGAAGTTCAGAAAAAATACAAAGTTCACTAAGCCAAACAAAAACATGGTGGACAAATCAAAGTTCAAATGTTACAACTGTGGCATTAGTGGACACTTTGCAAGTGAGTGTAGAAAGCCAACTTCTGATAAAATGAAATTTGAGCAAGTTGATTACAAAAAGAAGTATTTTGATTTACTCAAACAAAAGGAAAGAGCTTTTCTCACTCAAGATGATTGGGCAGCAGATGGGGTCAATGAAGATGATGATATGGAATATGTCAACCTAGCCCTGATGGCTAATTCTGATGAAAATGAAACTAGTTCATCAAGCAACCAGGTAATTACTACTGATCTCTCTCGGCTTTCTAAACATGAATGCAATGAAGCCATAAATGATATGTCCAATGAATTATATCAGTTGCGTGTTTCCCTTAAATCACTAGCAAAAGAAAACACTAGGATCAAGGAGAATAATGTGTTTTTAAGTGATAGGAATGCTGTGTTAGAGGATCAGGTAATTGAGCTTGAAAAGATAAAACTTAAATGCTTGACTGTTGAGAGTGAACTAGCAGAAGCTGTTAAGAAAGTAGAAATTCTTTCTAAACAGTTAGAAAGTGAGCAAGAGGTAATCAAGGCCTGGAAAACATCTAGGGATGTTAGTGTTCAGATTACAAAGGTTCAGGGAATTGAATCATTCTGTGAGGATGCCTGGAAGAAAAACAAAAAGGAGTTAGAATTAATTGATGGATTGTCAACGGATGTGGAATCAACGGATGATGAAAGTTATCCGTTGAAGGAAGAAAATGAGCATCCGTTGAAGGCTCATCAATTAAAACAGACAAGTTCCTTTAAAAATAAAAACCTCAATAAAAAGAATGATTCAACTCTCAAGAACTTTGTCAAAGAAGGAGCTAGCACATCCAGAGATGTCAGTAAGGTGAATATAGGACATATGACTTTAGATCAGCTGAGAGATAGGCTTAAGTTGGTTGAGGATAAGAAGGAAACTAAAAGAAAATCTAAAAGAAATGGGAAGGTAGGGATTAATAAACATAACAATTACACACCTGATAGGTATGCTCCTAGAAAAAGCTGTGTGCATTGTAAAAGCGTTAATCACCTATCTGATAATTGCAAATCTGTTAAAAATGCTCCCATGCCTTCAAATCCCTCAATGCCTAACATGTCTATGTCACCTCTGCATGCTATGCCTGTTATGTCTCACCAGAATCCCCATGCACATTTTGCAAACATGCCATATATTAATAATCCTTATTTTACTGCATTTAGTATGCCTCAAATGCCATACACTATGCCTATGTGGAATAACATGTGTGCACAACCTATGCCTTATCCGATTCAATCAAATGTGTTAAATGATTCTGTGACTAACCCTACACTTCAACCAACCACATCTGAGACCAAGGTTGACCCAAAGTTACCTAAGTCAAAAGATGCAGGAGGAATGAAGTCTAGGAAAAAGACTAACAAGGCTGGACCCAAGGAAACTTGGGTACCAAAATCAAGTTGATTGATTTTGTTGTGTGCAGGGACAAAGAAGGAATCTATGGTACTTGGACAGTGGTTGTTCAAGACACATGACAGGAGATTTCACCCTGCTCACAGAGTTTAAGGAGAGAGCTGGCCCTATCATAACCTTTGGAGATGACAGCAAAGGATTTACTATGGGATATGGCTTGATTTCAAAAGAAAATGTCATCATTGATGAAGTTGCATTGGTTGATGGTCTCAAACACAATTTATTGAGCATCAGTCAACTATGTGACAGAGGGAATACTGTTTCCTTCAATTCTGAAGCCTGTATTGTCACAAGTAAGAAGGACAATAAAGTGGTTCTAACTGGAGTTAGAAAAGGGAATGTGTACTTAGCTGATTTCAACTCTACAGATGCAGAATCCATTACTTGTCTTCTCAGCAAAGTAAGTCCAGTTGAAAGTTGGCTATGGTACAAGAAGCTGTCCCATTTGAATTTCAAGACAATGAATGATCTAGTCAAAAAGGACTTAGTTAGAGGAATGCCTCTAGTGGAATTCACAAGGGATGGACTGTGTGATGCTTGTCAGAAAGGAAAACAAAAGAAAGTATCATTCAGTAAGAAGCTTGAATCTGCAATTGATGAACCTCTACAACTTCTACACATGGATCTTTTTGGACCAGTCAATATATTGTCAATTTCAAGGAAAAGATATTGCCTAGTGATTGTAGATAATTTCTCAAAGTTTTCATGGGTTTATTTTCTTGGATCAAAGGATGAAGCTAGTGAAATCATCATCAATCATATCAAGCAAGTCAACAATCATCCTGATTTCAAAGTAAGGAATATTAGGAGTGATAATGGAACTGAGTTCAAGAATTCAACCATGAAGTTGTTCTGTGAAGAAAGTGGGATCATGCATGAGTTCTCAGCTCCAAGGACTCCACAACAAAATGGTGTGGTGGAAAGGAAGAACAGATCACTGATTGAAGCTGCAAGGACAATGCTTGAAGAGTCAAAACTCCCAACTTATTTTTGGGCTGAGGCTGTTAACTGTGCATGTTACACTCAGAACATTTCTCTAATCAATCAAGCAAAAGGCATGACTCCCTATCAATCATTCAAGAGAAGAAAACCAACTTTAAACTTTCTACATGTCTTTGGTTTCAAATGCTACATCTTAAGGAATCAATCTGATCACAAAGGGAAGTTTGATGCAAAGGCTGATGAAGGAATATTTGTTGGTTATTCTGCTGGAAAATCATATAGGGTCTACAATCTAAGAACCAACATTGTCATGGAATCTGTACATGTTGTGTTTGATGATAAAAAGATTGATGGACTAACAGATGAAGGACATCATGAAGGACTCAAATTTGACAATATTGAGATAAATTGTGATGATGGTGAAGATGAGAATGATGAAGAAGGCATCTCAAGAGGGATTCAAAATCTGCCTTTGGATAATGCACAAAATGCTGCATCCGTTGAAAGTCATAGCTCAGCTTCCGTTGAAAGAAGCAATGTAGCATCCGTTGAAAGACAAAGTGCATCATCCGTTGAAGTTCGTAATAAATCATCCGTTGATCACAGTCTGTCAACGGATAATCAATTCACTTCATCAGTTGATAGAACTCCCCATTCTTCTCAAAGGATCAACAACTTAGGGGGAGTGTCAACCAATCAACATTCTACCTCACATCATGACAATACTGAGGCAACCTCATCTAGAGCTAATCTACCATCTCAAAGGAAATGGACCAAGAATCACCCTTTTGAACTGATCATTGGTGATGCTACATCTAAAGTGCAAACTAGAAGGGCTACTCAAGATGAATGTCTGTACAGTAGCTTTCTATCACAAGAGGAACCTAAGAGAGTAGAAGAAGCTCTTTTGGACCCAGATTGGATTTTAGCAATGCAAGAGGAGCTAAACCAATTTGAGAGAAACAAAGTATGGAAGCTGGTACCCAAGCCAAAGAACAAGAGTTCTATTGACACAAAATGGGTATTCAGAAACAAGATGGATGAAAATGGCATTGTCATAAGGAATAAAGCCATATTGGTTGCTAAAGGCTATTCTCAACAAGAGGGAATAGATTTTGATGAAACATTTGCTCCAGTTGCCAGACTTGAAACCATCAGAATCTTTCTAGCCTATGCAGCTAATGCCAATTTCAAAGTCTATCAAATGGATGTCAAAAGTGAATTTCTAAATGGGGAATTGGAGGAAGAAGTTTATGTAAGCCAACCTCCAGGATTTGAAGATCCAAATTTTCCAGACTATGTGTATTATCTATTGAAAGCACTCTATGGACTAAAGCAAGCACCTAGAGCCTGGTATGAGACTTTGTCAAAATTCCTTCTAGATAATCAATTCACAAGAGGTACTGTTGACAAAACTCTCTTCTTTAGAAAAGTTAATGGCTCTAAAATACTTGTTCAAATTTATGTAGATGATATTATATTTGGATCTACAGATGATAAGCTTTGTAAAAAGTTTGCTAAATTAATGTAAAGTAAATATGAAATGAGCATGATGGGAGAGCTAACTTACAAGTTAAACAAGTTAGTGGTGGAATTTTTATTAGTCAAACTAAATATATTTATGATCTTTTAAAGAAGTTTGACTTAATGGATTGTTCACCTGCAAAAACTCCCATGGCCACTGCCACTAAGCTTGAATTAAACAAGACTGAAAAGTCTGTGGATATTTCAAATTATAGAGGCATGGTTGGCTCCCTTTTATATTTAACTGCTAGTAGACCTGATATAATGTTTTCTACATGTCTCTGTGCTAGATTTCAGGCTGACCCTAAAGAATCTCACTTAGTGGCTATTAAAAGAGTTTTCAGATATCTCAAAGGGACTCCAAATCTAGGAATTTGGTACCCTAGAGAGTTTGGTTTTGATCTAATTGGCTACTCAGATGCAGATTATGCAGGCTGCAAAATAGACAGGAAAAGCACAACTGGCACCTGTCAATTTCTAGGGAACAAGCTTGTGTCATGGTTCAGCAAGAAGCAAAACTCTGTTTCTACATCAACAGCTGAAGCTGAGTACATTGCTGCTGGTAGTTGCTGCGCACAGATACTATGGATGAGGAATCAACTATTTGACTATGGTTTGACTGTGGACAAAATTCCAATATTCTGTGACAACACAAGTGCCATTGCCATTACTGAAAATCCAGTGCAGCACTCAAGAACCAAGCACATTGATATCAAGTATCACTTCATTAGGGAATATGTGATGAAAGGTACAGTGGAACTTCATTTTGTTCCAAGTGAAAAGTAGATTGTAGACATATTTACCAAACCACTTGATGAATCAACATTCACAAGATTAGTAAGTGAGCTAGGTATGCTTAATTATTCATAATTTATGTCATCTATATAATCTGCCTTGAAGCCTGAAATGAATTTGCTGCAAGAATAAAGTTGGCTTTAAGTAAGACTTATCCTATCAACGGATATTCCCTATCCGTTGAAAGCCAAAATTGTTCTATCAACGGATGTTCATTATCCGTTGAAAGACAAATACATTTCTGGTAATTTTATCCTTCAACGGATAAAATGGTGTTGATCATCAACGGATAACTATTTACCTTATCCGTTGAAGTGTCACATCAGTTACTATAAGTGAGTCACAGCCGTTGATTCTTTTACTCAACCGTGTATACAGATATACAGTGTTGTATGTCTTTGTATTTAAGGTAGTTTTCAGAATTTCTACAGTTTTATTTATTCTTGAACGGCTGTAACTTACTTAAAAGTATCATTTAATCATTTTATTTGCATTTTAATTCAAGAAAGTATAAAAGCCCAATTGAACTCTTATTTTCACTTTACGCTTTCTTGCAATTCTTATTCTCCTTCTCTCCCAAAAATTCTCAAGTTTTTCTCTGCAACCTCTACTCACAACAATGGCACCAGTAGTCAAAATTATGTCTCAAACATGATTTGTTTATGAAAAGAATAATTTCGTAGCCTTGGTTGAAAAAAATGAAGCCCATTCTGATTATCACAAGATGATGGACTTCATCAGAAACTGCAAACTAAGCTATGCAATGCTGGAAGCCCCAACCATCTACTGTGAGGTGATTGAGGAGATTTGGACAACCGCAGAGTTCAACTCCACAGATATGACTATTGCCTTCTCTCTCAAAGGTAAGGACTATTGCATTAACTGTGATGATATACAATCTTGCTTTAAGTTGCCTGAGAATAATGCCATGACACCACACACTGATAAAGATGTATCTGCTATGTTAGATTCCATAGGCTATGCTTTTGATTCTGCTAGTTTAGGTAGTATTAGAAGGAAAGGCCTTAGGAAAGAATGAAATTTTCTTGGAGATGCCTTCATTAAATTTTTCTCTGGGAAGATTAGCAATTTTGATGCCATAACTTCATCTCTTGTTAATATGCTCTATATGCTAGTTTCTGATAGGTACTTTAATTTTAGCAACTGTGTTATGCTAGAATTAGGATCCAGATTAGGTAACAAAGCTAATAGACCACATAACATCTACTATGCTAGATTCTTTATGTTATTGGCTAACCATGTTGCTGAAGGTTTGGTTATATCAAATGAGAATAATAAACTCAAATGCTGGGCACAAGAGAAAAGGGTCCTTGCAGACCTTTTGAGAATGAACCTCAACAGCCAGGTGCCATTGGTATACTTGCCAATCATGAATGCACCACAGGTAAGTGAGGTAAACACTTTTATAACTCATACTATTTCCAACCCCATTGTTTCTTTGCCCTCTAGTGTGGCCATGGAATCTGTGTCTTTGTCCAAACAGGTTCCTGCCAAAGCCACCAAAACCAAAGTTTCAAAACTCAAGTCAAAGAAACCTACCTCTGTTGTTTCTCAAAAGACAACAGTTGTAACAACTACCATAAACCCTGAAGGGAGTGAACAGGGTGTGAGTGGTGAGGGGAGGGGTGAACATCAAGAAACCCCCCAGGATAAGGTGGGAGAGGTGAGTGGTACCCAAGCCAGCCAAGGCACAGTCTCTCAAAAGACTGTGGTGGTTCAAAAGGAGTCCAACACATCCCTAGTTGCATCCTCCCAAAAGGATATAACTATTGAAAATAGTCCCCAACCAGGGACACAGAACAAAAGAGGGAGGGACACTGAAGCCACACATTCACCAATTAAATCTTTTTCTGGGAAGAAGAAGGCTAAGACCCTAGTTTCCACACAAGGGACACACACAGCACAGATACATCCACCTGTATCTGAGCCTTCACAAATTCAGCTTGATGTGATTCCAGCAAATGTGGAATCATAGCCCCATTCTCTCATAATAGAAACACACCAATCATCAAACTCTCCATCACCCTCTCTGGATGTGGATATGATATTCACATCAATTCCTGATTCTCCCTCATTAAAACTCAGGGAGGAGCCCCACTCAAAACCTGACGATCATCATCTTTTAGATGATTTGTTAGATCATCAGCCAATTCTTTCAGATGTAGTTGAAGAATCTGTGTTACCTCACTTAAAATCAATTCCCACAGATTCAACAATTATGTCACTTTCTATATCTACATCTTTTCCTTCTTCAACGGATATCTCTCATCCGTTGACAAGTGGTTGTTCTTCAACGGATAAGCTTAACAGCAGTTATCCGTTGATACCATCAGTTTCCACTTCAACGGATACTCCCTATCCATTGATGGTCTCTACACACATAACAGAAACAATACCAACTATAGAGGACATGGCTACTGTACAATCACTTTTAGGTTTGAGGGAAGGGAGTGATCTTTTGAGTGAGAGGCTGGGTTGCTCCCAGGCAAAAGGAGAGGTTGAGAGTCACCATATGTATGCTATTTCTTCCAGCATGGCAAAAGTGAGTGAGGGGAGTGCCACCTTAGAAGGTGAGGGTGAGGGTGTGAGGGTGTGTGTGAGCCAGGGGGAGCCCCTGATGCAAGAAAATAGAGAAAAAGAGAGAAAGGCAGGTACAGAAGCTATAAGGGTGGATCCAGCCATTGCTAGTGAGTCAATAAAAGTGGATGATGCAGAAAAGGAAAGACAATTTCAGCAACATTTCAAAGCTGCAATTGATAACATTTCCTTGGATGCTGACACTTTTACTCATCCTGTTTCAGCCTATCAATTATTGGCTGCTCAGGGCAATGTGGAGGCAGAACAGACATTACACATTGTACACACTTCAGAATCTCTTCTCAGAGACAAAGCTGCTGTTAACAGGCTGCCTTCTCAAGCTGGTGAGCCATCTGAAGAATTTGGAGTGAATTCTAATGATGATGACTCTAATTCTTTGGATGAGAGCATGAACTTAGGGGGAGTAGCAGGCCCAAGTTCTGTTCCTGATCTTCCTGAATGGGCATGGGCTAAAGCCTCAACACCAAGAGAGTTTAGTGTCACTTTGATTAGACAAGTCATGACAATTCAGCAGGCCCTTCAGGAGACTACGATTGCTGGTACCAAGGCAATTCTTCAAGCTCATCTGGAATCTCTGCATCTCTTGCAGTTGCAGTATTTCCAACAAAATCTAAGTGTGGATGAGCTCAAACAGGACATTGCTGATCTGAAATTCTACAATGCTGAGAAGTTGGATTCAGTCATACCTTATGGTACTATGCGAGATTTGTTGGGAAGACTGAGGAAAGAATCTGATGCTGACAAGAGACTGGCCAGATTGGAAAACAGGGTTCAGATCATTGAAGATTCTATGGTCACCATTCTTCAGAATCAACAAACTCAAACAAATCTACTCATGCAGCTGGCCAATGCACAAGGCTTGACTCCTACCCTTGATGATAACAAAAAGGGGGAGAATAAAGGGAAAGGGGAAGGAGAGCCATCAACAACAGTTCAAATTTCTCAAGTGCTAGTTCCTGTCATCACCACTTCTCCAATTATTCAAATCAAAGGAAAGCTTGATGGAATTGATCTAATCCAGATAGCAACAGCTGAATTGCAAGTCAAAGAGCAAAGGAAGAAGATTGATGAAAAGATGCAACAAATATTTGGTTCTAAAACTTCTCAATCACAATCTGTGAAGCACAACACAAAAGTGGAATCAATTATTATGGAACTCAAGCCAGTAGGGAGGAATAAGGTTGGAGAGACTTCTTCCATGGATTTGAAACCTATGGTCCTCAAGCCCAACAACAGATCCAATAAGGACTCTACAAAAAATCCTCTGAAAGAAGTGGATTTTCCTCTTCCAAAGGCTGATGAGGACAAGCTTTTGGGTAGAAGTATCTCATATCTCAAAGAGACCATGGATGTGGCTGTAAGGAGAAACATGGCTATTATCTTCAGAGAGGGAAAGAGCATATGTGTGATGCAAGGACATCCCAAATTCTCAGTAGCCAAGAGGGAAGAAACCAGAAGGTTGAAGGAAGAAGCCAAACAGCTAAAGGCTGAAAAAAGAGCACAAGCAAAGCTTGACAAACAGCTAAAGTCAAGTCAGGCTGAAGAACAGAAAGAAATTGAAGACAAAAGTGAAGATGAAGCTATGGGGGACATGGTTGGTACTAAGATGGAGGAAAAAAGTAAGGGAAGAAAAGAATGGCAGAAAGGGAACAGAAAGAAGGTCAATGCAAAGAGAAAAATGGTAGATAAGACTGAAGAAACCCAATCAATATCCAAACCACTACCCTCTATTCCTGAACCCATTGTGCCTAAACCCTTCATGAACATTCATGGTGAAACAATCATTCCCAAGGAGGAACCAATTGATTGGGATACCATCAAATTGCCCACCTTCCTAACCTCTTCTCCACCATCAAAGAAGCAGAAAAGAAGAATTAAATTAACACCCTCTAGAGCTTCAATCAAATTCACACAGAAGCCTAAGCCTAAACCTCAAGCCTCTAAAGATGATTATGTTCACATCTGTGACATAAAAGAACTTTCAGACATTGAACTCTATCTGGATGAGCTGGAGGAAGTAAGGGGAATAGCTGCCTACAGACAGCTACCAGAAAGACTAGTGTTCAAATATAAAGGAGATGGGGAAAGAACCTGGCCTCTTTACAGAATTCTGAATGAAGGCTACTCTACCTTGATTAGAGTCTACTCAGCCATACAAAGGGATTCTGGCTTTACCAGGACTGCCAAGACTGAGATTCTCAACAAGATTGCCAACATAAGGAAAACTTGGAGGGAGCCCAATGCTTTGTCTAGAACTTTACTCATTCAAGAAAGATGAATTACAATTCATAAATCACCTCATTAGTTGATGGAGTTCAGAGACAACAAAGGAGTCAGAAGATTTTTCAGAATTGAAGATCAGCTCAAGATTGCCAGTAATGAAACTCTCAAGGATATGCAATCTAAGTTGCACATCAATGAAGAAGATGGAGCTGAATTCTACAGACAACTTCAACTTCAAATAGAGGAGAATGACAGGAGACTAGGAAAGAAAACAAGGGATCAAAGGAAAAGGAAGTAATCTGCTCAGGCTAAAGGAGCACCCTTGGAAATAATGCAACTCTTCAATTCCATCTCAGCATACACATTTTTGTAGCACTTTTGAATTTCTGCTTTATTACAGTTAATATATTTGTCAAGTGTTTTGTTATCATCAAGCTAAACCCAAATTTATGCCTACAGTTCTAGTAGACATAAATAGGGGGAGATTGTTAGGAATATGTGTATCAGTTTGATGATAAGTTAAACAAGACACTTAAGTAGAAATCTAGTGATTGTAGCCTCAACGGATAAGACCATCTTGGCTATCCGTTGAAGGAGTAGCTTTACTTAGCAATAAGTTTAGTATTGTAGCACATTTCATTCTCTGGATTCAAGTTGTAATTCTTAGATGTTGTAGGAAAGTATCAGTCATGTTGACTACTAGTGGATATGCGAATAGGAGGGCTAATTGTAAATATTTCATGCCTTGTAATTTTGTATAATTGAAGAAGTATCAACTGATATTGAAGACCTTCAACGGATAAGAAACAAAGCTTCAACGGATGTCTCTAATGCTTCAACGGATAATATCCATCAACGGATAAGTGCTTCAACGGATAAAGACTTCAACTGATAATGCATCAACGGATAAAGCTTCAACGGATAAAGCCTCAACGGATAAGGCATCAACGGATGAAAGCTTCAACGGATGCTTAGTTCATTAGCAGTTGATAGTGACAATTCATAAGCTGACAGAGGCACATGGGTTGACAGAGACAAACTGGAATGTGGAAGCCTCTAGGAGGAATCAAGAAAATGCAGCATTCCCATTCTGATGCAAACAAGGAAGTATTCAAAGATTCACAGATTATCCTAGATTGCATTGGATAGAGAAATGAAGAAGAAACATGTGAAGAATCCTTTCAATTGTATTTTACAGTTTTGTCTTCACTTGTAAACTTGGTGTTATCTAAACCAAGTAGCAGCTAGTAATTAGAAGAGATTTTTTCCTGAGCTGTTTAGAAAAATCAAGAGAGAAAATCATCTAGTTTGTACTAGGAAGCAGCTGTGATTTAATTCTTTGAATCACAGATTTTTTGAAATAACACATCTCTGGTGGAACAACAAATCCACCAGAAAAGTTTTTAAGTTCTTTGTGTTCTTTACATTTGTGTTTGATTATATATCTGTTGTATTAGCTTCAAGCAATTCACACACATTTGTTCACTTAAACACTTAGCCTTGGAAACTACTCAAAACTTGCAAAAGTTTTGAGATTTACATTCAACCCCCCTTCTGTAAATCTCATTGTTAGTCCATTGGGAATAACAGCCTTCAAGTCAAGCAGAATGAAGAAGGAACTTTTATTTGTCAATCCAAGTACACCAGAAATTTGTTGAAGAAATTTGGAATGCAAGATTGTTCAAGTGCATCCACTCCTATGACCACTGCAACAAAATTGGATAAGGATACTGGTATATCAGTAGATATTACTGATTACAGAGGTATGATTGGCTCATTACTCTATTTAACTGTAAGTAGACCTGATATCATGTATGCTACCTATCTTTGTGCAAGATTTCAAGCAGATCCAAGAGAACCTCACTTAACAGGTGTGAAAAGAATTTTCAAGTACCTTAAGGGCACAGCTGACCTGGGATTGTGGTATCCTAGAGAATCAGACTTTAAGCTAATAGGTTACTCAGATGCAGATTTTGCAGGATGCAAAATTGACAGGAAAAGCACAAGTGGAAGCTGCCAATTTCTTGGAGGTAGATTAGTTTCTTGGTTTAGCAAGAAACAGAAGTCAATTTCCACATCAACTGCAGAAGCAGAATACATTGCTGCAGGAAGCTGTTGTGTATAAATTCTTTGGATGAAGAATCAGTTACTGGATTATGGGTTAACATATTCTAAAATCCCTATTTATTGTGATAATCAAAGTGCTATTGCTATGACAGGTAATCCAGTTCAACACTCAATGACAAAGCACATCAGGATTAGGTACCACTTCATAAGGGAACATGTGGATGAAGGTACAGTGGAATTGCATTTTGTTTCAATAGATCAACAACTAGCAGATATCTTCACAAAACCACTATGTGAAGCAACCTTTACAAGATTGGTAAATGAACTTGGAATGGTTTCAGGTTCTTTCTCTAAATCTGCTTAGTTTATATTCTGTTACATCAGACTTTATGATCAGTATTTACAGATATTACTATCTTTGTGTATTTTGTGCTTAAATTGAAATTTTCTTAAGTGCTGATTGTTGTCTGATGTGAATTTCTAAACTCTGAAAGTAATATGCATGTTTCTATGACTATTCAATCCAATGAGGATAATTGTGCTAGATGCTGACGTAGTAATCTTTAATATACTAAAGATCCAATGTATGAAGTAATTGTTTATGTGGAAATCTTTTAACACAAACAAATTCTGATATTGAGCTTAGTTAAAGTTTACTTTGTGTATCTTGTTACTAAGTCCAAAACTAGAATAGTGCTTCTTATCTGTCAAGTTCTGATGTTGGTAAATATGATGGATGTACTAAGTGCTGATAAGCCTCACTTATTAAAAGAAAAAGAAAAGAAAATAAAAATCAGGTACTCCTTTAAGATCTAGAGTAAAAATGTGGAAGGGAAGACCCAAGTGCATTGCTGGTATAAAGTTATATGCATTAGAAAAGCAAAATAAAATTTTCTTGGTGACTTTTCACATTCTCTGATTACCGGAGAAATACTCTAACAATAGCATAAATTCTGATAAGCAGTCGTGACTCACTTACACTGAGAAGCCACTGTAAAATGGAATTTCAAAAGATGCATAAAATGAGCACAAAACTGTTAAGTTCTGATATAAGTCTAAGTTCTGATATTAAATCCTGATTCTTTACTTGACTTATTTGTGGTTAAATCTGAAACAGTCATATTTAAAATCAGAATATGTTTGGGTGAGATATAAACAATCAAAATAATTTGGGTTAGTGGTACTCGTAGAGAAGCAGAAGTTTTTCAAGCCTAACTTTGACCGTTTAGCAAATATTGAAAAGTCTCAAGACAAGCAGCAAGCTCAAATTTCTGATCTTTTACAAAATCAAGCTGCTCAACAAGTTTAGCTTAATGAACTTCAAAATTCTGTGGAATTGCTTGTCTCCCTGCTTCTTCCTGATGATGCCAAAAAGGGGGAGAAAGTAATTAAGTCCAAATGCAAGTCTACTAAATTACAGAAAGTAAAAGATGATGAAAATGAAGATCAGGCAAACTCTGAAAAAGCAAAGGCTCTTCATTACAGAAAGATAGAACTACAAGTCAAAGGCTAAGTTCTGATGCTGGCAAGAAATCAAGCTCATGTAAATAAGTTCTAGTCAATCCTGAAGATCTTGATGAAGAGATCTCAAAGAAGCTGTTTCTTAAAGAAAATCCAGGGATGGATCTTGAAATACTGGAAGAAGAAGAAGCTAGACTGAAAGCTGTAATTAATAAGTCACAATCTAAGTCTAAAGCTTCTGCAACAGCAAAGAAACCTCCACAGGCTAAAGGCATTGTGATTAAAGAAAGAACAAGTGCTGAGGCATCTAAAGCCAAATCACAAGTGGAGTATGATCCAAAGTTTAAGGGCAAAGGTAAAGTTGATGAACCTGTAAGGGTTTACATGCCAAATATGGATGAACAAATAGATGCTGATGAAGATATTGATCTGATTTTAAAGAAAAAGAAAGATTCTCAAACAACCTCTGACAGAGCTCAAGTTGTTCAAAGTCAGGAGTTAGTAAATTCAGGTGCTACAAGGAAGCAAGCAACCTCTGACACAGCTCAAGTTAGCTTGACATCAGGAAATAGAGGAATAACCTCTGATATTGCTCATGTTAAACCTTCAACTACTCTACCAGGATTCACCCAAGCTAAACAATCTGCTCAAACTCTGAAGAGTACATCAAGAGGTTTTCAGAGTAGATTGCTTCTAGGAAAGGAGGCAAGAGATAAAACTGGTTTGGGAAATGCTGATAAAAGAAGAGTAAGCAACACAACTCTAGATCCTACATATCTTTCTGAACCAGGAATAGGCACAACTCCTGAAAGATTGGATCAATTGGAGTCTGTACAGATGGTTTACCACTTTGTAATAAAAGAACAGGTTATGTTATATTTCATGACAGATGGGAGGGTATTCCAGATTAGGCAGGATGCTATTAACTTGAAGTACTATGAAGAATTGGAACATGTGCTATATTTGCTTCAAGTAAAGAACAAGTCTACAGATAATGCTGCCAAATTTTTAAGGTCTAATATTGAGAGACAGAAGAAACTTTACAGGATAAAGTCTGACAGCTCATACTATCCTAAGTACAGAGCTCATGATGGAAAAATTGTTGAAATGAAGCCTAACGCTGCAAAGATTGTTACTACCTTTCTGGGTTATAGGGTTGTTGAATTCAACATAAAATTAGACAAAGCCTATTATATCAGACTTAATGAGGATATAAGAAAGGCAAAGATCAATGATCTCAGAGCTGCTATCTTTTAGATAAGTGAAGATACAGCTGAGCTAAAAGAAGCCAAAAGAAGGATGTTGAATGAACTTGCATATTCTGAGAGATGTCTTTTAAAGAATTATCTCAGGACAACTCCTGATATTAAAGAGATCACATAATGAAGCCAAGTCAGGGACTGCAACTGCTAAATTCTGAAGAACATACAGGCTAAAGCTGATATCAGACTTTAAGGATGGTAAAAGCTACAAGTACTGTAAGTTGTAGTTTCTTAGTCAAATTCTCATGTGCATTTGTACTTAATGTTTTTGATATCATCAAATATATATTGAACTTGTATATTATGCTAATTTACAAGTTGGGGGAGATTGTTAGATATATTTGAGATGTCATGTCTAATATATTTCATGTTTGGTTTTCAGATCTTAACAAACAGAAAATATCAGTACTTACTGAAATCAGCACTTACAGGAAGTCAAGACTTAAGGATATCAGTACTTAAATTATTAGGAGATAATTATCAGAAGATGGATATCAGAACTTAAGTGTGTGAGGACGAACAATTAAGGAAAGGCTGATTGAAAGGAAAGAAGATCAAGACTAAATAAAGAAGAGATATGCATGGAGAAGTTTTTTATGGAAAATAGAAGACTTGGAAAAGAAGATATCTAATTGATATATTTTAGGATATAGAATCATATTCAATATCAATTAGAGATTATCTTGTAACTTTGTAGTATATAAACACAGACATAGGGTTTACACTAAGTGTGTTATCATAATCGAAGTTATTATTTATTGTAACCCTAACAGCTCTCGTGATAATTTGTTCATCACTGAGAGGGGACAGTTCCATATTGTTACAGAATTTATTGTGTTGAATAAAATCTGTTTTCTGTTACTTGAGTTCTTATATTCGATTTGATTGTGATAAACACTGTATTCAACCCCCTTCTACAGTGTGTGTGACCTAACACCTTCTTATGAAAACAATTCTTTAGGGGATTTTATTATCCTGCGAATACCATAATAGTAAACCCAGCACCTAGGCTTGAGTTACGGTATTGCATCACAATTCCAATTGGAAGAATAGGACACTCGTTGGAGCCACCGTATACGATGATCAGTCGTAATATGATAATAGTAACCTTTTCTACTAGTAGAAGGACGACACCTTCGTATCCCGGTTATCACCCTTGTCGCATTCGGGATACGTGTCCCATTTTTGGGTATACACATAATTCACAAGTTCCTGAGTACACAGAGTACCTTCGCCTGCGGTACCTTTGCTAGTCCATCTAGTACACATAGTACCAGAGTCTACCCTTCCCTTGTCCTTTTAAAAGAATTCTATCATATCTCGAGAACTCGAACCACATCGAAGTTCCCCAAGCGTTTTGCTTGTTGATAGAAACAGTTTATCTTACTAACATATAAATGTATATATATATATAAGTACTTCCGAAATTTTCGGAGGAAGTACTAAGGATGTGAGTTGACCGTTGTCAACAGATAATTAAATAAGGATGGGGGGGGGGGGGGAGTTTCTCCTTGAAACTATATTCAAAATATTAAATAAGTCGGGATAATATTCTCCGACGATCTGAAATTATTCGAATGATTTTCGAAAATAAGAAAGTAATTTAAATCCGGTTCTATGATTTTTAAATCATAAATAAACCCTTTAATAAATAGTAAATAATTAAATGATATACGATAAATAATTAAACCTCGAAGGAGTTTACTTTTAAAAGAATAAAATAATATTCCTCAACTAATTTATGTTTAATACATTAATAACTTTTATATTTAATCGAGATTGAAGTAAATATTTACTGGAGAATACTTCTCCCTAATAAATGAATAGTAAGTAAATATTTCTTTTCCAAATGAAAAAAGTATAGTTGAGGGAATACGATCTTTGTAAATCATTTTAATAAAAGCTCGAGGTGTTTAATATTGGTAAGTGGACGTTGAGTCCCTTTCAAATGTACTACTATGGACTTGTAATCGTCCTATAATATCACCGGAATGATTCCCGAGTTTTTATCTTCAAATCCCGACCGACTCTCGGTCTTATTATAATACGTCACACTTATAGCGGAATCAAACATTTCACGATATATACTTATCGTACAACATCGCTATATCATGCGAAAATTCAATAACTACGTATCATGGAAAACATGGTACTTATGAAATGATAATAAAACAATCCTTTCACAACACAACAGTAAATGGGATTGGGTTCATAAACTTGCCTGGGTATCTCGAGGTGTAGGATGCTCTAGGTTCTGCTCGGAAATCTATAATCATGAACATAATTCATTTCGTTAGGTCCCGTTCTAATTTACAGCTACCCGCACTCATGCGCTAATTAATATGTACCCTCTCAACTTATTTTATCCTTATTATTCCTTTAAGTCCTTATTCACATCATGGTCACTTCCTTTTTCAAAGTATCTTAAGTTCATTTTCGTTTTCTTCGTCGGCTCCACTTATGGATTCTACGGTTTCTAATCGCGCGGTCTCGGTTCCGATATTTTTATAAAATTGAACAATAATTATTTTCACTTGAAATTTTTATTGAAGTTAGGAAACTCAAATTAATACTCTCTGTAAAAATTTCATGATTTATGAACATTCGTAAGTCGATTCTTTATATTTTCAAAGTTCATAATTCGTAGCAGTTTTTGTCGCGTAAATCACTTTTAGTAAAACGGCCATAACTTTTGATCCGTAAATCGGAATCAAGCGATTCAAGTTCTTAAACGATCCTTATAACATTGCCTATCATAATAAAGGGTTAGTTTTCAAGAAACCACAGTTTACATCTTCGGGAATTTCTGTAGAAACGTAAAGTTACGTTTTGTTCGTTTTAACGAGATTACGTTTACGATCGGAGTTTCGTTTACGCCTTAAATCTTTATACTACCACCAACAATCATCATATCATCATCAACACACTAACTCCTCTCAAGAACATCATGTTCTTGAGGCAACAACAATCAACCTTAAATCTACTTAACTAAACATCAAGATCTTAACAATATCACCACTAAAACTAGGTTTATAACTACATATTAAAAGGATCTTGAAATTAAATCTTAAATAAATTTGGGTCAAAGATTTTTACCTTTCTTGAAAGCTTGAGATGTGTTGTTGATGATGGTAAAGTCTTGGGAGTGCCTGGTATGGTTTTTGGAACCTAAAACCACCATTGAAATCAAGAAACCAAAGAAGAGTTACTATTCATACTATTCATTCTCAACTTTCTTGATTTTATTTCACCCATCAAACCTTAATAAAAAGAGATCAAAGATTTATCTTACCTTAGTTTGGTTGTTAGGAAGCTTGAGAATTAATGGAAGGATTTAACCATGGCTAGAACTTGAGGTTTTGAATTTGATTTCTCTTGTTTTTCAGGAAGGGGCCGAAGGAAGCTTGATGAAGAAGTGGGGAGAGAGTTTTTATGTTTGCTTCCTTGGTTTCTTCTAGAAAATTATGTTGGTGATATCTTATATTGATTTGATATTCTCTAGTTTAGAATCCTAGGTTTATTCTTGTTGCCAAATCCATGGACAAATCTAACTAGCTTCCTAGTTTACAAGCTAAGCTACTTGTTTTAGCTTCCTTAGCTCACTATTTCATTAGCCTTGGTTGATCATCCTATATCTAGCTCACTATTTGATAAAGTAACTATGGTTACTTTCTTACCATGGTTAGTTAGTGCGTTACGTTTATTTAATCATTTACGCGTTCACTCGGTCGCTTAAACGTTTTCGTAATTCTTCCTCGTAAATGGTTCGCGATGTAATTCCTTTCGTATTTATTTCTTATGTTTTGAATTATCGTACTTGGATATAAATCTGTAGGGTTTTAATCTTGTAATTATATTGTGATTCCCGTAATCCTCGATGAGTCGTAAATATGGTCATTTTTCAAATTTGTTTTCTTCGAAAACTAATAGCGTTTACATACACTCATTTGGTACGTATAATCATAATATCAACTCCGAAACTCATTTTCTCATGCACTACATAGTGTGGGCTCAAAAGTTTTTCCCCGTCCATCAGGGTTACTATTCATTAAACGTTTTACAAGGTCTCAAAAATTTGAGTTATTACAGGCTATTTAAAATATTTCAGAAATTTTAATTATTTGGGTGGGATTTTCAAATTTTAAGCAAAAAATCAAATTCGACCGGTGTTGGTTGAATTTGACCGGTCGAATTTAGCGGTCTTATTTAACCGGTCATATTTAGACGGTCATATTTAGAATAAATACAACCGACTACTAAATATCACTCCCATATGTACGACCGAGACTAAAACCGGTCGTATTTAGCTAAAGACCACCGCTGACGGTCGTATTTAGCCAAATACGACCGGTGTTATTTCTAGAGAACTAACAATGAGATTTACAGAAGGGGGGTTGAATGTAAATCTCAAAACTTTTTCAAGTTTTGAGCAGTTTATAAAGACTGTGTGTTCAAGATGAACAAGTGTGTGAATTGCTTTAAGCTGATACAGACAGATATATATTCAAACACAAATGTAAAGAACACAATAAACCTTTAAAAACTTTTCTGGTGGATTTGTTGTTCCACCAGAGATGGTATTTCAGAAATTCTTTGATCTAAGAATTTGATCACAGCTGCATCCTAGTACAAACTAGATAATTTTTCTCTCAAGATTTTTCTAAACAGCTCTGGAAAAATTCTTATCTAATTACTAGCTACTACTTGGTTTATATATTACCAAGTTTACAAATGAAGACAAGGATATATAAAATAATAAAGTAATATCTCCACTTGTTTCTTCTCCAGTTCACTCCAGTACTTTGTTGACTTAATGTCTCTTTATACTAGAGTAGAACGGCTGCTTTTTCTGATGTTCCTGAAATTAGGCTGCCACATTTCAGTTATCTCTGTTCACCCACGTGCCTCTGTTTGTAGGTACAACTACCACTTATCAACGGTTAATCAACAGAACATCCGTTGAAGCTTTCATCCGTTGATGCACTCATCCGTTGAAGGATGTTATCCGTTGAAGCTTTAGAGACATCCGTTGAAGCTTAGCTTCTCATCCGTTGAAGGTCTTTAAGTCATCCGTTGATACCACTTCATTTATACAAAATTACAAGGCATGAAATATTTACAATTGGCCTTCCTATCTGCATATCTTCTAGTAGTCAACATGACTCATAGTTTCTCTCAACTTCTAAGAATTACATCTTAAATACAGAGACTGAAATATGCTACAACACTAGACTTATTTCTAAGTAAAGCTACACCATCAACGGATAGCCAAAGTGGTCTTATCCGTTGAGGCTACAGACACTGAATTTCTACTTAAGTGTTTTGTTAAACATATCATCAAACTAATGCACATATATTCCTAACAATCTCCCCCTATTTATGTCTATAAGAATTGTAGGCATAAATTCAGGGTTAACTTGATGATAACAAAACACTTAACAGATATATGAATTGAAACTAAGTAGAAATTTGAAAATGCTGCAAAAATGTATGTACTAGGAGGAAATTGAAGATTTACAGTATTTCCAAGGATACTCCTTTAGCCTGAGCAAATCATCTTTTTCTTCTTTGTTCCCTGGTTTTCTTTCCTAGCCCTTTGTCATTTTCCTCAATTTGGAGTTGGAGTTGTCTGAAGAATTCAGCTTCATCTTCAACACTGATATCCAACTTAGATTGCATTTCCTTGAGAGTTTCATTGCTGGCAATCTTGAGTTGGTCTTCAAGTCTGAAAAATCTTCTGACTCCTTTATCATCTCTAAATTCCATCAACCAATGAGGTGATTTGTGAATTGTAATTCCCCTTTCTTGAATGAGTAAAGTCCTGGGTAAAGCATTGGGCTCCCTCCAAGTTTTCCTTATATTGGCAATCTTGTTGAGAATTTCAGTCTTGGCAGTTCTGGTAAAGCCAGAATCCTTTTGTATAGCTGAAAAGACTCTAATCAAGGTAGAGTAGCCTTCATTCAGAATCCTGTGGAGAGGCCATGTTCTTTCCCCAGCTCCTTTGTATCTGAACACTAATCTCTCTAGTAGCTGTCTGTAAGCAGCTATTCCTCTTACATCCTCCAGCTCATCCAGATAGAGTTCAATGTCTGTAATTTCTTTTATGTCACAGATGTGAACATAATCATCTTTAGAAATGGATGGCTTAGGCTTAGGCTTTTGTTTTTGAGTGAATTTCTTAGAGGTTATGGGAGGTGTAGATTTGGGTTTTCTTTTCTGTTTCTTTGGTAGTGGAAGAGTGGTTAGAAAGGTAGGCAATTTGATGGTGTCCCAATCAATAGGTTCCTCTTTTGGAATGATTGGTTCACCATGGATGTTTATAGTGGGATTAGCAACAAGAGGTTCAGGTATGGAAGGTAGTGGTTTAGATATAGATTTGGTTACTTCAGTATTATCTTCACTCCTTCTATGTGCCTTGGCCTTTCTTCTGTTTCCCTTCTGCCATTCCTCTCTTTCTTCCATACTCTCACCAAATATACTCCCAAAAACCTCATCTAGGTTTGCAATCTTGTCTTCACCCCTGACTTCAATTCCTTTCTCTTCTTCAACTTGACTTGACTTTAGCTGTTGTTCAAGCTTTGCTTGTGCTCTTTTGTCAGCCTTTAGTTGCTTGTCTTCTTCCTTCTTGGCTATTGAGAATTTGGGATGTCCTTGCATCACACATATGCTCTTTCCCTCTCTAGAGATAATAGCCCTATTTCTCCTTACAGCCTCATCCATGGTCTCTTTGAGATAAGTAATACTCCTACCTAAAAGCTTGTTCTCATCAGCTTTTGGAGGAGGAAAGTCCACTTCTTTTAAAGGATTCTTTGTAGAGTCCTTATTGGATCTTTTATTGGGCTTGAGAATTATAGCTTGTAGTTCTTTGGAAGAAGCTTCTCCATCCTTATATCTCCCTACTGGCTTGAGCTCCATGTTGATTGGTTCAATCTTTGTGCTATATTTCACAGATGTTGATTTATCTTGTGTAGAGCCAAACAACAGTTGCAACCTTTCATCAATTCTCCTCCTTTGCTCTTTCACTTGAATTTCAGCTGCTGCTAGCTGAATCAAATCAATTCCATCAGGCTTTCCTTTGATTTGAATGATTGGAGAAGTAGTGATGGCAGGAACTAGCACTTTAGATATTTTGATTTTTGTAGATGGCTCTCCTTCCCCTTCCCTTTTACTCTCCCCCTTTTTGTTATCATCAAGGAGAGGGGTCAAGCCTTGTGCTTTTGCCAGCTGCATTAGGAGACTGGTTTGAGATTGTTGGTTGTGAAGAATGGTGGCCACAGAATCTTCAATAACTTGAACTCTGTCTTCCAACTTGGCCAGCCTTTTCTCAGTAATTGATTCCTTTTTCAATCTCAAAACCAAGTCCTGCAATGTACCATAGGGCATGACTGAATCCAATTTTTCAGAACTGTAGGATTTCAAGTCAGCAATATCCTTCCTGAGATCATCCATACTCAGATTCTGCTTTACTTGCTGCAACTTCATGAGATGCAGTGAGTCCAGGTGAGCTTGAAGGATAGCCTTGATACTTGCATGTGAAGTGTTCTGAATGGCCTGTTGAATAGTGTTGATTTGTTTGACTAAGGAGACATTGAATTCCCCTGATCTATACTCCTTTGTCAAAGCCCATTCAGGTAGATTTGGAATTGAACTAGGGCCTACATCTCCCCCTAAGTTCATGCTTCCATCAAAAGAAACAGAGTCATCATCATCAGAATTTACTCCAAATTCCTCAGATGGCTCACCAGCTGTAGAAGGCATCTTGTTAATAGCAGCTTTATCCCTTTGAAGAGATTCTGTTGTGTGTACTAGATGTAGTGTCTTTTCTGCCTCCTCATTGCCCTGAGCAGCCAACATTTGATAGGCTGACACAGGATGAGTAAAAGTGTCAGCATCCAAGGAAATGTTATCAATTACAGCTTTGTAATGTTACTGAAATTGTCTTTCCTTTTCAGCATCATCCACAATCATTGACTCACTAGCAATGGCTGGTTCCACCCTTATATCTACTGTACATGCCTTTCTCTCTTTTTCTCTATTTTCTTGCATCAGGGGCTCCCCCTAGCTCACACAACTCACTCCCTCACCTTCACCTACTAAGGTGGTACTCCTCTCACTTACTTTTGCCATGCTGGAAGAAATAGCATGCATTTTTGAGCTCTCAATCTCTCCTTTTGCCTGGGAGCAACCCAGCCTCACACTCAAATTTTCACACCCTTCCCTCAATCCTAAGAGTGATTGCACAGTATTCATGTCTTCTACACTTGGAATTGATTCAGTTATGTGTGGAGAGACTATCAACGGATGTGGAATATCCGTTGAAGGTGAAACTGATGTTATCAACGGATAACTGCTGTTAAGCTTATCCGTTGAAGAGCAACCACTTGTCAACGGATGAGTGATATCCATTGAAGAAGGAAAAGAAGTTGAAATTGAAAGTGATATAACTGTTGAATCTGTGTAGATTGATTTGAGATGTGGTGACACAGATCCTTCAATTATATCTGAAAGAATTTGCGGGTGATCCAACAAATCATCTAAGAGATGATGATCACCTGTATTTGAGTGGGGCTCCTCCCTTAGTTGTAAAGAGGGAGAATCAGGAATTGATGGGAATAACATATCCACATCCAGAGATGGTGATGAAGTGTTTGGTGATTGATGTGTGATTATTGTGAGAGAATGGGGCTGTGACTCCACATTTATTGGAGCCACATCAAACTGAGTTTGAGAAGGCATAGATACAGATGGATGTATCTGTGCAGTGTGTGCACCCTGTGTAGAAGATTGGGTTCTAGCCTTCTTTCTTCTAATAAAAGCTTTTGTTGGTGAGTGTTTGGCTTTAGTGTCCCTCCCTCGTTTGTTCTGTGTTCCTGGTTGGGAATATTTTCAATAGTAACATCCTTTTGGGAGGATGCAACTAGGGATGAGCTAGATACCTTTTCAACCACCACAGCTTTTTGAGAAACTGTGGCTTGGCTAGCTTGGGAAGCACTTAACTCTCCTTCCTTATCCTGGGGGTTTCTTTGATGTTCACCCCTCCCCTCACCACTCACACCCTGTTCACTCCCCTCAGGGTTAATGGTTGGTGTTACAACTGTTGTCTTTTGAGAAACAACAGAGGTGGTTTTCTTTGTCTTTGTTTTTGAAAGTTTAGTTTTGGTGACCTTGGTAGAAATCTGTTGGGGCATTGTTACAGATTTCATGGCCACACTAGAAGATAAAGAAATAGAGGGGTTGGAAGAAGTAGGAGTTGTAGAAGCAATTACCTCACCTACCTGAGGTACATTCATGATTGGTAAATATACCAATGGCACACTGCTGTTGAGATCCATTCTCAATAAATCTGCAAGAACTCTTTTCTCTTGTGCCCAGCACTTGAGTTTATTATTCTCATTGATTATGACCAAACCTTCAGCAACATGGTTAGCCAATAACATAAAGAATCTAGCATAATAGATGTTATTAGGTCTATTAGCTTTGTTACCTAATCTAGTACCCAATTCTAGCATCACATAGTTGCTAAAGTTAAAATACCTATCAGAAACAAACATATAGAGCATATTAACAAGAGATGAAGTTATGGCATCAAAATTACTAATTTTCCCAGAGAAAACCTTTATAAAGGCATCCCCAAGAAAACTCCATTCTTTCCTAAGGCCTTTTCTTCTAATACTCCCTAAACTAGCAGAGTTGAGAGAATAACCTATGGAATCTAACATGCTGGATACATCATTATCAGTGTGTGGTGTCATGGCATTGTTCTCAGGCAATTTAAAACATGCTTGTAAATCATCACAGTTAATACAGTGATTTTTACCTTTGAGAGTGAAGGAGATAGTCATATCTATGGAGTTGAACTCAGCAGTTGTCCAAATCTCTTCAACTACTTCACAGTAAATCGTTGGGGCTTCCAGCATTGCATAGCTAAGTTTACAGTTTTTGATGAAGTCCATCATTTTGTGATAGTCTGAATGGGCTTCATTCTTTTCTACCAAAGCTATGAAATTGTTCTTCTCATAGATGAACCCAGATTGAGACATAATTTTCACGACTGGTGCCATTGTTGTGAGTAGAAATTGCAGAGAATAACTTGAAGGTTTTGCAGAGAGAAAATGGTAAATGCTTGAAATTTTAAAAAAGCGTAAAGTAAAAATGAAAAATCAGAAGGGCTTATATGCTTTAAAAAAAAAAAATTAGTAAAAGATTAATCAATAAGTATATGTTAGTGAATTTCAGCCGTTTAAGAATAAACTGTAAGTATTCTAACAACTACCTTTAAAACCAATACATACAGATGTATGTATGAGTATCAACGGTTAAGAAAATAGAATCAACGGCTGTGAAACACCTGAATCGACTGATGTGACATTTCAACGGATAAGGCAAATTGTCATCCGTTGAAAGGTACTTCAGTTTTATCCGTTGACGGATAAAAATTCCAGAAATGTATTTGTCTTTCAACGGATAATGAATATCCGTTGATAGAGCAATTTTGACTTTCAACGGATAGGAAACATCCGTTGATGGTATAAACTTTGTTAAAAGTCAAATTTGTTCTAGCAACTAATATATTTCAGGCTTCAATTCAAATTGCAATAAAGACATGAATTTTAAGAGTAATTAAGCATACCTAGCTCACTTACTAATCTTGTGAATGTTGATTCATCAAGTGGCTTGGTAAATATGTCTGCAATTTGTTGTTCACTTGGAACAAAATGTAGTTCCACTGTACCATTCATGACATGCTCCCTAATGAAGTGGTACTTGATATCAATGTGCTTGGTTCTTGAGTGCTGTACAGGATTCTCTGTTATGGCTATGGCACTTGTGTTGTCACAAAAGATAGGAATTCTATCAACATGAAGTCCATAGTCAAGGAGTTGATTTCTCATCCATAACACTTGAGAGCAGCAACTTCCAGCAGCAATGTATTCAGCCTCAGCTGTAGAAGTAGAGACTGAATTTTGCTTTTTGCTAAACCATGATACAAGCTTGTTTCCCAGGAATTGGCAGGAGCCTGTTGTACTTTTCCTGTCTATTTTTCAACCTGCATAGTCTGCATCTGAATAACCAATTAGATCAAAGCCAGATTCTCTAGGATACCAAATACCTAAATTTGGTGTACCCTTGAGATATCTGAAAATCCTTTTGATAGCTATTAAGTGAGACTCCCTAGGATCAGCTTGAAATCTAGCACACAGACATGTAGCAAACATTATATCTGGTCTGCTAGCAGTTAAATATAAAAGTGAACCAACCATGCCTCTATAACTTGTAATGTCCACAGACCTTTCAGTCTTATTTAATTCAAGTTTGGTGGCAGTGGCCATGGGAGTTTTTGCAGATGAACATTCCATTAAGTCAAACTTCTTTAAAAGATCATGAATATATTTAGTTTGACTAATGAAAATTCCATTACTAACTTGTTTAATTTGTAAACCAAGAAAATAGGTTAGTTCTCCCATAAGGCTCATTTCATAATTACTTTGCATTAGCTTAGCAAACTTTTTACAAAGTTTATCATCTTTAGAACCAAATATTATGTCGTCTACATAAATTTGAACAAGTATACTAGAGCCATTAACATTTCTAAAGAAGAGAGTTTTATCAACAGTACCTCTATTGAAGTGATTCTCCAAAAGAAATTTTGATAAGGTTTCATACCAGGCTCTAGGTGCTTGCTTCAGTCCATAGAGTGCTTTCAACAGATAATATACATAGTCTGGAAAATTTGGATCTTCAAATCCTGGAGGTTGACTTACATAGACTTCTTCCTCTAATTTCCCATTTAGAATTGCACTCTTGACATCCATTTGATAGACTTTGAAATTGGCATGAGCTGCATAGGCTAGAAAAATTCTGATGGCTTCAAGTCTTGCAACAGGAGCATATGTCTCATCAAAATCTATTCCCTCTTGCTGAGAATAGCCTTTAGCAACCAATCTGGCTTTATTCCTTATGATAATGCCATTTTCATCCATCTTGTTTCTGAATACCCATTTTGTGTCAATAGGACTCTTGTTCTTTGGTTTGGGTACCAGCTTCCAAACTTGGTTTCTCTCAAATTGGTTTAGCTCTTCCTGCATAGCTAATATCCAATCTGGATCCAATAAGGCTTCTTCCACTTTCTTAGGTTCCTCCTGAGATAGAAAACTACTATACAGACATTCATCTTGAGTAGCTCTTCTTGTTTGCACTTTAGATGATGCATCACCGATGATCAGTTCAAAGGGATGATTCTTGGTCCATTTCCTTTGAAGTGGAAGATGTGCTCTAGATGAGGTGGCCTCAGTATTGTCATGATGTGAGACAGAGTGTTGACTAGTTGAAACTCCCCCTGAGTTGTTGGTCCTTTGCAGGGAACTTGGAGTTCTATCAACTGATGATGTAAATCGATTATCCGTTGATAAACTATGATCAACGGATGCTTCATTTAGTACTTCAACGGATGATACACCATGTCTTTCAACGGATACTGCATTGCCTCTATCAACGGATGCAGAATTCTGACTTTCAACGGATGCAGTATTTTGTGCATTATCCAAGGGCATGTTTTGAATCCCTTTTGAAGTGTTATCTCCATCAGTCTCCTCTTCACTATCATCACAATATATCTCAATGTTGTCAAATTTGAGTCTCTCATATTGTCCCTCATCTGTTAGTCCATCAATCTTTTTATCATCAAACACAACATGCACAGATTCCATAACAATGTTGGTTCTTAGATTGTAGACCCTATAAGATTTTCCAGCTGAATAACCAACAAATATCCCTTCATCAGCCTTTGCATCAAACTTCCCTTTATGGTCAGATTGATTCCTTAGTATAAAGCATTTACATCCAAAGACATGAAGAAAGTTTAGAGTTGGTTTTCTTCTCTTGAACAACTGATAAGGAGTCATGCCTTTAGCTTGATTGATCAAAGAGATATTTTGAGTGAAACAGGCACAATTAACAGCTTCAGCCCAGAAATATGTTGGTAACTTTGATTCTTCAAGCATTGTTTTGGCAGCCTCAATTAAAGATCTGTTCTTTCTTTCAACTACCCCATTTTGCTGAGGTGTTCTTGGAGCTGAGAACTCATGCATGATTCCATTTTCTTCACAGAACAGCCTCATTGATAAATTCTTGAACTCAGTTCCATTGTCACTCCTGATATTCCTAACCTTCAGGTCAGGATGATTATTGACATGCCTGATGTGATTGATAATGATTTCACTTGCTTCATTCTTTGATCCAAGAAAATAGACCCATGAAAACTTTGAGAAATCATCTACAATCACTAAGCAATATCTTTTTCTTGCAATTGACAATACATTGACTGGTCCAAACAAATCCATATGTAGCAGCTGTAATGGTTCATCAATTGTTGTTTCAAGCTTCTTTTTGAATGATGATTTCCTTTGTTTGCCTTTCTGACAAGCATCACACAAACCATCCCTTGAGAATTCAACAAGAGGAATTCCTCTTACTAGGTCCTTTTTGACTAGATCATTCATTGTCTTGAAATTCAAATGGGATAGCTTCTTGTGCCATAGCCAGCTCTCAACTGAACTTGCTTTGCTGAAGAGACAAGTGATAGATTCTGCATTTGCAGAGTTGAAGTCAGCTAAGTACACATTTCCTTTTCTAACTCCAGTTAGAACCACTTTGTTGTCTTTCTTACTAGTGACAACACAGGCTTCAGAATTGAAGGAAACTGTATTCCCTTTATCACATAGTTGACTGATGCTCAGTAAGTTATGTTTGAGACCATCAACTAATGCAACTTCATCAATGATGACATTTCTTGTTGAAATCAAGCCATATCCCATAGTAAACCCTTTGCTGTCATCTCCAAAGGTTATGCTAGGGCCAGCTCTTTCCTTAAACTCTGTGAGCAGGGAGAAATCTCCTGTCATGTGTCTTGAACAGCCACTGTCCAAGTACCATAGATTTCTTCTATTTCCCTGCACACCATAAAATCAATCAATTTGATTTTGGTACCCAAGTTTCCTTGGGTCCATTCTTGTTAGCCTTTCTCCTAGACTTCATTCCTCCTGCATCTCTAGACTTAGGTAACTTTGAGTCAACCTTGGTCTTGGATGTAGTTGGTTGAGGTGTAGGGTTAGTCACAGAATCATTTAGCACATTTGGAATATGATAAGGCAAGGATTGTGCATACATGTTATTCCACATAGGCATATTTTATGGCATTTGAGGCATACTAAATGCAGCAAGATAAGGATTGTTAAAATATGGCATGTTTGTAAAATGTGCATAAGGATTCTGTTGAGACATAGTAGGCATAGCATGTAGAGATGATACAGACATGTTAGGCATGGAAGAGGGTACAATTATGGGGGTTTTCTTAATAGATTTGCAATTAGCAGATAGATGATTAACACTACTACAATGCACACAGCTTTTTCTAGGAGCATACCTATCAGGTGTGTAATTGTTATGTTTGTTAACACCTACCTTCCCATTTCTGTTAGATTTTCTTTTAGTTTCCTTTTTATCCTCAACCATCTTGAGCCTATTATTTAACTGTTCTAAGGTCATGTGCCCTATATTCACCTTACTGACATCTTTGGATGTGCTTGCTTCTTCTTTAACAAAGTTCTTGGAAGTTGAACCAAACTTTTTGTTGAGTTTCTTTAGATTTTCACTATTAGAAACATCTGCCTGTTTTAATTGAGGAACCTTCAACGGATGCTCATTTTCTTCCTTCAACGGATAACCTTCATCATCCGTTGATTCCACATCCGTTGACAGCCCATCAATTAATTCCAGTTTCTTTTTGTTTTTATCTCAGGCAGTTTCACAGAATGATTCAATTCCTTGGACCTTGGCAATTTGAGCACTAACATCCCTAGATGTTTTCCAGGCTTTAATCACCTCTTGCTCTCTCTTTATTTGATTAGAAAGTATTTCTACTTTCTTAATAGATTCAGCTAGTTCATTCTCAACAGATATACAATGCAGCTTGGTTTTTTCTAGGTCAATCAACTTATCTTCTAACATAGCATTTCTATTACTTAAAAACAGATTGTTCTCTTTAATCCTACTATTTTCTTTAGCAAGAGATTTAAGAGATACACGCAAATGATACAATTCAGTAGACATGTCATTAAAAGCATCATTGCACTCTTCTTTAGTAAGTTGTGTTACATCAGTAGTGATTACCTGAGTTGTTACCTGATTGCTTGATGAACTAACTTCATTTTCCTCAGAATCAGCCATGAGAGCTAAGTTGACATACTCCACATCTTCATTCTCTTCCTCTCCATCAGCTGCCCAATCTTTTTCTTGAGTAATGAAAGCCCTTTCCTTTTGCTTGAGCAGATCAAAATATTTCTTCTTGTAATCTACTTGGTCAAATTTCTTCTTTTCAGAAGCTGGCTTTCTGCACTCACTTACAAAGTGTCCACTTATACCACAATTGAAACACTTGAACTTTGATTTGTCCACCATGTTCTTATGAGGTTTAGTGGCTCTAGTGTTTTTCTTAAACTTCATCTTTGCAAATCTCCTGGACAGAAATGCAAGATGCTCATCAACACTATCAGAGTCATCTTGACTGGAGTTGTCTTCATTCTCAGCAACTTGCTCTTTTTCTTTGCTTGATTCCTGATATCTTGTACCATCTTTGGAGTTTGATGTAGATCTCACAGTTTCTTGTCTGTATTCCCTCTCATTTTCAGCTACCAATGCAACTGAACTTCCTTTCTTTCTCCCCTTCTCCAATACCTCATCCTGTTCCATCTCTAGTTCATAAGTCTTTAAGATTCCATATAATCTTTCAAGAGTGAAGTCCTTATAATCCTGAGAGTTTCTCAAGGAGACAGTCATGGGTTTCCATTCCTTTGGCAAGGATCTTAAGAATTTAAGATTTGAATCCTTCACCTGGTACACTCTACCATACAGCTTCAATCCATTCAACAGCTTTTGGAATCTGTTAAATGTGTCATTTAAAGATTCATTTTCTTCAAAATGAAAATACTCATACTGTTGAATGAGAAGCTGCATCTTGTTCTCTTTTACTTGTTCTGTACCTTCACACAGCAGCTGAACTGTGTCCCAAACCTTTTTGGCAGTTGAGCAATTTATCACATTATCAAACATATCCTTGTCAAGACCATTAAACAAAATGTTCATAGCCTTCTTATCCTTGTGGACTTCTTCTGTGTCTTCCATTGTCCATTCTGCTCTAGGTTTTGGAATGGATTGACCAACAGCAATTGTGGCCGTAGCAACTGTGGCTACTTTGTGGGGAATGTGAGGACCATTCTCAATACAGTTTACATAACCTTCATCTTGGGAGAGCAGATGAAGGTGCATTTTCACATTCCAGTGGTGATAACTGTCTTTGTCAAGAACTGGGATCTTTACTCCAATATCCTTCTTACTCATCTTTGTTAGTTTCCAAGATCTTTAAACTCTTTGTTTGTCAAGAGACAGCTCTGATACCAATTGTTATTTCTAGAGAACTAACAATGAGATTTACAGAAGGGGGGTTGAATGTAAATCTCAAAACTTTTTCAAGTTTTGAGCAGTTTATAAAGACCGTGTGTTCAAGATGAACAAGTGTGTGAATTGCTTTAAGCTGATACAGACAGATATATATTCAAACACAAATGTAAAGAACACAATAAACCTTTAAAAACTTTTCTGGTGGATTTGTTGTTCCACCAGAGATGGTATTTCAGAAATTCTGTGATCTAAGAATTTGATCACAGCTGCATCCTAGTACAAACTAGATAATTTTTCTCTCAAGATTTTTCTAAACAGCTCTGGAAAAATTCTTATCTAATTACTAGCTACTACTTGGTTTATATATTACCAAGTTTACAAATGAAGACAAGGATATATAAAATAATAAAGTAATATCTCCACTTGTTTCTTCTCCAGTTCACTCCAGTACTTTGTTGACTTAATGTCTCTTTATACTAGAGTAGAACGGCTGCTTTTTCTGATGTTCCTGAAATTAGGCTGCCACATTTCAGTTATCTCTGTTCACCCACGTGCCTCTGTTTGTAGGTACAACTACCACTTATCAACGGTTAATCAACAGAACATCCGTTGAAGCTTTCATCTGTTGATGCACTCATCCGTTGAAGGATGTTATCCGTTGAAGCTTTAGAGACATCCGTTGAAGCTTAGCTTCTCATCCGTTGAAGGTCTTTAAGTCATCCGTTGATACCACTTCATTTATACAAAATTACAAGGCATGAAATATTTACAATTGGCCTTCCTATCTGCATATCTTCTAGTAGTCAACATGACTCATAGTTTCTCTCAACTTCTAAGAATTACATCTTAAATACAGAGACTGGAATATGCTAAAACACTAGACTTATTTCTAAGTAAAGCTACACCATCAACGGATAGCCAAAGTGGTCTTATCCGTTGAGGCTACAGACACTGAATTTCTACTTAAGTGTTTTGTTAAACATATCATCAAACTAATGCACATATATTCCTAACAACCGGTTGTGGACCGATTGTATTTAGCCATTTTTCTTGTAGTGTTAATTCCACAGCTCGCTAAGACCACAAATATGTGACACAGTTTTAAAAGTTCATAGTTTATGTCAATAATGTGCCCTTACTAAGGTATCATAGAGTATGCGCTCCCGAAGGCATCTTAAGTAGCACTCCTAGTAAGGTATCAAAGGCTAGTTCCGCAACTATACGCAATTACTAACTGGTTAATAAGTCAGAGCTCACTGTGAATTCTTATTTCTAAAACATGGTACTTGATCCATAAATTTTAAAACAAAAGCAGTGCAAAAATATTTAAAAGATTTCAAAATAAAATAAATTGGGAAGAGTTAACTTACCTTAATAGCAATATCTCCCAAATTATGTTGCCAAAATAAACCTAGACATACACACATACATATTTAATATAATAATCAGAATGTTAACATTTATATGTCACTAGGCTAACCACGCTTTAATTTTATAAAACTTGACTCACAATAACAATTAAATGTCACTACAAGTAACAAAATAAATTCATATTGACATATAAATATAACCATTTTCATATAATAGTTCAAAATAGTATATCGACCAATAAGAAAACCCAACACCTAAATACATTATATATAATAATATTGTTAGGAATATGTGTATTAGTTTGATGATAAGTTCAACAAAACACTTAAGTAGAAATCTGGTGTTTGTAGCCTCAACGGATAAGACCATTCTGGCTATCCGTTGAAGGAGTAGCTTTACTTAGAAATAAGTTTAGTATTGTAGCACATTTCATTCTCTGTATTTAAGTTGTAATTCTTAGTTGTTGTGGGAAACTATGAGTCATGTTGACTACTAGTGGATATGCAAATAGGAGGGCTAATTGTAAATATTTCATGTCTTGTAATTTTGTATAAGTGAAGTAGTATCAACTGATATTAAAGGCCTTCAACGGATGAGAAACAAAGCTTCAACGGATGTCTCTAAAGCTTCAACGGATAACATCCATCAAGGGATGAGTGTATCAACGGATAAAACTTTAACTGCTAATGCATCAACGGATAAAGCTTCAACGGATAAAGCTTCAATGGATAAAGCCATCAACGGATGAAAGTTTCAACGGATGCTAAGTTCAATAGCAGTTGATAGTGACAATTCATAAGCTGACAGAGGCACATGGGTTGACAGAGATAAACTGGAATGTGGTAGCCTCTTGGAGGAATCAAGAAAAAGCAGCATTTCAATTCTGGTGCAAATAAGGAAGTATTCAAAGATTCACAGCTAAACCTAAATTGCATTGGATAGAGAAATGAAGAAGAAACATGTGAAGAATCTTTTAATTGTATTTTACAGTTTTGTCTTCTCTGGTAAACTTGGTGATATATAAACCAAGTAGCAGCTAGTAATTAGAGTGTGAATTTTCCAGAGCTGTTTAGAAAAATCCAGAGAGAAAATCATCTAGTTTGTACTAGGACACAGCTGTGATCAATTCTTTGATTCACAGATTTTCTGAAATAACACATCTCTGGTGGAACAACAAATCCACCAGAAAAGTTTTTAAGTTCTTTGTGTTCTTTATATTTGTGCTTGAATATATATCTGTATGTATTAGCTTAAAGCAATTCACACACATTTGTTCATCAAAACACTTAGTCTTAGAAACTGCTCAAAACTTGAAAAAGTTTTGAGATTTACATTCAACCCCCCTTCTTTAAATCTCATTGTTAGTCCACTGGGAATAACAATTGGTATCAGAGCAAGCTCTTAACATACAAAGAGTTTAAAGATCTATTCTGCTAACATCATGAGTAAGAAGGATATTGGTGTAAAGATTCCAATCCTGGAAAGAGATAACTATCATTACTGGAAAGTGAAGATGCATTTACATCTTCTCTCTCAAGATGAAAGCTACATCAACTGCATTGAAAATGGTCCTCACATCCCTCACAAGGTGGCCACAAATGTTAGTGCAACAGTTGCTGTTGGACAGTCTATTCCCAAGCCAAAAGCAGAATGGACTGTTGAAGATATTGAAGAGGTTCACAAGGACAAGAAAGCCATGAACATTCTTTTAATGGCCTAGATCAAGATATGTTTGACAATGTCATCAACAGCCAAACTGCTAAGGAAATTTGGGATACTGTGCAACTTATCTGTGAAGGTACTGAGCAAGTTAGAGAAAACAAAATGCAGCTTCTCATTCAACAGTATGAATATTTTCATTTTGAAGAAGGAGAATCATTAAATGATACCTTCAACAGATTTTAGAAACTGTTGAATGGATTGAAGCTGTATGGCAGAGTGTACCAAGTCAAGGACTCCAATTTAAAATTTCTGAGGTCTCTACCAAAGGAATGGAAGCCTATGACTGTTTCTCTAAGAAATTCTCAAGATTATAAGGACTTCACACTTGAAAGATTATATGGAATTTTGAAGACCTATGAACTTGAGATGGAGCAAGATGAGCTGTTGGAAAAGGGAAAAAGAAAAGGTGGATCAGTTGCACTTGTAGCTGAAAATGAGAAGATTGAAGCCAGGAGTGAAGAAAAGACAATTCCAAGTCTTAAAATTGGCACAAGCAAATCAGAATCAAGCAAGGGAAAGGAGCAAGTAGTTGAGGTTGAAGACAATTCCAGTCAAGATGACTCTGATGATGTTGATGAACATCTGGATTTTCTATCTAGGAGGTTTGCAAAGATGAAATTCAAGAAAAATGCAAAATTCACTAAGTCAAACAAGAACATGGTGGACAAATCTAAGTTCAAATGTTATAACTGTGGCATAAGTGGACATTTTGCAAATGAGTGCAGAAAGCCATCCTCTGACAAGAAGAAATTTGAGCAAGTTGATTACAAAAAGAAATATTTCGATTTACTCAAACAAAAGGAAAGAGCTTTTCTGACTCAAGATGATTGGGCAGCAGATGGAGCAAATGAAGATGATGATACGGAATATGTCAACCTAGCCCTGATGGCTAATTCTGATGAAAATGAAACTAGTTCATCAAGCAACCAGGTAATTACTACTGACCTCTCTCAGCTTTCTAATATTGAATGCAATGAAGCCATAAATGATATTTCTAATGAATTATATCATTTGCGTGTTTCCCTTAAATCACTAGCTAAAGAAAACACAAGAATCAAAGAGAAGAATGTGTTTTTAAGTGATAGGAATGTTGTGTTAGAGGGTAAGGTAATTGAGCTTGAAAAAATTAAAATCAAATGCTTGACTGTTGAGAGTGAACTAGAAAAATCTGTTAAGAAAGTAGAAATTCTTTCTAAACAATTAGAACGTGAGCAAGAGGTAATCAAGGCCTGGAAAACATCTAGGGATGTTAGTGCTCAAATTGTCAAGGTTCAGGAAATTGAATCACTCTGTGAGAATGCCTGGAAGAAAACCAAAAAGGAAGTTGAATTAATTGATGGATTGTCAACGGATGTGGAATCAACGGATGATGAAAGTTATCCGTTGAAGGAAGAAAAAGATCATCCGTTGAAGGCTCATCAATTAAAACAGGCAAGTGATTCTAAAAAGGATAATTTGAAAAATCTCAATAAGAAGTTTGGTTCAACTTCCAAGAACTTTGTCAAAGAAGAGGCTAGCACATCCAAAGATGCCATTAAGGTGAATATAGGACACATGAAATGGGAAGGTAGGGATTAACAAACACAACAATTACACACCTGATAAGTATGCTCCTAGAAAAAGCTGTGTGCATTGTAAAAGTGTTAATCATCTATCTGATAACTGCAAATCTGTTAAGAATGCTCCCATGCCTTTAACTCCTTCCATGCCTAACATGTCTATGTCACCTCTGCATGCTATGCTTGTTATGTCTCATCAGAATCCTCATGCATATTTTGCAAACATGCCATATGTTAATAATCCTTATTTTACTGCATTCAGTATACCTCAAATGCCATACAACATGCCTATGTGGAATAATATGTTTGCACAATCTATGCCTTATCAAATTCAACCAAATGTGCTAAATAATTCTGTGACTAACCCTATACTTCAACCAACTACATCTGAGACCAAGGTTGACCCAAAGTTACCTAAGTCAAAAGATGCAGGAGGAATGAAGTCTAGGAGAAAGACTAACAAGGCTGGACTCAAGGAAACTTGGGTACCAAAATCAACTTGATTGATTTTATTGTGTGCAGGGAAAAAGAAGGAATCTATGGTACTTCGACAGTGGTTGTTCAAGGCACATGACAGGAGATTTCACCCTGCTCACAGAGTTCAAGGAGAGAGCTGGCCCTAGCATAACCGTTGGAGATGACAGCAAAGGGTTCACTATGTAATATGGCTTGATTTCAAAAGAAAATGTCATCATTGATGAAGTTGCATTAGTTGATGGTCTCAAACACAATCTATTGAGCATCAGTCAACTATGTGACAGAGGGAATACTGTTTCCTTCAATTCTGAAGCCTATGTTGTCACAAGTAAGAAGGACAACAAAGTGGTTCAAACTGGAGTTAGAAAAGGAAATGTGTACTTAGCTGACTTCAACTCTACAGATTCAGAATCAATTACTTGTCTTCTCAGCAAAGCAAGTCCAGATGAAAGTTGGCTATGACATAAGAAGCTGTCCCATTTGAATTTCAAGACAATGAATGATCTAGTCAAAAAGGACTTAGTTAGAGGAATGCCTCTAGTGGAATTCACAAGGGATGGACTGTGTGATGCTTGTCAGAAAGGAAAGCAAAAGAAAGCATCATTCAGTAAGAAGCTTGAATCAGCAATTGATGAACCATTACAACTGCTACACATGGATCTTTTTGGACCAGTCAATGTATTGTCAATTTCAAGGAAAAGATATTGCCTAGTGATTGTAGATGATATCTCAAAGTTTTCATAGGCTTATTTTCTTGTATCAAAGGATGAAGCTAGTGAAATCATTATCAATCATATCAAGCAAGTCAACAATCATCCAGATTTCAAAGTAAGGAATATCAGGAGTGACAATGGAACTGAGTTCAAGAATTCAACCATGAAGTTGTTCTGTGAAGAAAATGGGATCATGCATGAGTTCTCAGCTCCAAGGACTCCACAACAGAATGGTGTGGTGGAAAGGAAGAACAGATCACTAATTGAAGCTGCAAGAACAATGCTTGAGGAGTCAAAACTCCCAACATACTTTTGGGCTGAGGCTGTTAACTGTGCATGTTACACTCAGTATATTTCTCTAATCAATCAGGCAAAAGGCATGACTCCCTATCAATTGTTCAAGAAAAGAAAACCAACTTTAAACTTTCTTCATGTCTTTGGTTGCAAATGCTACATTCTAAGGAATCAACCTGATCATAAAGGGAAGTTTGATGCAAAGGCTGATGAAAGAATATTTGTAGGTTATTCTGCTGGTAAATCATATAGGGTCTACAATCTAAGAACCAACATTGTCATCGAATCTGTGCATGTTGTGTTTGATGATAAAAAGTTTGATGGACTAACAGATGAGGGACATCATGAAGGACTCAAATTTGACAACATTGAGATATATTATGATGATAGTGAAGATGAGAATGATGGAGAAGGCACCTCGAAAAGAATTCAAAATCTGCCTTTGGACAATGCACAGAATACTGCATCCGTTGAAAGTCATAATTCAGCTTCCGTTGATAGAAGCAATGCAGCATCCATTGAAAGACAAAGTGCATCATCCGTTGAAGTTCATAATGAAGCATCCATTGATCACAGTTTGTCAACGGATAATCATTTCACTTCATCAAGTAATAGAACTCCCAATTCCTTTCAAAGGATCAGCAACTCAGGGGGAGTTTCAACCAATCAACATTCTATCTCACATCATGACAATACCGAGGCAACCTCATCTAGAGCTAATCTACCACCTCAAAGGAAATAGACCAAGAATCACCCTTTTGAATTGATCATTGGTGATGCTACATCTAAAGTGCAAACTAGAAGGGCTACTCAAGATGAATGTCTATATAGTAGTTTTCTATCACAGGAGGAACCTAAGAGAGTGGAAGAAGCCCTATTGGATCCAAATTGGATTTTAGCAATGCAAGAAGAGCTAAACCAATTTGAGAGGAACAAAGTATGGAAGCTGGTACCCAAGCCAAAGAACAAGAGTTCTATTGACACAAAATGGGTATTCAGAAACAAGATGGGTGAAAGTGGCATTGTCATAAGGAATAAAGCCAGATTGGTTGCTAAAGGCTATTCTCAACAAGAGGGAATAGATTTTGATGAGACATTTGCTCCAGTTGCCAGACTTGAAGCCATCAGAATCTTTCTAGCCTATGCAGCCCATGCCAATTTCAAGGTCTATTAAATGGATGTCAAGAGTGCATTTCTGAATGGAGAATTGGAGGAAGAAGTTTATGTAAGCCAACCTCCAGGATTTGAAGATCCAAATTTTCCAGACTATGTGTATTATCTGTTGAAAGCACTCTATGGACTAAAGCAAGCACCTAGAGCCTGATATGAGACTTTGTCAAAATTTCTTCTAGATAATTACTTCACAAGAGGTACTGTTGACAAAACTCTTTTCTTTAGAAATGTTAATGGCTCTACAATACTTGTTCAAATTTATGTGGATGATATTATATTTGGTTCTACAGATGATAAGCTTTGTAAAAAGTTTGCTAAGTTAATGCAAAGTAAATATGAAATGAGCATGATGGGAAAGCTAACTTATTTTCTTGGTTTAGAAGTTAAACAAGTTAGTGGTGGAATTTTCATTAGTCAAACTAAATATATTAATGATCTCTTAAAGAAGTTTGACTTAATGGATTGTTCTTCTGCAAAAACTCCCATAGCCACTGCCACCAAGCTTGAATTAAACAAGGCTGAAAAGTCTGTGGATATTTCAAGTTATAGAGGTATGGTTGGATCACTTTTATATTTAACTACTAGTAGACCTGATATAATGTTTTCTACATGTCTCTGTGCTAGATTTCAAGCTGACCCTAAAGAGTCTCACTTAGTGGCTATTAAAAGGATTTTTAGATATTTCAAAGGGACTCCAAATCTAGGAATTTGGTACCCTAGAGAGTCTGGTTTTGATCTAATTGGCTACACAGATGCAGATTATGCAGGTTGCAAAATAGACAGGAAAAGTACAACTGGCACCTGTCAGTTTCTAGGGAATAAGCTTGTGTCATGGTTCAGCAAGAAGCAAAATTATGTTTCTACATCAACAGCTGAAGCTGAGTACATTGCTGCTGGTAGTTGCTGTGCACAAATACTGTGGATGAGAAATCAACTATTTGACTATGGACTAACTGTTGACAAAATTCCTATATTCTGTGATAACACAAGTGCCATTGCCATTACTGAAAATCCAGTGCAGCACTCAAGAACCAAGCACATTGACATCAAGTACCACTTCATAAGGGAACATGTGATGAAAGGTACAGTGGAACTTTATTTTGTTCCAAGGGAAAAGCAGATTGCAGACATATTTACCAAGCCACTTGATGAATCAACATTCACAAGATTAGTAAGTGAGCTAGGTATGCTTAATTATTCATAAATTCATGTCCTCATTATAATCTGTATTGTTGCCTGAAATGAATTTGTTGCAAGAACAAAGTTGGCTTTGCATATAGTCTATTTCATCAATGGATATTCCCTATCCATTGAAAGCCAAAAATTATTCTATCAACGGATGTTCATTATCCGTTGAAAGACAAATACATTTCTGGTAGTTTTATCCTTCAACGGATAAAACTGTGTTAATATTCAACAGATAACCATTTACCTCATCCGTTGAAGTGTCACATCAGTCATTTTACATGAGTCACGGCTGTTGATTCTTTTAACTTAATCGTTGATACATATACAGTTGTATGTATTTGTACTAAAGGCAGTTTTAAGAATTTCTACCATTTATTTTATGCTCAAACGACTGTAATTTTCTTAAAAGTATTATTTAGTCATTCTATTTACGTTTTAATTCCAGAAAGTATAAAAGCCCCTTGAATTCTTATTTTCTCTTTACGCTTTCTTGCAATTTTTATTCTCTTTCTCTCCCAAAACTCTCAATCTTTCTCTGCAACCTCCACTCACAACTATGGCACCAGTAGTCAAGATTATGTCTCAGTCTGGATTTGTTTATGAAAAGAACAATTTCGTAGCCTTGGTGGAAAAGAATGAAACCCACTATGATTATCACAAGATGATGGACTTCATCAAAAACTGCAAACTAAGCTATGCAATGCTGGAAGCCCCAACTATCTATTGTGAGGTAATTGAGGAGATTTGGACAACTGCAGAGTTCAATTCCACAGATATGACCATTGCTTTCTCTCTCAAAGGTAAGGATTACTGTATTAACTGTGATAATATACAGTCTTGCTTTAAGCTACCTGAGAATAATGCCATGACACCACACACTGATAATGATGTATCTGCTATGTTAGATTCCATAGGCTATTCTTTTGATTCTGCTAGTTTAGGGAGCATTAGAAGAAAGGGCCTTAGGAAAGAGTGGAGTTTTCTTGGAGATGCCTTTATCAAGGTTTTCTCTGGGAAGATTAGCAATTTTAATGCCATAACTTCATCTCTTGTTAATATGCTCTATATGCTAGTTTCTGATAGGTACTTTAATTTTAGCAACTATGTCATGCTAGAATTAGGTTCCATGTTAGGTAACAAAGCTAATAGACCTCATAACATCTACAATGCTAGATTCTTTATGTTATTGGCTAACCATGTTGCTGAAGGTTTGATCATAACTAATGAGAGCAATAAACTCAAATGCTGGGCATAAGAGAAAAGGGTCCTTGCAGACCTTTTGAGAATTAACCTCAACAGCCATGTGTCATTGGTATATTTACCAATAATGATTGCACCTCAGGTAAGTGAGGTAAATACTTCTGCAACTCCTACTTCTTCCAACCCCATTGTTTCTTTGCCTTCTAGTGTGGCAATGGAATCTGTGTCTTTGTCCCAACAGATTCCTACCAAAGCCACCAAAACTAAAATTCCAAAACACAAGTCAAAGAAAACCACCTCTGTTGTTTCTCAAAAGACAACAGTTGTAACAACTACCATAAACCCTAAAGGGAGTGAGCAGGGTGTGAGTAGTGAGGGGAGGGGTGAACATCAAGAAACCCCCCAGGATAAGGTGGGAGAGGTGAGTGGTACCCTAGCCAGCCAAGCCACAGTTTCTCAAAAGACTGTGGTGGTTCAAAAGGATTCAAACACATCCCTAGTTGCATCCTCCCAAAAGGATGCAGCTATTGAAAATAGTCCCCAACCAGGGACACAGAACAAAAGAGGGAGGGACACTGAAGCCACACATTCACCTATTAAAGCCTTTTCAAGAAGAAAGAAGGCTAAAACCCTAGTTTTAACATAGGGGCACACACTGCACGGATACATCCACCTGTATCTTTGTTTTCTCAAATTCAGCTTGATGTGGCTCCAGCAAATGTGGAGTCACAGCCCCATTGTCTCATAATAGACACACATCAATCACTAAATTCTCCATCACCATCTCTGGATGTGGATATGATATTCACATCAATTCCTGATTCTCCCTCTTTAAAACTCAGGGAGGAGCCCCACTCAAATCCTGGTGATCATCATCTTTTAGATGATTTGTTGGATCATCAGCCAATTCTTTCAGACCTAGTTGAAGAATCTGTGTCACCTCACTTAAAATCAATCCACAGAGATTCAACAATTATGTCACTTTCAATATCTACATCTTTTCCTTCTTCAACGGATATCGCTCATCCGTTGACAAGTGGTTGTTCTTCGACGGATAAGCTTAACAACAGTTATCCGTTGATATCATCAGTTTCTACTTCAACAGATACTCCCTATCCGTTGATGGTCTCTACACATATAACTGAATCAATTCCAAGTGTAGAAGATATGGTTACTGTACAATCACTTCTAGGATTGAGGGAAGGGAGTGATAATTTGAGTGAGAGGCTGGGTTGCTCCCAAACAAAAGGAGAGGTTGAGAGTCAAAATATGCATGCTATTTCTTCCAGCATGGCAAAAGTGAGTGAGAGGAGTGCCACCTTAGTAGGTGAGGGTGAGGGTGTGAGGGTGTGTGTGAGCCAGGGGGAGCCCCTGATGCAAGAATATAGAGAAAATGAGAGAAAAGCAGGTACAGAAGCTATAAGGGTGGATCCAGCCATTGCTAGTGAGTCAATGATTGTGGATGATGCTGAGAAGGGAAGACAATTTCAGCAACATTACAAAGCTGAAATTGATAACATTTCCTTGGATGCTGACACTTTTACTCATCCTGTTTCAGCCTATCAACTGTTGGCTGCTCAGGGCAATGTGGAGGCAGAGCAGACTTTGAACATAGTGCACACTTCAGAATCTCTTCAAAGAGATAAAGCTGCTGTTAATAGGATGCCTTCTCAAGCTGGTGAGCCATCTGAAGAATTTGAAGTAAATTCTAATGATGATGACTCTATTTCTTTGGATGGAAGCATGAGCTTAGGGGGAGATGAAGGCCCAAGTTCTGTTCCAAATTTAGCTGAATGGGCATGGACAAAGAGATCTACACCAGGAAAGTTTGGTGTAGCTTTGGTCAAGCAGGTTATGGCTATTCAAAAGGCCCTTCAGGAAACTTCAGATGCTGGTACCAAGGCTATTCTTCAAGCTCATCTAGACTTTTTGCATCTCCTGCAGTTGCAGCACATCAGACATAATTTGAGTGTGGATGAACTCAAAAAGGATATTGCTGACTTGAAAGCCTATAGTTCTAAGAAGTTGGATTCAGTCATGCCTTATGGTACAATGCAAGATTTGTTGCTGAGACTGAGGAGAGAATCTGATGCTAACAAGAGGCTGGCCAAGTTGAAGGACGGAGTTCATGTCATTGAAAACTCTGTGGTCACCATTCTTCAAAATCAACAATCTCAGACAAGTCTACTATTGCAGCTGGCAAAAGCACAAAGCTTGACCCCTATCCTTGATGATAACAAAAAGGGGGAGAATAAAGGGGAAGGGGAAGGAGAGCCATCAACAAAAGTTCAAATATCTAAAGTGCTAGTTCCTGCCATCACCACTTCTCCAACACTTCAAATCAAAGGAAAGCTTGATGGAATTGATCTAATCCAGATAGCAGCAGCTGAGATGAAAGTCAAAGAGCAAAGGAGGAGAATTGATGAAATGATGCAACAAATTTTTGGTTCTACAACTTCAAAATCACAATCTGTGAAGCATAGCACAAAGGTGGAGCCAATCATTATGGAGCTCAAGCCAGTAAGGAGGAATAAGGATGGAGAGACTTCTTCAAAGAATCTGAAACCTATGGTTCTCAAGCCCAACAACAGATCCAACAAGGACTCTACAAAGAACCCTCTAAGCCTTGCTCAGTTGAAAGGAGTGGATTTTCCTCTTCCAAAGCCTGATGAAGACAGGGTTTTAGGTGGTAATATCATAAAGCACAAGGAGACCAAAGATGTGGTTGAAAGAATGAACATGGCTATTATCTTCAGAGAGGGAAAGAGTATCTGTGTGATACAAGGACATCCCAAATTCTCAATAGCCAAGAGGAAAGAAACCAGAAGGTTGAAGGAAGAAGCTGAAAAGCTAAAGGCTGACAAAAGAGCACAAACAAAGCTTGAAAAACAGCTAAAGTCAAGACAAGCTGAAGAAAAGAAAGAAATTAAAGACAAGGGTGAAGATGTAGGTATGGGGGACATGTTTAGTGATGATGTGGAAGAAAGAAGTGAGGAAAGAAAGAAATGGCAGAAAGGGAACAGAAAGAAGGCCAATGCAAAAAGGAAGATTGTAGATGAAACTGAAGAAACCCAATCAAAATTCAAACCACTACCTTCTATTCCTGAACCCATTGTGCCTGATCCCTTCATAACCATCCATGGTGAAACAATCACTCCTAAGGAGGAACCAATTGATTGGGACACCATCAAATTGCCCACCTTCTTAACCACTTCTCCACCATCAAAGAAACAGAAAAGAAAAATCAAATCAACACCTCCTCTAACCTCAATCAAATTCACTCTATCTGGATGAGCTGGAGGAAGTAAGGGGAATAGGTGCCTACAGACAGCTACCAGAAAGACTAGTGTTCAAATATAGAGGAAGTGGGGAAAGGACTTGGCCCCTTTACAGAATTCTGGATGAAGGCTATTCTACCTTGGTTAGAGTCTACTCAGCTATAAAAAGGGATTCTGGCTTTACCAGGACTGCCAAAACTGAGATTCTCAACAAGATTGCCAGCATAAGGAAAACTTGGTGGGAGTCCAATGCCTTGCCTAGAACATTACTCATCCCAGAGCATGGAGTTACATTTCATAAATCACCTCATTGGTTGATGGAGTTCAGAGACAATAAAGGAGTCAGAAGATTTTTCAGACTTGAAGATCATCTCAAGATTGCCAGTAATGAAACTCTCAAGGATATGCAATCTAAGTTGGACATCAATGAAGAAGATGATGCTGAATTCTACGGACAACTCCAACTCCAAATAGAGGAGAATGACAGGAGGCTAGGGAAGAAAACAAGGGATCAAAGGAAAAGGAATTAATCTGCTCAGGCTAAAGGAGCACCCTTGGAAACAATGTAATTCTTCAATTCTATCTCAGTATATACACTTTTCAAGCACTTTTGAATTTCTACTTTATTTCAGTTCATATGTTTATTAAGTGTTTTGTTATCATCAAGTTAAACCCAAATTTATGCCTACAGTTCTAGTAGACATAAATAGGGGGAGATTGTTAGGAATATGTGTATTAGTTTGATGATAAGTTCAACAAAACACTTAAGTAGAAATCTGGTGTTTGTAGCCTCAACGGATAAGACCATTCTGGATATCCGTTGAAGGAGTAGCTTTACTTAGAAATAAGTTTAGTATTGTAGCACATTTCATTCTCTGTATTTAAGTTGTAATTCTTAGTTGTTGTGCGAAATTATGAGTTATGTTGAATACTAGTGGATATGCAAATAGGAGGGCTAATTGTAAATATTTCATGCCTTGTAATTTTGTATAAGTGAAGTAGTATCAACTGATATTAAAGGCCTTCAACGGATGAGAAACAAAGCTTCAACGGATGTCTCTAAAGCTTCAACGGATAATATCCATCAACGGATGAGTGCATCAACGGATAAAGCTTCAACTGCTAATGCATCAACGGCTAAAGCTTCAACGGATAAAGCTTCAACGGATAAAGCCATCAACGGATGAAAGCTTCAACGGATGCTAAGTTCAATAGCAGTTGATAGTGACAATTCATAAGCTGACAGAGGCACATGGGTTGACAGAGACAAACTGGAATGTGGTAGCCTCTTGGAGGAATCAAGAAAAAGCAGCATTTCCATTCTGGTGCAAACAAGGAAGTATTCAAAGATTCACAGCTAAACCTAAATTATATTGGATAGAGAAATGAAGAAGAAACATGTGAAGAATCTTTTAATTGTATTTTACAGTTTTGTCTTCACTTGTAAACTTGGTGATATATAAACCAAGTAGCAGCTAGTAATTAGAGTGTGAATTTTCCAGAGCTGTTTAGAAAAATCCAGAGAGAAAATCATCTAGTTTGTACTAGGACGCAGCTGTGATCAATTCTTTGATTCACATATTTTCTGAAATAACACATCTCTGGCGGAACAACAAATCCACCAGAAAAGTTTTTAAGTTCTTTGTGTTCTTTACATTTGTGCTTGAATATATATCTGTCTGTATTAGCTTAAAGCAATTCACACACATTTGTTCATCAAAACACTTAGTCTTAGAAACTGCTCAAAACTTGAAAAAGTTTTGAGATTTACATTCAACCCCCCTTTTGTAAATCTCATTGTTAGTCCACTGGGAATAACAAATATTAATAATAAATCAAGTCTATGTAAACTATTTAAATTCAGAATAAAATAGATGTACGTTCAATATTTACTATCTATATAATCTTTAAAATAAAATAACAAAAATAAATAAAATAGGTAACATATCATTAGAATTATGCAAGTGGACAAAACATCAATATTGATGTATAAAATTTTTATAACCTTACATGTGAAAATATCATTATACCAAATACGTATAACCAATTTAATATATGAGCATATATTTAATAGGTCTACTAATCTAAACGCATATCTAAATCAAACATATATTTAACATATAACACATGAATTATTCAGCATGCGCAAAACACATAATTATAAACATAAATTCATGCATTAACTATTTATTAAAAAATGGTGATTGTTAACTAAAACAAATTTCATAATCAACATCAAACTAAAATGATTAAATAAATTAAACTATAGTTTTATACACATAATGTTAGGTAATGAATACAACACAAGGGGTGAATGTGTTTTGGATTTTTAAGGCTTTTTGAATGTTAGTTGGTGAACAAAGCAGATAAGAAATGCCGCAATATTATGTTAACTGAAAATAAACAGTGCACACAATATTTCAAAACTCACTTAATTTTGTATTAAAATCAAGCTAGTGTTTTGCTACAAATCCGGGGTTTTTTTTTAAGTAAAGAACTCAGCTTCTTCCTTGAGAGAGTTACAAGAAATTCCAGATATGTTTGATACAATTTAAAAGCAAATGACCAGTGTTTACTTTATAGATTAGTAAACACAAGTTTACACAGCACGCAATAAGATGTACTAAACCCTACTTTAAGTTATCTATAAAGTTTTCCATTTCTGGCTTAGTGTATCTTTGCAAATCCCGTGAATCTGTGATATTCCTTTGTCAGTTAATCTTGGTCTTTGATCTTGAACTCTTCAAGTTGCTTTTGTAGACTTTTAAATCTAAGTGATTAGATCATTTTTTGATTGATAATCTTGAATCTTCAACTTGTCTGCATTCTGTACTTGAGTTTTATATCGAGATATCCAGTTTGATCTATAGAGAACTTCATCTCGATAAGTATAATGGCTTATCGAGATCTCTTAGTTCTCTATAAGTGTTTTGACTTGTCGAGGCCTCTGAGTTCTCTATAGGTGAACTTGACTTGTCGAGGTCTCCAAATTTCGGCATGTGAAAGTGACTTGTCGATATCTCTGAGATCTCTATAAGCATATTGACTTATCGATAACTCTGAGATCTTTAATGAGAAAATTAACTTGTCGATAACTCCAATCTTCATATCTTCATTTTGACTTGTCAATATCTTTGAGTTCTCTAATGCAGAAATGACTTGTCGATATCTCATAGATCTCTATATACATTTTGACTTGTAGATATCTCTGAGATCTCTAATGATAATTTGACTTGTCGATATCTCCAATCTTCATGTCTTCATTTGGTTTGTCGATATCTCTGAGACTTCTCTATAAGCTGTTTTGGACTTCTCAATAAGTCATTCTGGAGTTCTCAAATGACTTCTCTATATGACTTGATCTGTGACTTGTAGATATCTTGACTTAGAATATTTTTCCTAAAACAGATTTATTCAACTCCAAACTTCTTCACAATTTCTCTGAGGCATGATCTTTTTTATCTTCTTACAGAGTTTATTCTTAGGCTTGAGACTGTTTACATAAAAATACACCAGTCTAATCTTTGATGTTTTTACAAACTTAAGTAATACAGTACAAAATACAAATTTAGATTATCATACAACTAATTCTTAGGGTTGTCAATTTGACTTAGTCTTGTTATAGTACAAGCATGCCTTACACAACAATCTTCCCCAATTTGTGAGAAGATTGCTTATCACAAATTCATGCCTGGTAACAAGACTAACCCCAAGTTATAATGAACAATAAAATATCACACACAAAATTGACGGAAGTACAACTTTTGTACATTAAGTGATTACATGAGTTTGAAAGATACATTCATTACACAAATTTCTCATAGCCTGTTTCCTGTCTAATGAGGTCCTTTAAGTTTACAAGTACTTGCAATTATTCTATGATTCCCTCTTAGAGCTTCCACAAGCTTGAGCCACTCATCTAGTGAATAACCTTTCAAGTAACCAACTCTAAATCTTGAGAATCTACCAACCTTGATGTTTAGAAAGTGTCCATCTTTTGATATTCTGCTCATCCCCTTTGCCTTGAGTTCTTCAGATTTTTGCTCAAACATTTCTACCTCTTTAATATATTTCCTTTCCCTCTCCTCTCTTTCAGCCTTTTGTTAATCGCTAAACAGCGCCAAAATTCACGCAAGTATACGCGTTCGTTGAAGGGTTTTAGCACATAAACGAACGAAAACGTAAATTTAAATCTTAAAAAAAATGAAACCCTCCGCAGGATCCATGCGAAAAATAATATTTAATTCGTAGTTCAGTATGTTTACCTTAAGAAACTTTACGCTAATGGAAAGATGGAGGTCTTTAATAGCGATCCAAGAACGATGAACGGATATCCCTAGCAGCTGCTCCTCAAGTGTGAAGCACTCCACCGGTATCCACCAAGAGTACAATGTGATGGAGGAGGAAGAGGTTGAGAGAATTAGTTGCCTCCCTCTTATTCTACTTTAGAATTAGGGTTAATTATTTTGGGTTGAGGCAAATAGGGTTTATAATAGTATATTTATAGGAAAAATTTTCAGCTGAAATTTTTTAATAAAATATTATTATTATTAACCCTTTAATTGATTATTCTTATTAACTAATTAACTAATAATTAAAACACCTTTTAATCATTAATCCCTTTTCTAAACACTTTAGAAAAATAATTCTCTCACTTGATTTAATTTCCAAAATTAAATTCTTAATTAATAATATTAAGAATTAATTAAATCTCATTTAATCAATTATTAAATCTGCTAATTAATTATTTATTTCACAAATAAATAATTACCAGCCATTATTAATTAATTCCTCCACCATTAAATCATTCTCTTTTATGGTGTGACCCTGTAGGTTCAATATTAAGCCGGTAGTAGAAATAAATAATAATAAAACTATTTTATCATTATATATATAAATTCTCTAATTTATTAAATATGATTAATTAATAAATTAATCATATTTATTCTACATCGTGAGGGATACTTCTCGGCATATCGCGACTATCCGGATAATACGAATTCACTGCTTAGAATACCAAGAACCTATTCAGTGAGTAGTTACCGTACAATCAATTCTTTCTACCCTGCAATGTCAAGATTAAATACAAGGCATGGAACTTGTGTCAAGCCTATCTTATTCAATCATTTGCTTTCCCATTCACTATGCTTAGTTCTATTTAATGTAAATTAGAAACTCCTTTCTAATTTCATTCACTCTGGCCAGAGATTCCTGAACTAGCATAAGTGGATCAGCATTGAACATTCTCTTCCTTCACTGGAAGGGGTAGATCCTTTATTGATCATACACTATCTTCGTGTACAAATTTCTATACCCAGTAGAGCCCTTATAATTGTCCCTGGAGACTAAGAACTAAACCAAAGCTTAGTTCAATGTACACAAGATGACTATGATGACCTCAAGTCTAAGGATACTTGTACAACTATCACTATGTGAACAACTGCTGACACGTGAGTGAACTCCATCAGTTGTTCAGCTGTGTGAGTTATGTTCAGTGAACTCATTCTATAATAAGCACCTACATACTAGCTATAGTGTCACCACACAAGTGTCTATGAGAACAGACATCCTTTATAATGAAGCAAGCATAGTATGTACCGATCTTTGCGGATTACTAATTACCAGTTAGTAATCCTACGACCAGGAAATATTTAAGTTTAGAGTTATCATCTTTTAGGTTTCATTATTATGATCTTAGCATAATCCATAAAAAGCTTTACTCTAAACTATGGTATATCTTATTTAAACACTTAAATAGATAAAGCCCACAATAAAACCAAAACAAGTCTTTTATTAATATCAATGAAATCAAAATATAAAAGTTATTCCGAAATCATCATACATGATTGGACTTAGGACACATCTCTTTCAATCTCCCACTTGTACTAAAGCCAATCACTCTGGTATCTAATACCCATTTTGTCTTTATGACGATCAAAGTGACTTTGAGAAAGTGGCTTTATGAGTGGGTCTACTACATTGTTATGTGTGTCAACTCTCTTGACGTCTCCTCTTTCAATACAATACAAGAAATGTTACCGCGCTCCCACTGACCTTTTTGTAGACACATGGTTCATCTATGTTTTTTATAAAACCAAACTCTTTGATTGTCTCATCAAAACGGATGTTCCATCTACGAGAAGCTTGCTTTAAACCATATATGGTTCGCAGCAGCTTACGCACCAGGTGTTCATTTCCCTTAAAAAGAAAATCCTCTGGCTGTGTCATATACACTTCCTCTTCAACTTTCCCATTGAGGAAGGCCATTTTCACGTCCATTTGCCAGATCTCATAGTCATAGTAAGCAGCAATCGCAAGCAAAATCCGAACTGATTTTAACAGGGCTACAGGCAAAAAAGTTTCATCAAAGTCAATCCCTTGCCTTTGTCTAAATCCTTTTGCCACGAGCCTGGCCTTATAGGTCTCCACCTTCCCATCTGCTCCAATCTTTCTTTTGTATACCCACTTGCACCCAATAGGCTTAACACCTTCAGGCGCCTCAACCAGAGTCCATACTTGGTTGGTATACATAGATTCCATTTCGGATTTCATGGCACTATGCCATTTCTCTGAGTCAACACTACTCATAGCCTCATTATAGGTCACAAGGTCGTCATCATCAATGATTGACAACTCATTGCCATTCTCAATGACAAGGCCATAATACCTCTCAGGTTGGCGAGACATTCTCCCTGACCTACGAATGGGCTGTTCCACAGAAGGTTATTCAGTCTGAACAGGTGTTTCCACTTGATCCGTAGTAGTTTGTGCTTCTTGAACTTCATCAAGTCCAATTTTGCTCCCACTATTTCCTTCAAGGATAAACTGCTTTTCCAAGAAGGTAGCATGTCTGGAGACAAACACCCGATGATCGGTATAAAAGTAATACCCTAAAGTCTCTTTAGGATATCCTACAAAATTACATTTTACTGATCGAGATTCCAACTTATCTGGGTCAACTTTCTTGACATAAGATGGACATCCCCAAATCTTAGCATGTTTAAGACGCGGTTTCCTTTCTTTCCATATCTCATATGGAGTTTGAGGAACAGATTTGGAAGGCACCTTATTCAGTAAATATGTTGAGGTTTCTGATACATAACCCCACAGGAATACTGGAAGATTCGCATAGCTCGTCATGGACCGAACCATGTCTAACAAAGTTCAATTTCTCCTTTCAGATACCCCATTCAACTATGGAGTATATGGAGGAGTCCACTGGGAGACTATACCATTTTCTTTGAGATAAGCTAGAAACTCTCCATTCAAGTATTCACCACCTCGATCTGATCGAAGAGTTATAATACTATATTTAGTTTATTTCTCCACTTCATACTTATATTCTTTGAACTTTTCAAAGGCTTCAGACTTGTGTTTCATCAAATACACATATCTGAATCTAGATCGATCATCTATGAAAGCAATGAAGTATGAAAATCTACCCATGGCTTGCGTAGACATTGGTCCACATACATCTGTGTGTACCAATCCTAGCAAATCTGCAGCCCTTTCTCCATGTCCACTAAATGGAGATTTGGTCATTTTACCCAATAGACAAGACTTGCATGTAGGATATGATTCAAAATCAAAGGGGTCAGGTAACCCTTCCTTATGCAATGTCCGCAGTCTATTTTCACTAATATGACCAAGTCCGTAGTGCCACAAGAAAGTGAGATTTTCATCATCCCTTTTTCTTTTATTAGTATGTTCAATTTGTAGTAAATTATGCTCTACGTCACATACATACAGACCATTGTTTAAAATACCACTTCTATAAAGAACGTTATCTCTAAGAATTGAACATTTATTATTCTGAATAACAAACGAAAATCCAGCCAAGTCTAACATGGAATAGAAATAATATTCCTCACAATCGAGGGAACAAAATAAAAATTATTTAGAACAATAGTCTTGCCCGTAAGCATATGTAAATGAAATGATCCTACATCTTCAGCAGCAACTCTTGCTCAATTTCCCATCCGTAGAATCACCTCCTCTTCTTCAGGAAGTCCTACTTCTCCTTAGTCCCTGCAACGAATTACAAATATGAGAACCACAGGTGGTATCTAATACCCAAGTAGAAATTTGACTTAGTGACATATTAACTTCGATCATGAACATACCTGACTCAGAAGCGGTAGTCTCACTACCCTTCTTCTTCTTTAATTCTGCAAGGTAAACCTTGCAGTTCCTCTTCTAGTGCCCCACCTTGTTACAGTGAAAGCAAACAGCTTTGCTCTTGGGGTCTTCAGCTTTTGGTGCAACCGGCTTTTTCTCACCTACTTTCTTTTTCTTGGAAGGGTTCTTCTTCCTTTTCTTAGGATTGGAGCCTTCACCAATTAGAAGAACAGAACTCTTCTTAGGGGGAAAATTTGATTCCGCAGTCTTCAACATGTTGTGGAGTTCAGGCAGGCTGACATCCAGCTTATTCAAGTGAAAGTTCACAACAAACTGCGAGAACGAACTCGGAAGTAATTGCAAGACCAAGTCTTGGCTCAGCTCCCCATCCATGGCAAAACCAAGTTGTCCAAGACGTTCAATCAAATTAATCATTTTAAGTACATGGTCATTCATAGATGATCCCTCAGACATCCTACAACTGAACAGCTCCTTCGATATCTCATATCGAGCTGTCCTCCCTGCCACATCATACAACTCTTGTAGATGCATAAGGATAGTGTGAGCATCCATATGCTCATGTTGCTTCTGTAGCTCAATGTTCATGGAAGCTAGCATGATGCATTGAGCAACATTTGCATCATCTATCCACTTACGATACACAACATGTTCATCATTATGTGCATCGCTAGTAGGTTCAGTAGGCTTAGGTGAGTCAAGCACATATTCCAGCTTCTCAACCCTGAGAACAATTCTCAAGTTTCGAAGCCAGACAGAAAAATTAGGACCAGTCAACTTGTGAGCATCTAGTATACTCCAGAGTGATAGTGCAGAAGACATAACGAATATAGTAAATCTGTAAATGATGAACACATAACAACACTTGGCAAATATTCAATTTCATTTCAAGACACTATATGAATCGGGTCTTTATTCATAAGTGGCTCCCACTAGTTTATCTAATTTATACAACCCCTAAGTGAAAATTAAGCATTCATAATGCTAGTGGGAATAGGGATCCTAAATTCGATAACATAACCTCGGCTGTAGCACGAAACGTCATGTGATGTTCAATAGGCAGATAACTCTTGTCAATTACATCTTATGTTATTCCCTAATAAAACTTTAGCCTCTTGAATAATTGAGTCACGGCTGTAGCACGACAAACTCAATATTCTAAGTCAAGTCTAACCCAACATTTCGTACAATTGAATCAGTCTCCAACGGCCCACGGCTGTAGCACGTAACGACCTTTAGATTCTAATTCAATGTACACATCTCTATGTAATAGACAAGTATTTCTTATTTCAAAATCAAAGCCCTCGGCTGTAGCACGAAATGACAATGATTTAAAAATAAGAACCACTTTCTACCATGTTGGAAGGCTATGACCGACACAAGCCCGTTGTGTCATTGGCCAATTACTACTTGTTATTATTTAATTTTAGAGGGATTATATTATGTTACAATCATAATCATATTATAAAGAGATTCTTCCTTTTAAATTAAATATTTCAAATCAATAATCGATAATCAGATGATTCCCAGATCTGGGGGAGCATTGTCATGAGGCGTCACTTAATACCCCTTTCTTACAGATAGAAATCTGCTTTTGACAGAATCATCCTTTCTCTCTATATTGAAAATTCATATTTAATTACGTGTTTCATAAACACAAGAATCTCATGATTGTATTTATAATATTATTGTTAAGGCAAGAAACGATTCATATTCTAGATTTTCTAGAGCACGCCTTATATTGATTTAAGTTCACCTAAATCTATCATCGCATGGTAAACATATGCATATATCTCATATATAAAATTAAATAAACAAGTAAATGTAAAGTGCAATAAAGTAAATGTGTTTGGTTATGGCCCCATCCTATGTGATCTTTATCAAGCTCATGATAAAGATCAAGGTCAATCTAATATGGTGATGGAAATAAATACAACTACTTATTACATAAGTCTTCTTCTTTGTTTAGACTTCTTGTATGCCTCGTCTTCTTCTTTGTATCACCTCCATTGGATAGCCTTCTTGAGTCTTCAATTATATTAAATAGATTGAAAGTAAAACTAATCTAATGAACTTACAAGAATAACTCGAGTTACATTCGAGATTTATGATTACAAAGATTAACGACATGCAAGTCATATTCAAAACCAAAACCAAAACCATTACACTAAGGTCGAAAGGCCATAACCATCCACCATGCTCATACAACATATAAAAGCATGTTAAAACACATAATTTGATCTTAACATATCATATTATCCATGATCTAATCATAAAAAAATATGACAAAAATCAGAAAAATCAGAATCAAATCAGAAAAACAAGAATCACTGTTTACGGGTAGTAAACAACGTCAAATGCCTTACAGACCAGTCGTTGATAGCTTCAGCTATCAGTTTTGTTCAGACGCTCGTTTACCTATGGAATACGGAATTCGTTTGCGTAAATCGGACACCAGACCCAGATTTCAGCAAATCTGCAGCAGCCAATTCAGAATCCGTATCTAATATGATTCTCATAATTAGAACAAACATAAATCTTGTATATATCAGTATATACAGATTACATAATCATCTTATGATTATACAACTCACATGAATATCATATATTCAAAACCATACATATATAAGCATATTATATCAACATCAAATCATGGCGAATCACGTACATGCTCATATATCGAAAACAGTTAAACACATAAACGAATTAATAACTTTTCGCAAGTAGCTCTGATGCCATTGAAGGGTTTTAGCACATAAACGCAACGAAAATGTAAATTTAAATCTTAAAAAAAACGAAACCCTCCGCAGGATCCATGCGAAAAATAATATTTAATTCGTAGTTCAGTATGTTTACCTTAAGAAGCTTTACGTTAATGGAAAGATTGAGGTCTTTAATAGCGATCCAAGAACGATGAACGGAAATCCCTAGCAGCTACTCCTCAAGTGTGAAGCACTCCACCGGTATCCACAAAGAGTACAATGTGATGGAGGAAAGAGGTTGAGAGAATTAGTTGCCTCCCTCTTGTTCTACTTTAGAATTAAGGTTAATTATTTTGGGTTGAGGCAAATAGGATTTATAATAGTATATTTATAGGCAAAATTTTTAGCTGAAAATTTTCCATAAAATATTATTATTATTAACCCTTTAATTGATTATTCTTATTAACTAATTAACTAATAATTAAAATACCTTTTAATCATTAATCCCTTTTCTAAACACTTTAGAAAAATAATTCTCTCACTTGATTTAATTTCCAAAATTAAATTCTTAATTAATAATATTAAGAATTAATTAAATCTCATTTAATCAATTATTAAATCTGCTAATTAATTATTTATTTCACAAATAAATAATTACCAACCATTATTAATTAATTCCTCCACCATTAAATTATTCTCTTTTATGGTGTGACCCTGTAGGTTCAATATTAAGCCGGTAGTAGAATTAAATAATAATAAAACTATTTTATCCTTATTTATATAAATTCTCTAATTCATTAAATATGATTAATTAATAAATTAATCATATTTATTCTACATCGTGAGGGATACTTCTCAGCATATCGCGACTATCCGGATAATACGAATTCACTGCTTAGAATACCAAGAACCTATTCAGTGAGTAGTTACCGTACAATCAATTCTTTCTACCCTGCAATGTCACGATTAAATACAAGACATGGAACTTGTGTCAAGCCTATCTTATTTAATCATTTGCTTTCCCATTCACTATGCTTAGTTCTATTTAATGTAAATTAGAAACTCATTTGTAATTTCATTCACTCTGGCCAGAGATTCCTGAACTAGCATAAGTGGATCAACATTGAACATTCTCTTCCTTCACTGGAAGGGGTAGATCCTTTAATGATCATACACTATCTTCGTGTACAAATTCCTATACCCAGTAGAGCCCTTATAATTGTCCCTGGAGACTAAGAACTAAACCAAAACATAGTTCAGTGTACACAAGATGACTATGATGACCTCAAGTATAAGGATACTTGTACAACTATCACTATGTGAACAACTACTGACACGTGAGTGAACTCCATCAGTTTTTCAGCTGTGTGAGTCATGTTCAGTGAACTTATTCTATAATAAGCACCTATATACTAGCTATAGTGTCACCACACAAATGTCTATGAGAACAGACATCCTTCATAATGAAGCAAGCATAGTATGTACCGATCTTTACGGATTACTAATTACCAGTTAGTAATCCTACGACCAGGAAATATTTAAGTTTAGAGTTATCATCTTTTAGGTCTCATTATTATGATCTCATCATAATCCATAAAAAGCTTTACTCTAAACTATGGTATGTCTTATTTAAACACTTAAATAGATAAAGCCCACAATAAAACCAAAACAAGTCTTTTATTAATATCAATGAAATCAAGACAGATTACATAAAAGTTATTCCTAAATCATCATAAATGATTGGACTTAGGACACATCTCTTTCATTCATAAGTAATATATAATATCTTCTAGTTCGTTCCCACAGAGAATCAAGTTTGTAATTTCAGTCAATGTATCTATGCAATAATGGTATGATTATTATTTTATGCTAAGACGATTAACAAATTGAGAATGTTTTTAACTAAACTTAAGCTAACAATTATAACTAAGAGAATAAGAATGCTTGAGTTAATATATATGACAAACATGGGATTCTAACTTCATTAAATATTTCATTCAATAGCCTTTTCGTTCTTAACCTTAGCATGTAATGGTGATGACACTAATCAGATAACATGAAACTGATAAACGCCAACTTTCATTGCACGCATACCATACTACCAGACATCCACAAAAGTGATAGAAGCTGAATAGACACCAATTATATTGAGACCCTATATGTCTATAGAATTTGATAACATAACGGTTTAATGCACAAGTTATTAATCATGATTACATAGGGCAAGTAAGATGATTAAAATTACCTACAAATCGTGCATAACAATAACACATGAACCTATGCTAGCATGGCAAGTTCTAAACCCTTAATTTCACTTTCACTTCATTAATAATTAACACACTATCTTATAAGTTCGCGACGCTCATAAGACGAATAAGCACAACCAATACTAGGTTATCATACAATCACCATAGACTAAGGCCTCGAAACCAATCAACTAAATAAATTCATAAATAAATCCGCTAGAACCCACGATAATGATTAGCCCATGATCGGACTCATCATCAACGCGGGTTCCGATGAAATCATGGTATAATAAACGTAGTCTTTATACTTAATAAAACCAAGTACGAAACACAAGTAAAGGTTCAAGAATAAGAAAACTAGCATCCAATGTCTTTATGCAAAACGTCTTTATTTATGTATATATATGCTGTAGAATTGACCAGGGCTTCAAACTCTCAAAATCCTATTAGAAACAGAATTCTGCCACCCCGACCTGGCGTGGCCGCGCGCTTGATCAGCGCGGGCTTGCTGAGTTTCTGATCTTTGGGGTCGGCCGCGCGTTATCACAGCGTGGGTGCGCCGTCCTCCTGAATAAAATTCTGCCTTCTTTTCTCCTTCTTGCTGATTTGAGTCGGTCTTTCCACGAACTTTTATTCCAATACCATTCTAACACCCAATTAGCAATAAAACCATGCTAATTTACCTGATCACCTGGAGAATGCCTGAAAATGCAAAAACACTAGAAAACACATTAAAACACCAACAACTTGAGTACAAATACACCAATTCAAAGCTTTACGGAGCGTAATAAAATATCATAAATGCCACTCAACACCTTTTCTTTTGCTCTTCTTTCTTCTTTTACTATCAACCATACAGCCAATACAGACCTTCATGCCATTGTACCTGTATCCTTATCCTACAGTAAGCCAATCACCCTCTTTATTTCTGTGGTTGAAAAGATATCCATTAAATTTCTACCAAGTAAGGTGTAAGATCCATCTTGATAGTAGATTCTTACTTCCCTAAATGATACAACCTAAACTTTGACCATTTCTTCAGCTAATTGTTGAAAGTAGTCTTCATCTGTGATGCACCAGTTCAGAGGTAGAAAATCATTTAGATTGAAATAATTTCAGATGGCCCTCTTAGTAAATTGCCGTTTCTGTGGTTTTCTTCCAACAGATTTGTAATGAGTTTTGGTCTGTGACTTAAAAGAAGGTAGGTTTGATATTTTCTTTAGAGAAGTTTGGCTTGAGGTGATTGGTTTTTTCAGTATGGTGTTAGCAGTGTATTTGTACAAGAATTCAGGCTTGGATGTTAGAGGTGGTAGAGTGTTTGAGTTTGTTGGCTTAGGAGTTTGAGTTTGATTGATTTGAATATGTAGGGTATTTTTCTATGGTTCTAAAGCATCCTCCTTCATCTTCTTCTTTCTTCTCTCATCACCCTTCTTCTCATCATTTCCTTTCTTCTTTGCATCTCTTTTCTTATCTCCTTCTTTGCTGCCAGTTGCCTTAGAGGATTGACTTGGATTTGAGCTAGAAGGTTTTTGATCATCTTTCTTCTGCTCATCATCATCCAAGTTATCCTTATTGATTTGAGTTTTGGGAAAATTGGCTTCATGATCTCTCAGATATCTCCCCAATAGCTTGATCATCTCTTCATCTTCAACAGTCTTGTAGCTTAGTCTTCAAGTCTGTCTCCAAAGTCATGTTCAACTTTTTGTTTGCCATGGAACATTGCTTAGGAATTTGGAAGTGTTTGCAATGTTTGGTGGTGGGACAGATGTATGCCACTCACTACACCATAGATTGGCTATAGCAACGCCCACCGTAAAATTTGTCCGTAAATCATTGCTATTTGTTAAGTAGTTTTGACAAATGTATATCTATTGTAATATTTTTAAAAATTGCTACAAAAACATACTTTTTTGTCAAATTTTTATTAGTTTGTAACAAATTTATAAAATCATTGCAATAAAATTAAAAATTTGGAACCAAATTTTCCCGGGTTCAAAAAAGGAGCGACTGTCCAAATATTATATCGGGCTTTACAAAAGCCCATAACTCAATAATTAATAAAATATTTCATTACAGTCTTTATCCATGTAAAAAATAGTCTACGCTCAAACGCTTAAAGGCGACAAACAAGGTGACCACTTTCAAACTTGGAGATTCAAGCTTGAAGATCAAATTTTTAAGCTCAAAAAATAGTCAAGCTCAGACAATATTGGAGCTCGAAGGAAAATATCTGAATATTGCAATCAATTTTCTCCTCAATACATATTTTAATATGTGCTTTGTTATCATGTTAAGCTGTAGTTCTTAACTTCTTATAACATCTTAAGGTATTTGTTGAGCTTTATTTTTCAATTATTTGTATAATATTTTAGGTTTATTCATCCTAGCATTTATAAGTGTATTCAGTGAATCTTGCATATTTGTAAGATTGTTATAGAACTTAAACCTATATATATATATATGTGCATAAATATAGAGTTGGGGCATATAACTGCTTGATAAGTAACTGCTGATTTGGCTTGTTCAAGAGAAAAAATGTGTTGCACTGAGCTTCTCTTTGCTTGCTTTCTCAAATAGCTCAAGCTCAGCTAGACTTTAAACTGTCCTGAGCTTTAGTGGAGACTAGGACTCATGCATAACTGAATTTATATTTGGTATTAAATATTAGTATTTATTATATAAAAAAAGGCTATATCAGCAGGTCTTGTACATTAACATCAAGTGGTGAATGAAACTAACTAGGCTAGGCTAGAATCTAACTTGCATTTGAATTTCATGTTCTAGTAAAATGATCATGATTAGTTTCCTCTAAACTAGTAAGATATATTATTTCTTCTTTATGTTTGTCGTTATAGATCTATTAAGGCTCTATTCATTTCTTACTTCTTGGTATGATTTCTCTATACCCATGCTCAAATAATATTTCCCTGTTACTTATTTGAATAAGTAATTAATTGTAGCTCAAAGTTAGTAATAATTTAGAGCTGTCTTTTGACTATTAGAAATTGTAATCAGACCAGCTTTGAGCATTATGCAAAGCTACATATGCTACCAACTACACCAGTCCATCACCTAAGCTTTATTGAATAGAGTTATACAAAGATTGATAATTGCAAGGAATGTAAACTGATGAAAGAGTGTAATTGGAATTTAGAGATAAAAATTGCAAGGAATAGTGTAAACTGATGAAAGAAATGTAAAATAAGTCCACGTATATAGTGATAATAATTGAACTTTGTTTATTTTGCTTGCTAGTGTTCGATTTCATGCATTGTGGCTTTTATTTGATTTATTCAGGATGAAATATAAGTAACCGGTTGCCTTCAATATGTTTATCTTTTTGTCGATAGAGCTCATTATAGCCAGAATTTCAAGGATGATAATATCTACTTTGACATTTGATTTGTAAAATGATTTTAGGATTGGTCCCTTCGGTCGTGGTGATATATTGGAATCTAGCTCATTGCTTACCGAAGTTAAAGTAGCTAGTTTGCATCATCTCCAATTTTCTATTCAAATGCCAACACTCTCTATACTCCAGCGCATTCTCTATTCAAATGACAAGGTGATATTCAAGTTGTAATTGAAGCAGGTTTATCAACGGCTTGCTGAGCTTTGATAACTTTGAGTGTCAGGCGATTTGGAACGCTAATTTTTGTATGCGACTTATATTTGGAACGGTTTGTAGGACTATATTGTAACAGTCATGTTACCGTTTTGGATTGTTGGAATCTTGATGCCTAGATTGTGATTCAATTGAAATTTATGCTTGGATAGTAATATTAATAGCAAGTATTTGGCAAATTTTTTTAAAAAATAAATGTTGCTATATCATTGAATAATTTGCTAAAAATTACAAAATCATTACAATAGGGTCAAAATCATTGTAATATCCAGATTAAAATCATTGCCATTTATCTAATATTGTTGCCTTAAAGTCACTAAAATGATACGAATATAAGCTAATGCAATGCTATTTAGGCATTGTTGTAGACCACAATTTGTTACTATATCGATCTATTTGCAATGAATTAAATTTGTTAATATAAGGTTGCTATATTCATTATTAATCGACCAATTACAACGCACTCGGATGCAACGCCAAATTTTTACATTTTGTTGCCATCGACTTTATTGCAACATAAATATCACTTAAGGTAATGTTTTCTCGGCGTTGCTATAAGCAATCTATGGTGTAGTGACTCCCTTGTTTGGATGTAAATATGCTTTTGGAAATGAGCCTTCTTCAATTAGTTAGCAAGAGAGTGTCTTCATTAATCGCTCTGTGGACTTTATTTTTATCAGAATGTCCAACTCAGATGCCCTTCTAGTTATGAGATAGTTAAGGGAAACCTGTTTATATCTATCTACCCAGAGTCATTAATATTGACAATTACTCCTTTTTTCTTGAAATCCATCTATAGTTACATTGATCACCCATAGAAAGTTACTGTTTTGTCCAAGGCCGTCTTATATGTGAAAAAGTTGTTGTTGGAGAATCCCTAAGAGCCTTTAGCAATTAATCAAATTCTCTGCTTAGACTAGGTCCCTCAGCTGCTTTGATGAACCTCTCCATTACAACATCAACTTCTTTGGCTTTGCCTTTTTGAACAGCTTAGAAAAATGATTTTGATAACCTAGCCTCCATCTCCCCTTAGTCTTGTTGGTAGGCATGATAATAGGTGTAGGGATTTCAGTCCTCACAGCTTCTGGAAGTGCAGGAAGGGGAATGTTGAGTGCACCCATGATGGCTCCCATAGACACTGAATTTTGCATTTATAGGTGCTTGTAAGAGTCGACCAAGGTCTGGATATCAGTTTGTTGACTTGCTACATTTGCTTTGAGTTGGGAAACTTGAGTTGCTAGAGAGTCAGTTGCTGATTGCAGAGTGGAGACTTGATTTTGGAGAGCTTGGATCTGCAAGTTTGTTGATGTAGAAATGGGTTGTTGAGAGCATGAAGGGAGAGAGGTGCCAAAAGTGGGTTGCACAGCTTCCTTTATGCCTTTCATCAAAAGTGCTGAAGGCTCATATCTGCTTTCATGAAGTTGATTCAACTTAGTTTGGTGTCATTTGAATTTGTAATGTGCTGTTGAACCACCTCATGCAAAGCCATAAAGGATTGTCTTAGATTTTTGACATTTGTATCTACTGAAGTCAGATCAAATCTTGCCATCTGGTCAGAAAAATATTGGAATTTTTTGGGTATTGACTTGTGAAGGAATAATTTCATCCAACTTATCCTCACCAATTTTTTGATCTTGTCCTGATGCCCAGTCAAAGTCACTTGACGTGCTTTACCAAATAGGTGAAAAGCCTTGATTTGAGTCTTGTAGACTTTATTAGCTGCATCATACACTTCTTGTGGAGTGAGGACCTTGTATTACTCCCCAAAATGGTGAAATACTCCTCTCTGAATATGGACAAAACATGATCTATCTCCAATGTGATGTCCTCAAAGCCAAGCATCCACATTGTCATCATGCTCAGCTTCATTTACTATCTTATGCTTTTGGTTCTCAACATCTTCATTATAAGTGAGCAGAATTGTATGATAGTCTTGATTTATAATATCTGTAGTGAGCAGGTGATGTGTGATATTTGCAAGGCCTGATAGTTGATCAACCAGAAGGTCATCCACTGTGGTTGGTTGGGATTGAGCATTTTCTAACCACTATTAGATTATATGCACTACTAGAAAATCAGCATTAGACATCGCACATTAGACATCAGTCAGAAAAGTCACTGATGTTAAAAGCCTTTTTTACATCACATAAAAAAAAGTGATGTCTTTTTGGTATTTACATCAGTTTTGAGTAAAGTGATGTCTAAGTTGTTCTTTCAAAAACTACGTCACATCAGTTAACATATAAACCGATGTCCAATTTTTTTTAACATCGGTTGACATAATAACCGATGTCTAAGCTCAATTTTAAAAAATTAGAGCCCGCTGCTTCTCCCTTTTGCTCCCCGCCCTTAGCCAATTTTTTCCCCCTTAGTATATTTCCCCATCCCGCCTATTCACTGATTCACTTTAATAACATTATAACATAAAATAAAAATAAATCAAAATCAAAACAAAAACAAAAAATTACAATATCCACAAAAACAAAAACAAAAACTCATTCAGTCATTCCCCCTTTCTCTCTCGACTGCTAACCTAGAACTCTCAAATATATGCTTACTGCCTTTCCCCCCTTTCCGATTAGACCTTGAATCTCCAATTAACCTCTCAATTTCTTCAACTCGTCTCTTAATTTCTTACTTTCTTTCCTTCAAATATTTTTTTTTCTCATCTGTTTCAATTTTTGTGACAGATTCGAAGATAAGGAGTTAAGTGTGTTCATTGAAGTTTAAGGTGAGGAGTAGAGTTTCTTGGAGCTAAATCTTGTAGCTAAGGGTTTATTAAAGCTTAAATCTCGGAGCTAATTAAGTTGGATTTTGGTCTTGGAGTTTGTTGCTGTGTTTTTGGGATTTTGGAGCTTGCTTTGTTAGGTATATTCTTCTTTACATATCTATTTATATTTTTGGGCTGCATTTTGTGTAGTTGTATGTATGCATGTGAAATTGAAATGTGTAGTTTTTGCATGTGTAGTTGTATGTGTAGTTAAAATACGGATTTACATGTAATAACAAGTGCTTGTATATATCTGTGTTTGTGTTGTTTGTAAATATATTTGTGTTTAGTCTGTTTACTAATTCATATTATAATCTTAAAATCATGTATTCAGATATTCTTAGTTTTCCTAGGCAGAATAATTCAGTTTGTGTCAGTGTCGAAAAGATGCTACATGGCCATTAAGAGTTCAAATGTAGTATATTGCATTTTGGGCAGTAGGTTTCTTTTGGTTACAAATTTGCTTAGAGTAATCTCCAGTTTTGGTTGTGATATATCATATATGAAATTATATTTAAATATGCAGCATTGTCTTTGATTTTTAACATAACTGATTACAACTTTGCAGATTACAGATGTTGAAAATTTGATAGTAGCACCAATATCAAAAGCATCAACTAGGCAAAGAGTTGGAAGGGCAGGAAGAGTACGTCCTGGAAAATGTTATAGGTGCTGAACTGAGAAGTTCTCATTTTATTGACAATAGTTTCTTTTTAGAAGTTGTGCCTATTATTATTATCTATTCTAAATATCAAGAAGATTTTAATGGTTTAGGTGTGATACTGTGTCCAAATTCTGCCTACTGTGTGCACAGTTTGAAGTGAATTAGATCTTGAAAAACAGGGCGTGATATGAGTTGATAATTTTCATAGATTGATGGGTGAATATCTTCCATAGCATCTCTCCTGGTTTGAATTAGGGGTTACCTGTGTAGGCCGAGTCTTGAATAATTTCTCCCTTTATATCATCCAACTAGACTTAATGAATAAAATACTAGTCGGTAGGTGTTTATTATACATAATTTCAGCTTTGATTGATCATTCTAGGTTTTAACAGCTCGATAACTCATGATTTTGATATTACGCTTTCATATGTATATGCATGTCTTTATCTTTCTACTTTTTGAGCTTATCTCTGGCACTGGATATCTCTGTTGTTTTTTATTGCAATTATGTCA